>NC_079193.1:329045426-329382169 GCF_029499605.1 Hyla sarda
GTTTTTAATTGCAATTATCGAATACAAAACCACGAACAGATCATAAAGGGAGAACATGTATTAAGGAAAGATTGGGACTTCTTTTCTTACAAATCCATTCCAATATAGGCGATTAAAAATCTTATCGTGTGAACACATCCTTATCAGAAGAAATATTAATATAAATTGTAGATGACGTGTAGTATTTATAACTGGTAGTAATAGTACAACTCATTAGTACAAGTAGTATGTATTGCTTATTAATAGAAGTATTCTGCGTCTATTGTAGTAATATACTAACTATGATTATTATTATTATTATCATTAGCAGTATTTATGTTAATTATTCCGTTTTTTATAACTAGCAGCAGCCTAAGATGATTCGAAATATTAGGTATTACAATAGGATGATGATGATTACTACTAGGACTATTATTGTTATCAGTATTTCTATCCATTTCCTATTAATTACAACAAGGATATTACACACAAAGTGGTATATATATATATATATATATATATATATATATATATATATATACATATGCAATGGGATTTTCTAAATATATGTGCAACATATCAATATAATGTATCTACATATGTCTATTTCACATTCTCCAACATTATTTTAAACCCACCATCCCGTCCACTTTTCTAATAAGGATCCTCATATATGATTAAATTTCGTTTCCCAATGGTTTAATACACAATGTAACACAATCGTCAGGTGTAAAAGAATGTTTAATAATATTGCAAAATAAAAATAACATTATTAATAATAAGTCATCACTCAGTCCAGTGATTCCTTAACCTGTGGCTCTCCAGCTGTTCCAAAACTACAACCCTCATCATGCCCTGTCAGCCGAAGGCAAGCCACAGGTTGTAGAACACCGACCTCCACTAGTATGGTGTCTCTCAGTGCACAACATGCATGTAAAAGCTTTATTAGAAGTTTTTGCCTTTGTTTCATTAAATGGATGTACACTTTATTATTGTTTTCTTCTTTTTATTATCACTACTAATAGGTGAATACATTACAGATACAGTTAATAAGGGGGATACATATTACCATTGACATTTACTAACAATACAACACTGCAAGCTACAAAGTGACCTCATAAGACGATAACTATGTGATGGAGATAATAATAATAATAATTTCTACATTCTGTCATGTAAGAAAGGACCATAAACATGATCATACTTAGAAGTGCATTCACAAAAAGGGAGAGATGATCTCAGATTTTTGAGCCTGTCCTAATATAAACAAAATTATTATTATTATTGTTGTTGTTGTTGTTGTTGTTGTTGTTATTATTATTATTACACTATAAGGCCGTGTTCACACGTTCACGTTTTATAAATGCAATAATAGCTTAATACAAATCCAGGAATGGATATAAGAAGAGCAGTCCCAGTCTTTCTTTTATACGTTTCCTACATGTATAATCTGTTCCTGTATTCAATCATTGCAACTAGAAACCTGAAGGTGTGAACACATCCTAATGCCACGAGTTATGATAGAATTTTTTGGGATAGAAATTGTATTAAAGCTGGGATCTGATCCACAAGCACAATACTTACAACACTTTTTTTTCCCCCCTGTGCTGGTGTTTTCCATAGGATGACCCTTTATTATTGTATCAGCTTCACTTTTGGAAGGAGGATAAGGCTGCTCCCACTCTCTAGGGACAGTCTGATCTTTTAAGGATTGAACACGATGATGCTTACAAAACAAAAGATCTCTGCTTCCTTTTATATAAAAAAAATAATTATGAGGAGCTGACTATGCACTTGCAATGTACCTGACCCAGGTCAATTGAAGTCAATGGGATCTAATGGGGGGGGGGGGGGTGCAATAGGTAAAAAGATAAAAAATAAGATCAGCATCATAGATCTTACTACTAGTTAAAAAAATAATAATTACACACCTCAGGGATAATGCTAAAAGACTCCAAAAGTAACACATACCCAGTTCTCCATAACACATTCTCCTCCGGATGATAGCTGTCATGCCATAGAATCATAATAGCATCAAGTTATAAATAGCTGCAGGCAGCAAGTGATCAGCGTTATAGAGAAGGGGGATTTAAAAAAAAAAAAAAAAAAAAGTATTTTAGTATTACCAGGAAAGGCTACTTTAGACTGTGTACTGCAGCAAAGAAAGAAAGAGAAAAGGGGGGAAAAAAAAAAGCTTTTCTAAAAAAAATTGAAAAAAAAAAAGCACGGTCCCTTTAAGAGTTAGTTGCTATCCAAACAGAAGTAAACACAGCGAGCCATTAGTGAAGCCGGAGAGTTCTAAAGGGGCGTGGCCAGCGGTAGCACAGAGTTTTACAACTTCTAACGTTCCATGAATGGGAGTGGCCGTTGGGCGGGGACAGAATGTTACTATTGCGAGCGTTCTACGAGTGGGCGTGGCCAGAAGGGAGATGTTTGCAGCTGGGCGGGGCGGGGCCAGAAAGTCCAAGCGACTCAGGGGCTGAAATGTGATGGATCTGAGAGGCTGATCTCAGACTTGCACCAAACTTAGCAAAGAGTGAAAGCAGGAGAGGAGTTGGAAGAGGGGGGAAAGGAAAGCAGTGAGCACTGGAGGGGGGGCTCACTGCAATCACTGCACTCCCAGGTCAGTACTGCTCCAAACATGAGTCCTGCTGCTGGAGCAGGCATGGACTGGCTCTACTGACTTCTTTACATGGTGGACAATTGTGTGGATCTAATGCAAAGACAGCTAGAAGGCTGAGGAGGATCTATTGTGGAGACTGTGGCCCCTGGGAGCAGAGAGTTGTGCTATAGGTAAGTGAACTTGTGACCAGTTTGGGGGGGGGGGGGTGGGAGGGATACATGACATGGCCTTGGGGATTACAGGAAAATAACCCTTGCAGAAGGCGATCGCTGTATGAAGGTTTGCAGGACTGTGTATAGGACCCAGCACAGAGGTCAGAGCAGTCATGTCAGAGAGATCCCCTCTATAGAAGAGTCCAGCTGTTGCAAAACTACAACTCTCAGCATGCCCTGACAGCCTTCGGCTGTCAGGGCATGCTGAGAGTTGTAGTTTTACAACAGCTGTGGTTGCAGGGTTGTAGTATTGGCAAGAGTCGGAGAGCCACTGTTTGCAGAAAAGAAAAAAAAGAAATCGCTGCGGCAAGGAAGGGGTTAATTATGACAAGAAATTGGATTACCCGAGAGAAGTGTTATGTGCATGGGACGGTGTGCGACATTTGCCGTGTTACCTGCTTAGTGCAAATCACCTGAAGGAAGAAGAAGAGTAGAGGACTGGAGGGGCAGAGGGCAAGGTGTGGGCACCAAATGGTGAGGAAAGTCAATTCACACACAAACATACAAGAAAAACAATGTATGGAGGCGGGGAGCACCGAGACATGCAAATAATAGCTTGTGGGGACCTGGCGGGTATTGTGAAAAAGATAGATGGATACATATGAGATAGATAGATGGATAGATAGATAGATGATAAATATGTGATAGATAGATAGATAGATAGATAGATAGATAGATAGATAGATAGATAGATAGATGATAAATATGTGATAGATAGATATGAGATAGATAGATAGATAGATAGATGATAAATATGTGATAGATAGATATGAGATAGATAGATGATAAATATGTGATAGATAGATAGATGATAAATATGTGACAGATAGATATGAGATAGATAGATGATAAATATGTGATAGATAGATAGATAGATAGGTAGATAGATAGATATGAGATAGATAGATAGATAGATAGATGATAAATATGTGATAGATAGATAGATATGAGATAGATAGATGATAAATATGTGATAGATAGGTAGATAGATAGATAGATAGATAGATAGATAGATATGAGATAGATAGATAGATAGATAGATAATAGATATGAGATAGATAGATGATAAATATGTGATAGATAGATATGAGATAGATAGATGATAAATATGTGATAGATAGATATGAGATAGATAGATAGATAGATATGAGATAGATAGCTATGAGATAGACGATAAATATGTGATAGATATGAGATAGATAGATATGAGATAGATAGATATGAGATAGATGATAAATATGTGATAGATAGATAAATTGATAGATATGACATAGATAGGTAGATAGATTTGAGATTGATAGATATGAGATAGTTAGACAGATAATGGATATATATCATTATTCTAACTAATAATAATAGATACAGAGAGAGAGAGAGAGAGAGAGAGAGAGAGAGAGAGAGAGAGAGAGAGAGAGAGAGAGAGAGAGAGAGAGAGAGAAGATACATCAATAAAAGTTTTCAAATAGATAATAAATATATATAAGAGATATAGATATTATATCAAAACAACTAATTACAGCTATTGGATATATATATAAGATAGATAGATTGATTGATAGGAGATAGATAGATAGATAGATAGATAGATAAAAAGGCTGCATGGGCAGCTGAAACGTTGCACCTGTATTTGTGAATAAAGTCACTTTTATTTTTCTATACCTGGAGTGCTGCGACTATCTTACATTGCTATAGATAGATAGATAGATAGATAGATAGATAGATATGAGATAGATATGAGATAGATATGAGATAGATGAGATAGATATGAGATAGATAGATAGATAGATAGATAGATAGATAGATAGATTAGATTAGGTTATATTTTACTCTACATAGGAAAAACTGCTTTTCTTCTATCACTGATAATTCACAAGATCATTTCTGCTACATCATCAAATAATATATTAGTTTATTAATGTCCTAGTACTCTATATCTGTTCGGTATATTTTCAGCACAGATCTTGACTTCCCACCTCCCCTTTGTATACATTTACACCAGAGAAGATTACAATGTATCACTAATGGTCTATGTTACTTTTTAAGCAAAATATTTATTCCTCGTGACTGATAAAGCCTTTCATCTGGTTACATACACTCCCTATAGGTATGTACACCATCTACCGGCTGTTACCTGACATTCTATCCTTTCCATCTATCTCATATATTCTTTACAATCTGAGTAATACATTGCGATCATTGAATACAAGGACAGAAACCGAGCCTCCATGGAGGACACCTATAAAGGAAAATAGAAAGTTATCTTTAGAAATCCATTGCTGGCTGGGGATTCAATAATTGCAATTAAAAACCTCAGTGTGAACACAACCTTAATGCGTATTTATTTATTGTAGTAAAAGTGTGTGGGCCCAGAAATCATGTTCTCTATCCAGAAATTATATATATATATATATATATATATATATATATATATATATATATATATATATATAGATCAGTGTTTCCCAACCAGGGTGCCTCCAGCTGTTGCAAAACTACAACTCCCAGCATGTCCGGACAGCCGAAGGCTGTCCGGGCATGCTGGGAGTTGTAGTTTTGCAACAGCTGGAGGCACCCTGGTTGGGAAACACTGAGATAGATAGATATAGATATAGATATATATATAGTCGGTAAGAAAATGGACTATTGGAAATATTTGGAGTTTAATAATATTGGAATATCTATGTGATCTACAAAGTGTGAATAATGAAGGGACATAACATAATAGTGTGTTGTATAATTGTCTTTATAGTGGTTCGTGTACTATTTATTATTTTTTAATGTAAGTTATGTGTAGGACTAAATTCGTGTTATTCTTAATAAATACGACGAATATTTAGCCAGCTATATGTGTATTATGAGCAGAGCTCTTACCGAATATAACTTTCTGTAACCTGTGAAATATCCACTAGAAATTGTGTAGAATTACTAAAAGTCCATCAGTGTTTTCACCACGACCGATGCGAATATGTAGTGCAACAAAATCTTGTGATAAAGAGAATAGCGATTTTTGCATAAATAATAGAATCATATGAAGTTATAATAAAGTAAAGGTAAATCCTGCATTAATATATAAAAATGAAAAGAAAAATACCCCGCAAACACTGACTTGTGATATTGTGCTATAATATATGGATGATGTATAATCATACAGGGTACATACTCTGTCTGATATACGTGTAGTATTTATACACATCCGAATAGATCTTGTTTTATGACTATTAAACGATTTTGTATTAATACTAAGAACTTTGACACAAGTGGTAGATCAGGAATTAAGATAAATATAGAATTTAGTGTTACATAGAATTTACAATTCTTTTTTTTTTAGCTTGCACAGGGTAGAGTACCTATTATTTCTGTGGAGTGTTTAATACTAAAATAAATCAATAAAATACAGAAAATGTATCTAGTCATTCTATCTATCTATCTATCTATCTATCTATCCATCTCATATCTATCTATCTATCTATCTATCTATCTATCCATCTCATATCTATCTATCTATCTCATATCTATCTATCTATCTCATATCTATCTATCTCATATCTATCTAGCTATCTCATATCCATCCATCTATCTATCTCATATCTATCTATCTATCAATCACATATCTATCTATCTATCTATCTATCTATCTATCTATCTCATATCTATCTATCTATCAATCACATATCTATCTATCTATCTATCTATCTATCTCATATCTATCTATCTCATATCTATCTATCTATCTCATATCCATCTATCTATCTATCTATCTATCTCATATCTATCTATCTATCTATCTCATATCTATCTATCTCATATCCATCTATCTATCTATCTCATATATATCTATATCTTTCCTTTTATCCACCCACCAATTTAGCTTGTATCGTATGCTATCGGTGGTTCCCTTCGTAGAACTACAAGTCTCAGCAAATTTTAGTAATTCGATTACAAGGGCATGCTGGGGGTTTCAGTAGTGCAGTAACTGGGTGTTCTCCATAATGTGGCTATAGGGGGTGCATTAGGGGTGCAGGAGTCGGTGCCCCTGGTCAGTGACAGCTGGGCACATGTAGCAGTGGCAGTCTCCCTTCTGTGTGGCTTTCTATTCAAGGACCATCTGGAAGGGATCTGCTGTAAAGTGGATTTATTTAGAACCTGCAGTGCTGGAGGAAAGTGTGTCCTTTCTCTCCCCCAATTGCCTTGATGAATGAGTTGTTGTTGGATGAAGATAAATAGGTGGGCTTCATCTACACTCCTTTCATCTAAACTCCTCCTTTTCCCTAGTTTGGACTTATTTTAACCCATTGACAACTAGAATTTCCAGCAAGTTATCTCAGAATCATCCCAATGCAGGTTCTATTCTGCAGCTTGTTATACGTTGTATACCCTGCCCAGGCTCAATGTAGGATTTAGGCTCCCAGTACTGTATATTACTGAAATATACATTTTAATCTTACTAATTCTAAATGATTATTTCTCATTTGTTACTTCATGTGACTGTAGAGTTTGGCAAAGGTGATAGGCGAGATGGAAGTTTCCAGATGTGGATGACATACAGTGGTCCCTCAAGTTACAATATTAATTGGTTCCGGGACGACCATTGTATGTTGAATCCATTGTATGTTGAGACCAGAACTCTATGGAAACCTGGTAATTGGTTCTGAAGCCACCAAAATGTCATCCAAAAATAGGAAAAAAGTGAGAATTAAAGACAAATAAGTAGATAACTAATATATATAAAGCAAATCCTTACATATAAAAGTAATAAAGATCTGCTGGGAGCTGTAAATCACTGTCGATGTCAGTGTTTCCCAAGCAGGGAGCCTCCAGCAGTTGCAAACCTACAACTCCCAGCATGCCCGGACAGCCAAAGGCATGCTGGGAGTTGTAGTTTTGCAGCAGCTGGGGGCACCCTGCTTGGGAAAAAACAGTCTATGTAGAGGACAGGAGCTTCTTCAGGGTCCTGTACAGTACACGCAATGTCCTAAAAAAGTAACATGGAGTCGCCCTTACCTGGTGTCCAAAGGAGCAGCTACCCCTGGTACAAGTAAAGAGTACAGAACAGAACAGCTAACCCTGGTACAAGTAAAGAGTACAGAACATGTAATACCTCCCTGTACTGTAGGGGGCGCTACCAGACACCAGTCAGTGCATACGCTTCAGTAATACAGGAGTTTTACCAGTGAATGCCCATTCTGATTGGTCGGTTCTTCCAGCCATTGACACGTTTCACAGATCTGGACTGTCTGTAGCATTGTATGTTGAGTCTGGTTTCAACTTACAATGGTCCGGAAAAGACCATGGTATGTTGAGGCCATTGTAAGTTGAGGGATCACTGTAGTAGTGGAAGGGCCAGCTGGTGGAGCCACCCTTGCCTAGGCCTGGTGTCCATACAGTGTAGTGGCTGGTTTATAGACTTCCCCCTACAAATAATCTCTCAGTTATCTGGCACAGCCTCCCAGGACTCTTCATTTCAGTCTGAGCACAAGAAGCAGAGGCTGTTTCATCCTTTTGGTTCTCATTAGGAGAGGTGAAGTCCTTTGGAAAACATTGTTCTGGAGACCAGGGCTCTCTCTACAACAATGCAGCCAAATGAATTCTTCCCACGTCTTGAATCACTTTGTGTTAAAAAATATGTGAGGAAATGAAATACACATTGTGAATAAATCTACTTTTTCCCTCTTTTTTTTTTTCCCTCTTCCTTAGAAACTCATTGTGGCGTGAGCATCCTTACTCTGGAGCGGGCCCAATCCACAGTACAAGGTGCTGGGTTCTGTGATTTGGAAGAGTTTGGAAGATGGGTAGCAAGGCCCTACCAGCTCCAATTCCCCTGCACCCTTCCCTACAGCTCACCAACTACTCCTTCCTACAAGCAGTCAATACCTTTCCAGCAGCTGTGGACCATCTTCAGGGACTCTATGGACTAAGTGCTGTACAGACCATGCATATGAATCATTGGACTTTGGGGTACCCAAATGTACATGGGATCACAAGGTCCACCATCACTGAGATGGCAGCTGCTCAAGGCTTGATGGATGCCAGATTTTCCTTCCCTGCTTTACCCTTTGCCACTCATCTCTTTCACCCCAAACAGGGCACCATAACCCATGTGATCCCAGCCTTGCACAAAGACAGACCTAGGTTTGACTTTGCCAATTTGGCCATTGCTGCAACCCAAGAGGACCCACCTAAGATAGGTGATCTTTCCAAACTAAGCCCAGGGTTGGGTAGTCCTATATCAGAGATCAGCAAGTTGTCTCCAGACCGGAAACCTTCCAGGGGGAGGTTACCATCTAAAACTAAAAAAGAATTTATTTGCAAGTTTTGTGGAAGACACTTTACCAAGTCCTACAACTTACTCATCCACGAAAGAACCCACACAGATGAGCGACCCTACACCTGTGACATCTGCCACAAGGCCTTTAGAAGACAGGACCATTTGAGAGACCACAGGTACTGACAGTAGACTACTTAGATCAGTGTTTCCCAACCAGGGTGCCTCCAGCTGTTGCAAAACTACAACTCCCTGCATGCCCGGACAGCCAAAGGCTGTCCGGGCATGCAGGGAGTTGTAGTTTTGCAACAGCTGCAGGCACCCTGGTTGGGAAACACTGACTTAGATGATATCTGTTATACATATTTATTAATTGAAAAATATATTTTCTGTATTATTTACTATTATTTCCACCAGCTACTGAGAGTACATGATGATGTAAGGATCTCACTAGAGATGAGCAAACTTACAGTAAATTCGATTCGTCACGAACTTCTCGGCTCGGCAGTTGATGACTTATCGTGCGTAAATTAGTTCAGCCTTCAGGTGCTCCGGTGGGCTGGAAAAGGTGGATACATTCCTAGGAAAGAGTCTCCTAGGACTGTATCCACCTTTTCCAGCCCATCGGAGCACCTGAAAGCTGAACTAATTTATGCAGGAAAATACATCAACTGCCGAGCCGAGAAGTTCGTGACGAATCAAATTTACTATAAGTTCGCTCATCTCTAGATCTCACCACCAGTTCACACAGTCACTAAAGCATTGGCTAATGGTTTCATCTAAGTCAGTGTTTCCCAACCAGGGTGCCTCCAGCTGTTGCAAAACTACAACTCCCAGCATGCACGGACAGCCTTTGCAACAGCTGCAGGCACCCTGGTTGGGAAACACTGACTTAGATGATATCTGTTATACATATTTATTAATTGAAAAATATATTTTCTGTATTATTTACTATAATTTCCACCAGCTACTGAGAGTACATGATGATGTAAGGATCTCACCACCAGTTCACACACTCACTAAAGCATTGGCTAAAGGTTTCATCTAAGTCAGTGCTTCCCAACCAGGGTGCCTGCAGCTGTTGCAAAACTACAACTCCCTGCATGCCCGGACAGCCAAAGGCTGTCCGGGCATGCAGGGATTTGTAGTTTTGCAACAGCTGCAGGCACCCTGGTTGGGAAACACTCACTTAGATGATATCTGTTATACATATTTATTAATTAAAAAATATATTTTCTGTATTATTTACCATAATTTCCACCAGCTACTGAGAGTACATGATGATGTAAGGATCTCACCACCAGTTCACACACTCACTAAAGCATTGGCTAAAGGTTTCTTATAGGACTCCAAGTTATGACAGCTATAGATAGATTATAGTGATGATGTAGTTCTTCCATAAATCATCTACAAGCTATAATCCTTTATGGCTGAACTCTACATTCTACCTGCATCTCATTTCTTTCTTTCTTTCAACATCATGCCTTAGTTTTTTTTGTTTTTTTTTTTGTTCCTCTGATATGCCAGAAAAGCCAATGGTTGCACTTCCCCATGACAAAATATGACATATGATGTGGGGTGTATGATGTGGGTGTTATTGTGCTACTCAATGGGGTGGTAAATCTCTCCTTTTAGTCAGGACTAAAGTAAATAGTCCATGTACCAGGCTGATCTGTGCAGGTTTATTGCCCAGGTGAAGGGAAACTGTTGCAGTAACCTCACACTGAGAATGTATTTACAGGAGCTATTGAGATAAGGCCTTGTGTGAAGGTCGTTGTTCTTCTGCAGATAATATTAGGACAATGTATACTGTTTGCCTGTCACACTCCTGCATTTTAATCTCCTAGCACTGAGCAATCCCTCTTTGATCAGGATCTCTGATCTGTTTTCAAATGACCCATTCTGTGAGTCCAGCTCAGCTCTGCACACAGTACTATCTGAGGAGGGGGACAGAGTTGTGTAGGCCTCTATGGTGGCTGCTGTGTGTGTTCATAATGATTAAACACAGATTTCATCATTGATTTTTTCTTCTTTTTTTTTTTTCTCTCCCCCACCAGATATATTCATTCCAAAGAAAAACCTTTCAAGTGTCAGGAGTGTGGAAAGGGATTCTGTCAATCGAGGACCCTGGCAGTGCACAAAACCTTACACATGCAGGTACCATGATTCTGTTCTTTACAAACACACACACATTACAACCCATAGCAACCCATCAGATGGAAGACTTATTTATTTTAATAATACTATATTACATCATTATTTTCTATAAATAATAATGTTAACCCTGGGAATAGGTTTTATACACACTGTAAACCACAGCTGCTATATGTGACCTTTATGCATAAAATTTCCTATGTGCAAAATAAATTTATGGATAAACAGATTAATAAAAAGTATATATATATAATATATATACATACAAATAAATTATATATATATATATATATATATAACATTTATTTATTTGTTAATTTATCTATTAAAATATATATATATATATATATACACATACAAATAAATAAATTAGATATATATAATGTATTTATTTGTTAATTTATCTATTAATATATATACATACAAATAAATAAATTATATATCTATATATATAATTTTTTTATTTGTTAATTTATCTATTAATATATATGTATACATACAAATAAATTAGATATATATATTATTTATTTATTTGTTAATTTATCTATTAATATATATACATACAAATAAATAAATTATATATATATATATATAATTTATTTATTTGTTAATTTATCTATTAATATATATATACAAATAAATAAATTATATATATATAATTTATTTATTTGTTAATTTATCTATTAAAATATATATATATATATATATATTTACATACATACAAGTAAATAAATTATATATATATATAATTTATTTGTTAATGTATCTATTAACACACACACATATATATATATATATATATATATATATATATATATGTTAATAGATAAATTAACAAATAAATAATATTTGTGAGATGTAACCTGTGTCTTCTGCTTGTGAGCTTAGATTTGGGAGGAAGCCCGAAAGCTTGTCTCTACAAAATTCTGTTAGTCCAATAAAAAAGGTATTACAAGATACTGCAACATTTTGATTTGCATCTGTATATATATATATATATATATATATATATATATATATATATATATATATATTCCCCTTTGAAGTGTAAGCTGAACATTTACCATCCACCCTTCATCCCTACAACATTAACTCCATAGTATTTAAATAAAATAGGAAATAGGATTAAATGATCCACTTTAATTTCAATTAGAAACTTAATATTCCAATATATAATTTAATGTTGCTAAAAAATATATATATATTTTTTTAACAACATACCATTGCTACTCCTATCCATCTCCTACCCTAAGCTTGTTTAATTTACCTATATTAAAGATATTAGTTATTTATTTTTCCTAAAAAAATAAAAATAAATTCCACATAAATAAAAAAAAAATGTTTAGGATAGAGGAGATAGCTAAGGTGAAGTAATGTGTCATCCTTGCCCCTTGTTACAAGATCATTAATGGGGTGGTGTAATACTATACCCTATTTATGTTCATAGATTTAAGGGCCCAGAGGCAGCAGCTGTACCTAAGATCTGGTGCCTGAGGGTGCCCATATTCCCCATAATTATAAAAGGCACATGGTAGGTTAGGAGGGCCTTATTCCAAAATTTACATTGGGCCCTTTTATTCCATTCCCAGATACTTTATATTTTCATGTTTGCTAATTCACTATTCTACTGGACATGAAATCCCTTTCATGTACTGTCCTGAAATCCTAGTGTCCAGGGGCCTAGTTGGGTTTTTACACCCTAAGACTAATACACTATAGCAGTGTTTCTCAACCAGGGGGCCTCCAGCTGTTGCAAAACTACAACTCCCAGCATGCCCGGACAGCCTTCGGCTGTCCGGGCATGCTGGGAGTTGTAGTTTTGCAACAGCTGGAGGCCCCCTGATTGCAAACCCTGCCCTATAGAATTGATATTATCAACAAATAGTCAAGGAGAGATGGTGTAAAGGATTAATCCTTTGCTTGCTTCAAATCTGAACAGGAATCACCCCACAAATGCCCCACATGTGGAAGAACATTTAATCAAAGAAGTAACCTGAAAACTCACCTTCTTACCCATACAGACATCAAGCCCTACAATTGTGAGCAGTGCGGGAAAGTATTCAGGAGAAACTGCGACCTTCGGAGACACAGCCTAACCCACAGCCCCAGGCAGGACTACTAGAGTGGGACACCCACCCCCCAAATCCAGCTACCTACCCACACCCCCAGCCTTACACCCCAGTTCCCCAGCATAGGGGGAAGGAGATATTGCTTGCACCAAAGGACTTGCCTTAAAGGACTGGACTTTACAACCCAACCAGCCTTCACTCCTTGTACAGATATAAAGCTCATTTTAGAGCTGTGTAAATAAGGTTTATTTTTGTTTTTTATTATTAATATTGTCATGTTTGTCATGTTCTGATGCACAGTGGGAAAGATTGTTTTTGTGTTTGTTTTTTTTTTATTTTATTTTATTTTTTGTTTTGTTCTTGTTTGTTTTTTTTTTGCTCTGGAGAAAATACCATAAAAAGTGTATTTCAAAAATAAAAATCTAATGTTTTTCAATATTTTTTTTGAATCGTGAACAAGTCTTGTATTTTTCTGCTGGTGTCTGATGTGTGAAAGGAAAGTTTTCGAATGTTGTTTTTTTTTTTTTTTTAGTGATTGTTTCATTTTAACTGGTAGGAGTCAGGCTAGGATTCCACTTGTTTATTTTTTTTTTTTGTGCTGCGTTTTTTTGGGATTAAAAAAACGCCTGAAAAAAACAAACGCCAGTGCAATGTCCTGCGTCTGGCGTTTTTCTTGACGTTTTTGCAGAAAATAAAATAAAATAAAATAAAACAAGTGGAATTCCAGCCTCATCAAGTCGCTGTTGTGTTGGGATCTTGTAGTTGTGGCAGATCTGTGTCCAGTTTGTCATCAAAATATCGCAATAGAATATCATAAATCATATCACAATAGAATCTTACAAAAAATAATAATAATAATAATAAAAACATTAAAAAAAATAGCACGTTCACATCGTTCAACAAAATGATAGATCAACCAGAATGGAACCTGCATTGGCATGCTAGGACTTGTAGTTCTACGATGCATCTTTTTTTTTTTTTTATTAAAATGTTTTAGGTAAAGTTTCCTTTTTGTGTTTTGAATTGCTACAAATTCGATGTATACAATGTAGCAATCCTTCCCTCCATCTCCCTTATACAGGGTCTGATTACATTTACAGAGATATTATACTGAAATACTAGACCCCTCCAACATGGAGATTTCATTTCCACTACTTTGCAGAACAAGTTTTATTAACTCCCTGTGGAGCCTCTTCTATTAGTCACTTCGTTTATGAAACACATGGAGAGGAGAAATCTCCATCTATCCCATAATATCCTGGGAGCCATAGAAGGGTTAATGGATATCAAGTGGGCTTTGTGTTAGCTATGAGGGGCTGCAATAATATACTGGTTATGTGACAGGAGGGGAATAGAAGGTGGTGTGTAATGTACAGCAGTGGTCTCCAACCTGGGGCTCTGCAGCTGTTGCAAAACTACAACTCCCATCATGCCCGGACAAAGAAAAGAGTTGTAGGTTTTTAACAGCTGGAGAGTCAAAGGTTGTGGAACACTGATACATACACACACATTTATATATATATATATATATATATATATATATTTATATATGTATATATATATATATATATATACTACATATATATTTATATATATGTGTATATATATTTATATTTATATATGTATGTATGTATATATATATATGTGTGTGTGTGTATATATAATTCCATTTTATGTTATGTGTTAAGAAAATAAGAGAATAACTTAGAATAAGTGGACCAAAACAAATGTAAATTATTTCAGGCGTTTCTTGTTTCTATTATCCTACCTTAGAAAAATGTGTACATTACTATATAGTAATTTACTATGTATATTACTATACGATATATTATAATATAAGTAAATATATATATATATATATATATATATATATATATATATATATATAAAAGGAATTGAAATTTAGGATTTCATATTATTATCATATTATCAATTTCTGGATAGAAGGTCTATATCAGTGGTCTTCAACCTGCGGACCTCCAGATGTTGCAAAACTACAACTCCCAGCATGCCCGGACAGCCGTTGGCTGTCCGGGCATGCTGGGAGTTGTAGTTTTGCAACATCTGGAGGTCCGCAGGTTGAAGACCACTGGTCTATATTCTATTTTCTAATGTCTTTATTTTGTTTATTCCCACATGAATGCATTTTATTATTGACTAATCCATGCATACTTTAATTCTATAATTTATTAGCAATGTTACAGCTTTTTTTTTATTTATTTTTTATTTATTATTTTACACGTAACAGGTTAAAAATTTAATTTTATTTATCACTATTTTAAGAAAAAGAAAAAAATCTCCTTTGTAGAAATTCAGTAAAGTGGCCGTTATTTACATTTACAAAATCAAATAAATATTGAAATACATCAAAATCAAATAAATATTGAAATACATCAATGCAATGTAAAGGCGTTATAGACTGTAGACGGATCATTGATAGGCAGTGGGTAAGAAAATAAAGTGTCACTGCAGATTTATACAATAGATTTTTATGTGTTTTAAATGAGGATTTTTTTTTAGAACTAATAATAAAATGCTGAAATGCTGAAAATAATAAAAATAAATTAGAAATTTTGGATATGATTTTCACAAAGGTAAATATGCAATTTTTTTTATTTAATTATTATTATTCTATATTTTGTTCTTATTAATCGTAGGATTTTTTATTAAAGCTCCAGGTAAGGACATAGAAAAGTAAAATGTCAGAGTAATCGTGTGGGGCTTATTCTATAGTTCTAATGGATTATAATGGATCTATAATGACTCCTGCAGATTGCACAGCCCCGATTGTTCCATTCACCAGATATTCTTGGGGGTGGAGGTTTACAACATTATGCTACAAATATTAATATAATGGAAATCAGAATGTGACTGGTTATAGCAGATCGGGGACAATGTTTATAGATAGCTGCACCATCAAGGAATGAAAAGATAGATGTATATATACAGTATATATACACGTCACAGTACATGGTATATCCCCATAGGATAATGTACTTGGTGTGTGTCCAGGGTTATTGAGATTGGAGTGATGATGTCATCTCTACGTCATTTTACCATCATAATTAGACAGATACGTGGACAGACATAAAGATAGACAGATTGATGATTAGTACATTTCTATACTTATTAGTGCCAGTTTGTTTTTTTTCCTTTTGTTTTTTTCCAAAAAAGAGATGATAAAAAAAAAAAAAAAATTACAATTTCAAAATGTTCTATTAATATTTATGAAAATTAAAGTATTTATTTTCGGTCCTAAAAAGAACATTTAAAAGTAAATAATAAACTGATCCACACTAGTAGAATTTGTGCTGACCTATTTGATTATTGCTTATAAATACAGAAACAAATAGTACCGTAGAATGTAATGACCATCTCCCCAGCTATCTCATACATGTCCTGTTATCACTTATATTATTTCCATAGTATTGGTACTAGGTATGTGCCTCCTTATTTTGTTTTTCAGTTAACATTAGAAAATGTATTATCTATCTATTTATTTCATATCTATCTATCTATTATCTATCTATCTGTCTATTCATCTATTTCATATCTATCTATCTATCTATCTCATATCTATCTATCAATTATCTATCTTATATCTATCTATCTATTAATCTATTTCATATCTATCTATCTATCTCATATCTATCTATTTATCTATTCATCTATTTCATATCTATCTATCTATCTCATATCTATCTATTTATCTATTCATCTATTTCATATCTATCCGTCTATTTTGTCTATTTATCATTTACCTAGCTATTTTACAATACATGTCCAGGTCATCACATTATATTATTTGGTATAATATTGGTACTGCTTGCCTCCTATAAATCTATTTATCTAATATATATATATATCGTATGTAAATCTATCCAAATAGACAAGACCGCAGCACACAGACATAATGAAAGACCAGGGGATTATATTCCATCCTCAGCAGAGCATAGTGCAGGGATCTGTGGTCTCACCCCACCATTATCAGGCAGGTAAGTATCTGCGGGTATATAAGTACCTGAGGAGTGATCACTGATAATGGTGGGGTGAGACCACAGATCCCTGCACTATACTCTGCTGAGGATGGAATATAATCCCCTGGTCTTTCATTATGTCTGTGCTCTGGTCTTGTCTATTTGGATTGAAGTCTTGGATTGTGTGACCAGGAACCAGATGACGGCTTCACCTCTCTATAACCAGACCTGAAGTGGTTGTACTGTTCTTTTGGAATATATTATCGATCTATTTACTTCATAGGTGCCTCCATTTATACCAAGTGACATTATTGCATTGTTTTGGTATTACATGACTCTTGTTTTTGTAACTTGTTTTTCTGAAAGTTAACCTTAGAAACCATATGCCAGAAACACCATGACCTACCTGTTGTCTGTCTGTTTATCTATCTGGTCTAAGTATCTATCTATCTATCTATCTATCTATCTAATCTATCTATCCAATGAAGAAACAGCAGCACTCAAGTTCCATGGAAATAGTGAATGGCTTTTATTCAACCAAACAACTCATGACAAAGGCCAAGATGGCGGAAACGTCGCTCATTAGATGTTTGGTTGAATAAAAGCCATTCACTATTTCCATGGAACCGGAGTGCTGCTGTTTCTTCATTGGATTTACTGGACCTGTGACCGGGTTTACCAGCCAGCACCAAATCATACCGCAGTGCTGCTCGCTTCTTCTACAATATCTATCTATCTACCTATCTATCTATCTATCTATCTATCTCATATCTATCTACCTATCTATCTATCTATCTCATATCTATCTATCTATCTATCTATCTGTCCATCTCATATCTATCTATTTCATATCTATCTAATCTATCTCATATCTATCTATCTCATATCTATCTATCTATCTATCTATCTATCTAGGCTTGAGAAAGGCTGCATGGCAGCTGAAACATTGCTATGAATTAGTATGGAATAAAGCACTTTTATTTTTTGCACATTACTCTTTGAGTGCTGCGGATACTATGTTGGATGTGTGACCGCCTGGACCGGGCTACTTTGCCGCTGGCACCTCTTTAATTCCTCTGGATGTGCTGCTCTGTTGGAATTTTGTGAATATCTATCTATCTATCTACCTCATATCTATCTATCTATCTATCTATCTATCTATCTATCTATATATCTCCTATCTATCTATCTATCTATCTCATATCTATCTATCTATCTATCATCTATCTATCTCATATCTATCTATCTATCTCCTATCTATCTATCTCATATCTATCTATCTATCTATCTATCTATCTATCTATCTATCTATCTATCTATCTATCTATCTCATATCTATCTATCTATCTCATATCTATCTATCTCTTATCTATCTATCCCATATCTATCTATCTATCTATCTATCTATCTCATATCTATCTATCTATCTATCTATCATCTATCTCATATCTATCTATCTATCATCTATCTCATATCTATCTATCTATCTATCATCTATCTCATATCTATCTATCTATCATCTATCTCATATCTATCTATCTATCTATCTATCTCATATCTCTTCATTTATTTGAATACTCTTCATTTTTTTTACAGTACAAAAAAGTCAATGTAAATAAATTTGGATACGGTTCATTGTATACTTTGGATTTGGTTAAAGAAAAATAAAGGGAGAATGTTAATATCCTGACTTCCCCTAATTAAGAAATAAAATGTGTGAGAGGAAACCTCAGCAGATCCATAAAGCAGTCCCCAGAAGGAGGGATAGGGGTGGACGCCATAGCCAGACACACTTTCTCTAAACTATTTCATTTCTTCTTCTACTTTTTTTTTAAGGAAGAGAAAAAAGATTGGCTTGTATTGTTTTATTATCTATGACCAGCAATTATATAATATCTGGTATTCTGTACTATTGTTTTGTTATCCTTAGTTCTCCTCTGCCATTGTTGCATGGTATTTTTGGAGCAAAGTAGCTGTGTCTAGATGTTAGCTGAAGGTCAATGGGGAATTATTCCTAACCCACTTGGCGTTTTTTTACTTTTGTATTCTTCTCTTTTCTTTGGCATTTTTTGGCTCAGTGGCATTTTTGTTAAATAACACAACACCACAGAGAAGGACCGAGGATGTGCGAAGGCTGCACGAAACGGCTGTTGTCTTGTCAGTGTGCCCCTAAGGTCTTCCCCATTCTGTGAACATTTTTGTAAGTGAAACTGAAAGTGGGTGAGTGCATCATTTTCTTCTTACTTTTTTCAATATATCTTGGCCTTTCTTGCACAAATTCTGCCAAAATGTAATGTGCATTATGTTCAATAGGATTCCGCGGTCCCATTTACACAGCAACATTTCTGCCATGGAAATTCTGCTTTCCAGATTCTGTCTTCAATTTTGCAGCATTCTACGCAGGAATCCCATTGCAGTCAGCCGGGCTTTGAATTTCGGCAGAACTCACATAAATTCCACAGTCTGATTTTTTTGAGCTGAAGTAGAGCGGAATAATAACATTTTTCGCTGTGTAAACATAGCCATAGACTTCTAAAAGGAGGCAAAAAAAAAAAAAAAAAATGCCACTTAGGTTAAAGGGGTACTCCAGTGGAAAACGTTTTTTTTTTTTTTTTTTTTAAATCAACTGGTGCCAGAAAGTTAAACAGATTTGTAAATTACTTCTATTAAAATCTTAATCCTTCCAGTACTTATTAGCTGCTGAATACTACAGAGGAAATTATTTTCTTTTTGGAACACAGAGCTCTCTGCTGACATCATGAGCACAGTGCTCTCTGCTGACATATCTGTCCATTTTAAGAACTGTCCAGAGTAGGAGAAAATTCCCATGGAAACATATTCTGCTCTGGACAGTTCCTAAAATGGACAGAGATGTCAGCAGAGAGCACTGTGGTCATGATGTCAGCAGAGAACACTTCCAAAAAGAAAATAATTTCCTCTGTAGTTTTCAGCAGCTAATAAGTACTGGAAGGATTAAAGGGGTACTTCTAATATTAGAACATTAAATATTATTTTTATTAAAAATATAAAAAATATTTAAAAATAAGTAAACATTGACTAGTTTTACTAAACCCATAGAAGTAGTGTTCTGCATTGTTGCCGTTATTCTCCAGTCACTCCATACTAGTTATACAGTGATCCCTCAACTTACAATGGCCTCAACATACAATAGTTTCAACATACAATGGTCTTTTCTGGACCATTGTAACTTGAAAACAGACTCAACATACAATGCTATGGAATCTGCACAACGTGTCAATGGCTGGAAGAACCGACCAATCAGAATGGATATTTCACTGGTAAAACCCCCTGTATTCCTAAAGTGCATGCACTGACTGGTGTCTGGTAGTGCCCCCTACAGTACAGGGAGGTATTACATGTTCTGTACTCTTTACCTGTACCAGGGTTAACTGTTCCTTTGGACACCAGGTGAGAGCGGCTCCATTTTACTTTTTTTAGGACATTGTGTGTACTGGACAGGACCCTGAAGAAGCTTCTGTCCTCTACATAGACCAGTGTTTCCCAATCAGGGTGCCTCCAACTGTTGCAAAACTAAAACTCCCAGCATGCCCGGACAGCCGAAGGCTGTCCGGGCATGCTGGGAGTTGTAGTTTTGCAACATCTGGAGGCACTCTGGGGGAGAAACACTGAAATAGACAGTGATTTACAGCTCCCAGCAGATCTTTCTCACTTTTATATGTAAGGATTTGCTTTATCTGTATTAGTTATCTACTTAGTTTTCTTTAATCCTCACTTTTTCCTATTTTTTGGATGACATTTTGGGGCTTCAGAACCAATTACCAGACTTCCATAGAGTTCTGGTCTCAACATACAATGGTCGTCCTGGAACCAATTAATATTGTAACTTGAGGGACTACTGTACTGGGATATCAACGCTGTTATACAGTCTATATCAGTGTTTCCCAACAGGCTGCCTCCAGCTGTTGAAAAACTACAACTCCCAGCATGCCCGGACAGCCAAAGGCTGTCCGGGCATGCTGGGAGTTGTAGTTTTGCAACAGCTGGAGGCACCCTGGTTGGGAAACACTGGTTTACATACTCTCTGTTACACTGTACTTTTATTTTTATAGTAACATTCCAGTATTTTTTTTTCTTTTTTTCGGTCAGTGCAGATTGTTTCAAAGTAACTGAGTGTCTTATAAACAATGGGATTAATCATTACTTTGGGAGATCGTATACACATTTCATCTTGCGCTGAAGCTCTTGGCCCGGTATGTGTCTCATAGTGAATTATGGCTCATGACTCACGATTGTTGAATATATGTTATAATTACAACAAAATAAAGATTCCAATTGATCATTCAGCCCTTCGAAACAGATGATTTTTATGGTTGTGGCCAGCAAACTATTTATCTCTACAGAGGAAATGTACAGTAGTCTTGCATGGCAGACATTCAAACTTATGGCTATCATTTAAAGGGGTACTCCGGTGAAAACATTTTTTTTTTTTAATCAGCTGGTGCCAGAAAGTTAAACAGATTTGTAAATTACTTCTATTTAAAAATGTTAATCCTTCCAGCACTTATCAGCTGCTGTATACGACAGAGGTAGTTCTTTTTAAATGTATTTTCTGTTTGACCAGGAACTGTGCATGGTAGGAGCAAATCTCCATAGCAAACCTCCCCTGCTCTGTATAGTTCCTGACATGGACAGAGGTGTCAGCAGAGAGCACTATGAAAGGAAATTCAAAAAGAAAAGAACTTCCTGTGGAGCATACAGCAGCTGATAAGTACTGGAAGGATTAAGATTTTTAAACAGAGGTAATTTACAAATCTGTTTAATTTTCTGGCACCAGTTGATTAAAAAAAATGTTTTCCAGGGGAGTACCCCTTTAAAGTCACCCAAATTTTGTCCTGACTCATAGAAGGGGGGGGGGGGGGAGGCAGACAGGGTGTTACTTTTTAAAACAAGCACACTCGACAGTATTACACGTGGCACCCTTCCTTAGAATGAATACAACTATGGCATGTTACTACTGTATTCAACGATCTTTGTATAATTTTATATAGAGAGCTGTCAATCACTGAGTAGGACCGCTCACGTGACTATTTAGCCCAGAATAAAGGTGCAAAATAATAGGAGATTTTATTTTCATTCATTTATTTATTTATTTATTTTTTTTTTTTTTTTAAGTCAAAAATATGCCAAAAACAATTTGTGTGGAAACATAGGCTAATTTTACTAAACTCATAGAAGGAGTGTTCTGCATTGCCAATATAATAACCAGGCCTAAAAGGGCCTTTATGACCTGGGGGTTATCCAGGATTTTTTTTTTTTTAAATATATATCAATTGGCTCCAGAAAGTTAAACAGATTTGTAAATTAATTCTATTAAAAAAATCTTAATCCTTTCAGTACTTGTGAACTGCTGAAGTTGAGTCGTTCTTTTCTGTCTAAGTGCTCTCTGATGACACGTGTCTCGGGAGCTGTCCAGAGTAGAAGCAAATTCTAATAACAAACCTATTCTGCTCTGTGCAGTTCCTGAGACAAGCAGAGATGTCAGCAGAGAGCACTGTTATCAGACAGATAAGAACACCTCAACTTCAGCAGCTGATAATTATTGGAAGGATTAAGATTTTTTAATAGAAGGAATTTACAAATCTGTTTAACTTTCTGGAGCCAGTTGATCTAAAAAAAAAACTAAAGTTTTTTTCCCCCTGGAATACCCCTTTAACGTTTCACTTTTAGCACTTTTGAGTTTTAACAGCCAAAACTTTTTTTTTTTTTAATTATAATTTTTTTATTTACATGGCTGTATAGATGTGTGGCTACCTAATATGTGTCTTTATGTAATTTATGTGCAATAATTTGTTTTAATAATAAATAATTTTTTTCCTTACCGGTAATTATATATTTTTTTTATTGAATGTTATTACATTTTGTATTCTATTAAGGCAGTGTTTCCCAACCAGCAAGGCATGCTGGTAGTTTTAGTTTTGCAGCAGCTAGAAGCACACTGGTTGGGAACTTTTGTATTAACATTACTTAACCACAGGATGGTGAGGATGGAGCTGCCAAAGAGAGCCGAGTGCAATGCTTGTCTACCTTCAGCAGCTCTCATAGAGAATGAATTGAGAGATGGCATACATTCGTGACTCACGACTCCTTCTATAACAAAGACCTAGGGTCCTGTCTTGGAGATCGCAGGAGGGACCCAGCGATCTGACACTTATTCCCAATCCTGTAAATATTACATAAGCAATTTTAACACAGAATTTCCATTTTGAGGAAACTTTTGTTGTTCCATGCAACCAAGTTTTTGTAAACCCCTTTAAGAAGATAAACAAAGAGAATGGAGCTAATATAACACCTGATCAACCATTATCTTCTGCCCGATCTTTTTAACTTAAATGGGCACTGTCAGAATAAAAAGAAATTATATGTCGTACATCTTGGCAAAACATTAACCTTTCTAATAAACTCCATGAAAAAATGTTATTTCCTTTTTATAGAAATCATGTCTCATATAAAAAGACCAGTAGGCGTCCCCAAACACAGGCTGTGGACAAAGTCCAGGAACTGATGGCGGGACCAGTACTCCTTTGTGCTCACTCCTGTCCTTTTAGACTGCAGCATGAAAACAGAGAGGATGTCCTCCGTACCCCCCTCTTTGGGCGATTGGCTGGAGGAGATTGCTACCACCCAGCGTATGGAGGACTTGCTTGCCCTTACCCCGGAGGAATACGATAGATACTCCCAAACATGGCTGGAATGGCTCATATTTCAGTCCTCTCCCCGATTTACTGCTCTTTTGGCCTCGTGTCCCCCTACGGCCCCATGATAGGTTGCTTCTACCCCCTCCCCTCCATTGGTTCCCCCCTCTCACCCCTGTATTCCCCCCTTCCCCGGTCCCCCCTTCTGTTCTGCCCTTCCGTGTACGTCTCGTAGGTGTTGGTCTCTGTCTTCATACCCCTGTACTTCTCTAGTCTGTGTTGCCGAGTCGTCTTCCCCGGTCTGTTACGCTTTGGTCTCCCAGCCTGGCTTCTCTCTTTCTCCCTTTTCGCCTTACTTCTGGCTGGTTACTCCTTGTCCGCTGTTATGTTTATCCCATTTGCCCCCTTCGGTGGGCTATTCTCCCCCTGCTGGTTTTATCACCTGTATTTATTCCTTCTCCTTATTTTTGACGGTGGATGACTCTCCCTTCCTGATACCTTGCAATTCTGTTGATTCTCTACCGATTGCTGCACTTCCTGCTTGATACTTTAGACTCTGCTGCTATTTGATACCATTGATAGGAACGTGTTATTGCATTATCTGTCAGTTTCTTATGTATCTTCGCACAAAATGGTGCGCGTGTTGGTTTGTTATGTTTTTTATTGAAATAAAATAAAACATTGAATTAAAAAAAAAAAAAACAGAGAGGATGGGGTTCCAGAGCAGCCTGCCGTGATTGGATGAAGAGATCCAGCACAGCACAACAGACTCAGAGAGGAAGTGAATGCTTGGTGAGTGAGGGCTGGCTCAGTGCTTGCCTTGGACATGCCCCTTCCTGAGCAGTTGATGTCAGAATGAGTGGGCAGAAGAACTGAAGTATTTCTGAGCCAAATACAGAAGCTAGACATGTAAAGCATCTGCATGACCTAGTTAGTAGCATATATAAGCATTGTTTGTTTATTCTGTGATATGGTACACTTTAAAAGAGTATTCACATCTCAAACACTAATGGCATATCTAAAAGATAGCAACACAAGCTGGGCTGTTTATGCAACTCCCACTAACATCTATAGAAGGTATGCAAAGTGTGCTTCAGGATTTGGCCACCTTTGTCTGCAACAAGCAGGCCAGATAAGCTTTGTTATAGATGTAAGTGTCCCAGAGAAGGGCGCACGTCTATCAGGCATTTACGGTGTATCCTGTGGATCTGCCATAAATGTTTGAGAATGGAATACCTGTTTAATATTTAACCCGAAGTAATATCTGAAGAATCCAACATGGTATATAAAGATTAATTGGATTATCTGGCACGGGTTGGTATATGTCCCACCTAAAATCTTACAGTTTTGCTATTCTTCTAAATAAAAGCTAAGAAAAAAAATAAAAAGAACAACTTTAAACAGACTTTATGGCTAGGTTCAGATAAGCACAGGACATTGCAAGTAAACTGGGAATAAAAACATCAACTTACACACTGCTGAAAAAAATCCTTGCAGATCACAGTTAGTGTTGCTCGCGAATATTCGCAATTGGAATTTTAATCGCGAATATCGCATATTTGCGAATTCACGAATATTGCGAATATAGCTCTATATACAGTGACCCCCGACCTACGATGGCCCCAACATACCATAATTTCAACATGCGATGGCCTCTGAAAAGGCAGCATCAACATACAATGCTTTTGTATGTCGGGGCCATCGCATAAACGGCTATCCGGCAGCGCAGACTGCTTCAGCTGCCACCGGATAGCCGTTTACGGTGCCCCGTGTGGTCCGCTGACCATCCCTCACCTGTCCTCAGGGCTCCGGAGCATCCTCTTCGGGATCCCCTCCATCGCCGGCGCTCTCCATCGTCGTCATTACGTCGCCGCGCACGCTGTCCCGTCATCCAATTGGAGCGGCGTGCGTAGTGACGTGATGGCGGCAACGTGAGAGCAACGATCCCAGGCAGCAGAGACGTTCCGGAGCATCGGGGACACCACAGGGACACGGCGACAGCGATGGAGGGCGACATCCAGGGCAGTGGTGACGAGCGGTGACGGTCCGGAGCGGTGGGGACACGTGAGTACAACTTCCTATTCTTTGCATTGCACGGATCCCTGAACATACGATGGTTTCAACAAACGATGGTTCATTTGGAACGGATTACCATCGTATGTTGAGGGACCACTGTATTCGCAAATACGAATATTCACTTTTTTTTGGTTCACAGTACTCATCACAGTGATCACTGCATGCCTCTCTGCTCTTCGCATATGCGCATATTCGCAAATATTGAGCCCTCCCTTCTTTAATGGTATAGGGAACTAATGGGCTAGTGCAGTGGTCTCCAACCTGCGGACCTCCAGATGTTGCAAAACTACAACTCCAGCATGCACGGACAGCCAACGGCTGCTTAATCGTAGAGTCTAAAAATTTGCAACAATTTACCCCCCCAAAAAACAGGGTAAAACCGATAATAAATATGTGTGACCAGAAAAAAACTGTTTACACAACAGATATTATAGGGAAGAGCCATGGGTTGTCTGGGACAGTTTGTGACTGAGAGAAGAGAAAATATTGTTATATCCACAGTTAGATGAGGACGGGTCACACAACCTTTCGCTGTCTAGGAATGGAGGAAGGTGAAGTTTTGCAACCACTAGTGATCCACAGGTTGGAAACTCCAGATCTAAACCAATGCTAAACTGCTGCGCTCTGTATATGAGGTTCATTTAAATGTTACTATTGCAGTTCTGGCTGCTGTACTAAAACAAAAACTGCAGCAAAAACAACATAACAAGAAATGCATTCTATTTAGATATTATTAAATATACAAAACATATAAATAAACATGTTCAGACCATGTTGGATCTTTTTTCACAGTCTACATCTCTGGGATGAAAATAGACAAGTTGTTGAAAGAGCATGTTGTCACGGTCTGGTGTTGACTTTCTATCTTTTTACGCCATACAGCAGGATGTCCGAGATATCCCTTGGACATATTACAAGACGTCGGCACCTTGTGAAATACTTCACAATCCTATAGTTCCAACATGTAAGTCATCGCCATCTTATGTTTCCCAGAAGTGTGGTCTTCGTGCAATCCTCGCATCATTGTGTTGCTTTTGGATGGCTGCTCCCTGTTCTGGGATCTTCAAAGTCGTTTATCGTGTAGGTATTTATACTAGATAAAAAGAGAGAAAAAAAACTATCACATGTGAAGTGTAAAAGTATCACTGCTTTAGATAGATAGATAAATAGATGATAGATAGATAGATGATAAATAGATAGATAAATAGATGATAGATAGATGATAGATAGATAGATAGATGATAAATAGATAGATAAATAGATGATAGATAGATAGATGATAGATAGATAAATAAATAAATAGATGATAGATGATAGATAGATAAATGATTGCATTGTAGCAACATAGCATTTCGTGTTTTATCTGTATCTTTGTGCTAGCAGTGTGCTGCTGTATTCTCCTGTTTATGTATATTAGCCTAGCAGCGTGCACCTGTATGCCGGGTCCATGCAGTAGTTTCGGTATCAGTATGTGCTGGCCAACCTATCCTTGTTTTTGTTTAGATAGATAGATAGATGACAGACAGATAGATAGATAGATAGATAGATGATAAATAGATAGATAAATAGATGATAGATAGATAGATAGGAGATATATATGAGATAGGAGGAGAGTTATTAAAACATGTCCAGAGGAAAAGTTGCTGAGTTGCCCATAGCAACCAATCAGATCACTTCTTTCACTGTTCAGAGGCCTTTTCAAAAATGAAAGAAGCGATCTGATTGGTTGCTATGGGCAACTCAGCAACTTTTCCTCTGGACAGGTTTTGATAAATCTCCCCCATAGATATTAGATAAATAGACAGATAGATATGAGATGGATGGATAGATATGACCTAAATTATTAGTTTGAACATACACTATAGATACAAATATAAAGCGCACTTGTTAGTTAGCCTGGCATGGCTGCCTGCACCTGAAGTCGTCTGGAGTGGCCATTGTGAAAAAACGTGCAAATTTTGCAAAAGTCATATGTCATCGATCAGTGATGCCAGGCCCAAACCATACCCACAAAATGCCCACTTGATTAGCCAACGAAAGTCACATGATAAATGTAGGCCAATCAGGACCTTGATAAATGAGTCCAGATTTTCTTATAAATATTATTATACACATTACCCATAACTAGTGAAAAGGTTCTATACCCTATGCAACAAAATCCATGTGTAATGCAATGTTTCCCAACCAAAGGGCCTCCAACTGTTGCAAATCTACAACTCCCAGGACGCTATCCCATCGTGAATTCTAGTATACACTTCACTGATAACTAATGAATAGGTTCAATACCCTCTGTATGATAAATGCAGAAGTTATTTGTTATCTCTAAGTATAGCACTAAAATGATTTACAAACTAATACTTGTTTCCAAGTCATTTTTATAAACAGGAACAACATTGATCCTGACCTGTTTGTATGTGTTCATATGTTGTATATCAGTCTTTGTACAATGTAGCCATATATCACTATGTGCAATGTATCAGTATATACAGAGGTTTAACTAGAACCTAAAGGACCCCACAGCATCAATGAGATTGGCCCCTGTCACGTAATGACAGGAAACTAAAACAGCAGCATAAGTATCAATATCTATAGGTATATATCAGTGTTTTCCAGATCAGACTGCTTGTTCAAGTACATAAAGTATATGCTATTTTATATTTAAAAAAAAAAACACAAAAAAATTGTTAAAGAACTTTTTTTTTTTTTTTTAAATGGAGGACAGATCCAAACATATGGGTATAGTTTAGAATGGTCTGCAGAAAATATGGCCAATTTTTTTTAATTATCCTTAAAGAAAAAAAAATACATTACATTGTTGCAAGTTGTATTTACATTATTAAGTGGAGAACAGGATGGTTCTTGAGGTGGTAAACATTTATATGCTATAATAAACACTATACTATGGGAATGTATCACCTACATATTTTATTTCTAATGTTTTTATTTTCTGATTGTATATCTATTTTTAGGTCTGTTTTCCTTTCCTGCTTAGGCTGGGTTCACATATGTCCGGCATCCGCATAGGTGACTCAGCTTAGATCTCGGCACAACTGATGCCACAACTGATGACAAGGTGCATCAGTTGTCATCAGTTGCATGGCACCCGGCGTCTATTGTTTCTGGACGCCAGACAGGGGAACACAGCAAGCTGCATTCCTCTGTCCAGTGCCGTCCGGCGTGTCCACCCATCCAGCATCAAAATTGAGACTCTGGATCATTGTAAACTGTCTCATTCAAATGAATAGGATCAGTTCTAGCATCAGTTTCCCTCAGGTGCACAGTGGAGGAAAACTATGGCAGACAGCTGATATATGTGAAAGGGCCTAAGTATAAGCCTGGGTTCACACTGCAGAATTTCTGGGCAGAATTTCTGCAAGAGATCGAGCCAGCGGCGCTAGGACCGAGCAGACTGAATTGCTGCCCCCATAGACTGCAATGCATTTCTGGGTGGATCTTTTGGAAGATCTGCTCAGAAATGCATTGCCATCTATGGGGACGGCAATGTAGTCCGCGCGGTCCTAGTGCCGCTTGCTTGATCTCCGCCAGAAATTCTGCCCAGAAATTCCACAGTGTGAACCTAGCCTAATAGTTTGTTCACCTCCATTTACTATACTAGGTCTATTTAATCTCCACATTTCACAATCAGCTTTATTCTTGGGTTGAATCTTCCTCTTTAGAGATACAGGACACCAATCCACAAATAACTTGAAAGGGCATTCCTTATGTAAAGAATTGCCTACAGCACACAGGTGATTTATCCAGCCAGGAGGTGTGTAATGAACATAAATTACATTGTTTCAAGAAGAATTCCAGCAGATATGTAATCTGGACAATACTCATAAATACGGCATTAAAATACTTTGATCTGTAAGACGTATTAAATCTAGTAATCCCGCAAGTGCTTAATGACTGTGTGGCATTGAACAGAAGGAGTGTGAGAATAGATAGAGATAAGGATTCTGATTAAGAAGCTGTGTCAGTTTTTCTGAGTACACAAATTCCTGATACAGCCCCGTACTAGACCGGCAGTAAAACTCTGGGTAAATGTATACACAGCCTGAATAGACATGATGCAAGTTTACAACGCCGCAAGGTTGCCTGAGACCTGGAGCAATCACTTGACTCTGTACACCAGTGTTTCCCAACCAGGGTGCCTCCAGCTGTTGCAAAACTACAATTCCCAGGGTCCCTCAAAAATGAAAGAAGCGATTTGATTGCTTGCTATGGGCAACTGGCGAACTTTTCCTCTACACTGGTTTTGATAAATTTCCCCCTATGACTCTGCATCAGTACAGGACAAATACAAAATCAATTTGCAATAATAAGTCATGTTATATAGATCAATACAATTGAACTCTAAAAAGAAAAGACGTATGAAGAATCTTTAAAGGGGTACTCCGGTGGAAAGCTTTTTTTTTTTATCAACTGGTGCCAGAAAGATAAACAGATTTGTAAATTACTTCTCTTAAAAAATCTTAATCCTTCAAGTACTTCTTAGCTGCTGAATACTACATAGGAAATTCTTTTCTTTTGGGAACACAAAGCTCTCTGCTGACATCACGAGCACAGTGCTCTCTGCTGACATATCTCGATGAGCCAAGTTCTATGGTGCTGCAATCAATCGCCAGGTGCGGAGCTCCACTCTTAGCTCCCAAACATGCAGTATACAAGATTCCTGGGCTATATACGCAAAGGCAGTGCTAGTATACACATGAAAAAGATAAACTCACTGTTCCAGTAGAGTATAAATGACCAGCCGGTCTTCTTTATTTTTTCTCTTTCTTCAATAAAGTGCAGTATGCAACATTTACATCAAAGCGAGGTATTCACAGCTCAGAGGCAACAGGATATGACGCGACGTTTCAACGCATGAGTAAGGGGGCGTGCCCCTCGAAACGTCGCACCATATCCTGTTGCCTCTGAGCTGTGAATACCTCGCTGTCCAGAGCAGCATATGTTTTCTATGGGGATTTTCTCCTACTCTGGACAGTTCTTAAAATGGACAGAGATGTCAGCAGAGAGCACTGTGTTCCAAAAAGAAAAGAATTTCCTCTGTAGTATTCAGCAGCTAATAATTACTGGAAGGATTAAGATTTTTTAATAGAAGTAATTTACAAATCTGTTTAACTTTCTGGCACCAGTTGATTAAAAAAAAAGTTTTCTACCAGAGTACCCCTTTAAAGGAAAAATATTTGCTCTACTTAGAGATATTTAGATATTTCCTTTGCAAGTACCCAAAAGTATACAAATATTTATCTGAATTCAGTGAATTGCATGTAGGAGGCGGGGCTCTGCCCACTCAATTTACATATACATTGTCTGTGACTCCACATCTTAAATCTTAGTAAAGAAGCCCCGTCCCCTGTGCCCGATTCACTGAATTTATCGGAGGATCTTCTGGGGGACATATCTCAGGACCTACTGGACATATTTAACCCCTTAATGACCAAGCCCATTTTCATCTTAAGGACCTGGCCAATTTTATGTTAGTGTTTTCGTTTTTTCCTCCTCGCCTTCTAAAATCCATAACTCTTTTATATTTCCATCTACAGACTCATATAAGGGCTTGTTTTTTGCGTGACCAATTGTACTTTGTAATGAAACCTCTCATTTTACCATAAAATGGATGGCGAACCCCCAAAAACTTTTTTTTAGGGAGGAAATGTAAATGAAAACCAAAATTTTGCACATGTTGGAATGGTTCGTTTTCACACTGTACAATTTATGGTAAAAATGATATGTGTTCTTTATTCTGTGGCTCAATACGATTAAAATGATACCCATGGCTAGATACTTTTATATTTTTTTACCGCTTAAAAAAAATCTAAAACTTTTTGTACAAAATCAGTAATCTAAAATCGCCCTATTTTGACCACCTATAACAATTTTTCCGTATATAGGGCGGCATGAGAGCTAATTTTTGTGCCGTCATCTGTACTTTTTTTAGATACCACATTTGCATATATAAAACTTTTAGATCATTTTTTATAAATTTTTTTTTAATAAAATGTGACAAAAAAGCAGCATTTTTGGACATTTTTTTTATTTTTCACGTTTACGCCATTCACCATACGGGATCATTAACATTATATTTTGATAGTTCGGACATTTATGCACGCGGCGATACCAAATATGTTTATTTAAAAGAATATTTTACGCTTTTTGGGGGTAAAATGGGAAAAACAGACAATTTTCATTTTTATTGGGGGAGGGGATGTTTCACTTTTTTTTACTTTTTATTTTTACATTTTTCAACTTTTTTTTTTGTTACACTTTTTATATCCCCATAGGGGAGTATCTATAGCAATCCTTTGATTGCTAATACTGTGCAGTGCTATGCAGAGGACACAGCACTGCTCAGTATTATCAGTGATCTTCTGCTCTGGTCTGCTCGATCTCAGACCGGAGCAGAAGACCCCGGGAGATGGCCGGAGCCAGGTGAGGGGACCTCCGGCTGCCATGCTGGATGATCGGATCACCATGGCAGCGCTGTGGGCGATCCGATCATCCAATCAAAGTACCGCAATGCCGCAGATGCCGTGATCTGTATTGATCACGGCATCTTAGGGGTTAATGGCGGACATCCGCGCGAGTGCTTGCAGCCAGAACCTGCCATGTATGACGCGAGCACCGTTCCGATGCTCGCGGTCATACACAGGGCGTAAATGTACGTCCTGGTGCGGGGAGTCCCGCCATGCCAGGACGTACATTTACGTCCGTGGTCGTGAAGGAGTTAAGTAAGTGACCCCCTCGTTGGACTCCTATTCACCCACATTATAACCCAGTGGTTTTACTGTGAGTGAAAAGGCTGACAGTTTTCCTTTAATATACATTAAAATAAATTCCTTTAGTATTTCCGATCCTCTATTATTGCCTTCTAGTTATTTGAAAATATCCCATGCTGTCTCTCATGTAAGTGTTCTTAATAAAATTCAGGCTCCTTTTATTTAGCCACAAAGCAGGAGATTTAAAGCTCCGTATGAGAAAATAGTTCCAATGCTGCTATAAAAATCTTTTAAAAAATCACTAAAGAATTTTGGACATATTTCAAAAATAAAAATTCAACATAGCTCAATGGAGGACATTTTGTAAAACATTTGTTTATTGACATTTTGTTTATTTATTAAACTGAATCTCATATATCCTAAAATGTTTGTATGCAGACGTGGCATTGGATGTATGCTATGACGTATTTGCTCTACTTTTAGATATTTATATATATCCTTTGCAAGTACCCAAAAGTATACAAATATTTATCTGAATGTGTTGCTCCTTGTACTCGTATTTGGGTACATAATATTCATATGTTTCTATGTCTTACTGTATATACATATATTTGTATATTTGTCATTGTTTGGCCATTAAATGGTAATTGTTCCACAGTAAATATTGCAGATTACAGCACATTAACCCCTCAGTGAAAATACCAATTGTACTTTGTAAAGATATCCCATATTTTACCATAAAATCTATGGCAAAACCAAAAACAATTATTTATGAAAAAAAAAAGAACACAATTTAGCTACTTTTGGGAGGTTTTGTTTTTATACATTGCACTTTACTGTAACATGTTATTTTTATTCTGTAGGTCAACACAATTACAATGATACCCAATTTACAGTGGGAAGAACAAGTATTTAATACAATGCATGTAGATTCCTCTAATTTTTATCATAGGTACTCTTCAACTGTGAGATATGGAATCTAAAACAAAAATCCAGAAAATCACATTGCATTTTATTCCATGACCTAAGTATTTAATACATGAGAAAAGCATAACTTAATTTATAGTACAAAAACCTTTGTTTGCAATCACAAAGATCAAATGTTTACTGTAGTTCTTCAACATATTCTCACACACTGCAGCAGAGATTTTGGCCCACTCCACCATACAGACCTTCTCCAGATCCTTCAGGTTTTGGGGCTGTCATTGGGCAATATGGGCTTTAAGCTCCCTCCAAAGATTTTCTATCGAGTTCAGGTCTGGAGACTGGCTAGTCTACTCCAGGACCTTGAGATGCTTCTTACGGAGCCACTCCTTAGTTGCCCTGGCTGTTTGTTTCAGGTTGTTGTCATTCTGGAAGACCCAGCCACGACCCATCTTCAATGCTCTTACTAAAGAAAGGAGGTTGTTGGCCAAGATCTTGCGATACATGACCCCATCCATCCTCCCTTCAATATGGTAGAGTCATCCTGTCTGCTTTGCAGAAAAGCAGGCCCAAAGTAATGTTTCCCCCTCCATGCTTTACGGTTGGGATGGTGTTCTTGGGGTTGTACTCATTCTTCTTCCTCCAAACACGGCGAGTGGAGTTTAGACCACATGACTTTCTCCCATTCCTCCTAAGGATCATCCAGATAGTCATTGGTAAACTTCAGATGGGCCTGGACATGCACTTGCTTGAGCAAGGGGAACTTGCCTGCGATGCAGGATTTTAATCCATGACGGCGTAGTGTGTTATTAATGGTTTTCTTGGAGACTGTGGTCCTAGCTCTCTTAAAAAGTACCTATCACCAAATAAAAAAAATTAAACTAACTCAGGCTGTGTTCCATTACTACTCCTAACACCCCTCCCACTCTTAAAAAGCTCTGTACCATACCTTTATTCTTGCGCACATAGTGCAATCTCCCAGCAGAAGAAAGTGGACGTTTCCCAGCAGGAATGACATCACTGAAGCCTGCTGAGGGACTACTTCCGCCCTCATATGGTTGCAGTGCTGTGATGAATAGAAGACCTCAGGCTCTGTGCATATTTAAGTCGGTGTTGCTATCAGTGAGGCTGTCCTGCAGGTTTCAGTCTGTGAGAATCTGTGGAGCTTTCACTTTCTGTGCAGCTGTCACTCAAGCTCAGTGCAGAGAAACACTTCCTGAGTTTGGTCTCCTGCCAGGTAGGGAAGAGACCAAACTTCCTATATTAATTACGGCAGGGAACAGAACAGAGCCACCTAGTGGACGTTTTTCTATGACATTTTAAGCATATTTATGTCGATATTTGTAAAAGCAAGTGAATGGGAGTGTCTGTTATTTGCACAAGGAACACTATATTAAAAGTTTTATTTGGTGACAGGTACTCTTTAACCCCTTAACAACGCAGGACGTAAATGTACGTCCTTGTGCTGTGGTACTTAGTGCACCAGAACGTACATTTACGTCCTGTACATGACGTCAAGCATCGGACCGATGCTCGGGTCATGCGCGGCAGGTCCCAGCTGCTTTCAATAGCTAGGGACCCGCCGGTAACGGCGCACATCATGCAATCAAGCAATCGTGCTGATGTATGCCATTAACTCCTCAGATGCTGTGATCAATACAGGTCACGGCATCTGTGGCAGTGCGGTCACTAAAATAAATGATCGGATCACTCGCAGCGCTGTCGTGGGGATCCGATCATCCATAATGGTGGACGGAGGTCCCTTTAACTGCCTCCGTCCGTCTCCATGGGTCTTCTGCTCTGGTCTGATATCGAGCAGACCAGAGTAGAAGATGACCGATAACATTGATCAGTGCTATGCCATATTCATAGCACTGAACAGTATTAGCAATCAAGTTATTGTTATAAGTGTAAAAATAAAAGTAAAAAAAAAAGTAAAAAAAAATGTATTAAAGGTTTATATATGCAAATGTGGTATCAATAAAAAGTTCAGATCACGGTACAAAAAATTTGCCCTCATACCGCTGCTTATACTGAAAAATGAAAAAGTTATAGGTCAGCAAAACAGAGGAATTTTAAATTCTTTTTTAAAGCGGTACAATAATAGGAAAGTATATAATCATGGGTATCATTTTAATCGTATTGCGGTTTTCTTTTTAATTTCCCCACACAAATAGTATTTTTTTGGTTGCTCCATACATTTTATGGTAAAATGAGTGATGTTATTACAAAGGAAAACTGGTGGCGCAAAAAACAAGCCCTCATACTCATCTGTGGATGAAAATATAAAAGTTATGATTTTTAGAAGTTGAGGAGGAAAAACGAAAACGTAAAAATAAAATTTGCTGATTTCTCATGGCCAAAATGGGCTGAGTCCTTAAGGGGTTAAGGTCATTGACCAGGTCCTGCCGTGTAGTTCTGGACTGATCCCTCACCTTCCTCATAAACATTGATGCCCCACGAGGTGAGAGCTTGCATGGAACCCCAGACCGAGAGAGATTAACTGTCATCTTGAACTTCTTCCATTTTCTAATAATTGCGCCAACAGTTGTTTCCTTCTCACCAAGCTGCTTGCCTATTGTCCTGTAGCCCATCCCAGCCTTGTGAAGGTCTACAATTATATCCCTGATGTCTTTACACAGCTCTCTGGTCTTGGCCATTGTGGAGAGGTTGCAGTCTGTTTGATTGAGTGTGTGGACAGGTGTCATTCATACAGATAATGAGTTCAAACAGGTGCAGTTAATACAGGTATTAAGTGGTGAACAGGAGGGCTGTACTCCACTGGAAAACATTTTATTTTTAAATCAAATGGCGCACAAAAGTTAAACAGATTTGTAAATTACTGCTATTAAAATTTTTAATCCTTCTAGTACTTATCAGCTGCTGTATGATCCACAGGAAATTATTTTCTTTTTGAATTTCCTTTCTGTCTGACCACAGTGCTCTCTGCTGACACCTCTGTCCATGTCAGGAACTGTCCAGAGCAGGATAGGTTTTCTATGGGGATTTGATCCTACAGTGGACAGTTCCTAAAATGGACAGAGGTGTCAGCAGAGAGCACTGTGATCAGGCACAAAGGAAATTAAAAAAAAATAACTTCCTGTGGAGCAGCTGATAAGTGTTACGCCTAGCGCTCCGGGTCCCCGCTCCTCCCCGGAGCGCTCACGGCGTCTTTCTCCCTGCAGCTCCCCGGTCAGTCCCGCTGACCGGGAGCGCTGCACTGTCATGGCCGTCGGGGATGCGATTCGCACAGCGGGACGCGCCCGCTCGCGAATCGCATCCCAGGTCACTTACCCGTCCCGGTCCCCTGCTGTCATGTGCTGGCGCGCGCGGCTCCGCTCTCTAGGGCGCGCGCGCGCCAGCTCTCTGAGACTTAAAGGGCCAGTGCACCAATGATTGGTGCCTGGCCCAATTAGCTTAATTGGCTTCCTCCTGCTCCCTGGCTATATCTGATCTCCTCCCATGCACTCCCTTGCCGGATCTTGTTGCCTTGTGCCAGTGAAAGCGTTTAGTGTGTCCAAAGCCTGTGTACCTGAACTTCTGCTATCCATCCTGACTACGAATCTTGCCGCCTGCCCCCGACCTTCTGCTACGTCTGACCTTGCCTCTGCCTAGTCCTTCTGTCCCACGCCTTCTCAGCAGTCAGCGAGGTAGAGCCGTTGCTAGTGGATACGACCTGGTTGCTACTGCCGCAGCAAGACCATCCCGCTTTGCGGCGGGCTCTGGTGAACACCAGTAGCCTCTTAGAACCGGTCCACTAGCACGGTCCACGCCAATCCCTCGCTGACACAGAGGATCCACTACCTGGAAGCCGAATCGTGACAGTAGATCCGGCCATGGATCCCGCTGAGGTGCCGCTGCCAAGTCTCGCTGACCTTACCACGGTGGTCGCTCAGCAATCACAGCAAATTGCCCAACAAGGACAGCAGCTGTCGCAGTTGACCGCCACGTTACAGCAACTTCTGCCTCTGCTACAGCAGCAACCATCTCCTCCGCCAGCTCCTGCACCTCCTCCGCAGCGAGTGGCCGCTCCTAGCCTCCGCTTGTCCCTGCCGGACAAATTTGATGGGGACTCTAAACTCTGCCGTGGATTTTTGTCTCAGTGTTCCCTGCATATGGAGATGTTGTCGGACTTGTTTCCTTCAGAACGGTCTAAGGTGGCGTTCGTAGTAAGCCTTCTCTCAGGAAAGGCCTTGTCTTGGGCCACACCGCTCTGGGACCGCAATGATCCTGCCACAGCCACAGTCCAGGCCTTCTTCGCTGAACTCCGGAGTGTCTTCGAGGAGCCAGCCCGAGCTTCTTCTGCCGAGACTGCCCTGTTGAACCTGGTCCAGGGTGATTCTTCAGTGGGCGAGTACGCCATCCAATTTCGTACTCTTGCTTCCGAGTTATCATGGAATAACGAGGCTCTCTGCGCGACCTTTAAAAAAGGCCTATCCAGTCGCATCAAGGATGTGCTGGCCGCACGAGAGATTCCTGCCAACCTGCAAGAACTCATCCATTTGGCTACCCGCATTGACATGCGTTTTTCTGAGCGACACCAAGAGCTCCGCCAGGAAAAAGACTTAGATCTCTGGGCACCTCTCCCACAGTATCCGTTGCAATCTACGCCTGGGCCTCCCGCCGAGGAGGCCATGCAAGTGGATAGGTCTCGCCTGACCCAGGAAGAGAGGAATCGCCGTAGGGAAGAAAATCTCTGTCTTTACTGTGCCAGTGCCGAGCATTTCTTGGTGGATTGCCCTATCCGTCCTCCACGCACGCACCCAGCTCACGTCGGTGTGGCGTCTCTTGGTTCCAAGTCTGCTCCTCCACGTCTCACGGTGCCCGTGCGGATTTCTTCTTCAGCCAACTCCTCCTTCTCAGCCGTGGCCTGCTTGGACTCTGGTGCCTCTGGGAATTTTATTTTGGAGTCCTTTGTTAATAAATTCCGCATCCCGGTGACCCGTCTCGTCAAGCCGCTCTACATTTCCGCGGTCAACGGAGCCAGATTGGATTGCACCGTGCATTACCGCACAGAACCCCTCCTGATGTCTATCGGACCCCACCACGAAAGGATTGAGTTCTTCATTCTCCCCAACTGTACCTCTGAGGTCCTCCTCGGTCTGCCATGGCTCCGGCTTCATTCCCCCACCCTTGATTGGACCACCGGGGAGATCAAGAACTGGGACTCTGCCTGCCACAGGAAGTGCCTCTCCCCCCCTCCCAGTCCCATCAGGCAAGCCTCTGTGTCCCCTCATGGCTCCCGTCCTTGTGTCTCCCTGCCCCGTGCCAAGCTTCACCCTCTGCCCTCCCTCCCCATTCCTACTCCTGCTGTACTGCCTGCTATTGAGGAAACCATCCATTCCTTCCCGGTGTCCTCATCCCAGGGGAGGCAGTCACCGGACAAAAAAAAGGGGAGACCTAAGGGGGGGGGTACTGTTACGCCTAGCGCTCCGGGTCCCCGCTCCTCCCCGGAGCGCTCACGGCGTCTTTCTCCCTGCAGCTCCCCGGTCAGTCCCGCTGACCGGGAGCGCTGCACTGTCATGGCCGTCGGGGATGCGATTCGCACAGCGGGACGCGCCCGCTCGCGAATCGCATCCCAGGTCACTTACCCGTCCCGGTCCCCTGCTGTCATGTGCTGGCGCGCGCGGCTCCGCTCTCTAGGGCGCGCGCGCGCCAGCTCTCTGAGACTTAAAGGGCCAGTGCACCAATGATTGGTGCCTGGCCCAATTAGCTTAATTGGCTTCCTCCTGCTCCCTGGCTATATCTGATCTCCTCCCATGCACTCCCTTGCCGGATCTTGTTGCCTTGTGCCAGTGAAAGCGTTTAGTGTGTCCAAAGCCTGTGTACCTGAACTTCTGCTATCCATCCTGACTACGAATCTTGCCGCCTGCCCCCGACCTTCTGCTACGTCTGACCTTGCCTCTGCCTAGTCCTTCTGTCCCACGCCTTCTCAGCAGTCAGCGAGGTAGAGCCGTTGCTAGTGGATACGACCTGGTTGCTACTGCCGCAGCAAGACCATCCCGCTTTGCGGCGGGCTCTGGTGAACACCAGTAGCCTCTTAGAACCGGTCCACTAGCACGGTCCACGCCAATCCCTCGCTGACACAGAGGATCCACTACCTGGAAGCCGAATCGTGACAATAAGTACTGGAAGGATTACGATTTTTTAATAGAAGTAATTTACAAATCTATCAAAATAGATGGACAGCTCACAACAAAAATTGTACGAGGTTAACTGGGTACACCTGTACCCTCAGGTGAAATGACAATGGAATGTAAAATAATAAGAGTTCCCTGTCCTCAAATACCTCAGCCAAAAAGGTTGTACGATGGATGTTTGTAAAGATTCATAAATATATATAAATATATATATGTATATATATATATATATTTATAAAACTGCAATAGTGATTGACCGCAATTCACATTCAATAGCAGTTCATATTCAATAATGCGGTATCTGAATAACTGATGGTACTATGTGCCGCTCACCGCTCCTAGAATAATCGTCATCCACCACTCTGTAAAGGATCCGCTGATGTATGTAAACATTACCGGTGTACAGTAAATAATATTGCGATGCTGCGGGAACAGTATACAGCCAAGGTGCTCCAGACCGGGCGCGTGTAACTGGTAAGCTGTTTTTGCTGCGGCCAGCAGCTGCAGAGCACTGGTGATTTTGAAGCGCTGGAGACACACGGTGGTATGCAAAGTAGTACCTGGCAGGGTACACAGATGGAAGCACACACAGTGGTATGCGGTGGCATATGAAATAGTACCTCGCAGGGTACACCGATGGAGGCAGCTGGAGTAGTACCTGGCAGGGTACAAGGTAGGGTACACAGATGGAGGCAGCTGGAGCAGTACCTGGCAGGGTACACAGATGGAGGCAGCTGGAGTAGTACCTGGCAGGGTACACAGATGGAGGTAGTTGGAACAGTGTGGCGGCAGGAGTGGCAGAATTTTCAATCTATTAGTGGTCAGATAGTAATCCAGGTAAAGTTCCTAAATAAAAAGTCCTTCCTTAGCACCTTGTTCAGACAGGGTAGGTAGGCCAAACGCATTTCGGGGCATGGACAAGTGTGTACTAGCCCCTTCCTCAGTGGGTTTAGAGTCTGAGGAAGGACTTTTTATTTAGGAACTTTACCTGGATTACTATCTATCCGTCTCTCACAGTTGAAGAGTACCTGTAATAAAAATGACAGACCTCTACATGCCCGTAAGTAGGAAAACCTGCAAAAACGGCAGTGTATGAAATACTTGTTCTCCCCACTGTATATGGGTTTTTGTGGTATTTTACCACACTAAATTTTTTTAACTTTTGTTCATAAAATAAGTATGCTTAAAATTGTCCTATTCCAGTGTTTCCCAAGAACAGTCCTCAAGTACCCCTAACAGGTCATGATTTGAGGATATCTCATACATACTGATATACTGGATATACTGACCATATAACGACTCCTATTTTGTGTTATGATCTGTAGTTTTTATTAGTACTATTTGTGTTTAGATGGGACTTTTGATCGCTTTTCATAATACATTTTCTGAGACGTGATGTGCCAAAAAAAAAAAAAAAAACCAATTCTGGCTTTTAGTAGCTTTTTTTTTCAATTACCATCTGGGATCAATATATATATATATATATATATATATATATATATATATATATATTTATATTTATATATATTAGTATATATTATATATTTATTAATAATGTGGACAATTCCACATGCAGCAATACCAAATATGGTTATTTTATATTTAGTTTACTTTCTTTTATATGGAAAATGGAAAAAGGGGGTTGATTTAGGCTTATTGAGGGACATTTATCAATGTTTGCTTATGTATTCCTTTTTTTTAGTACTTTATTCTTTACTTTTTTTTTTTTGCTTATGTGTGACTTATTTATCAACTGGTTTCAGCCTGTTGATAATTTTCTTTCACGTAAGCATTTTAATTTTTTTTTACTTTGGTAGTAGCTTTTTCTGCTCCATGTTTGAGCTGGAGTAAATTTAGTCATTTTTTAACCTTGTTGCGACTTTTTCTTGCTCAGTTGCGACTGTCGCAGTTAATAAATACCAGACTACCCGTAGTCCATTTTAAGATTATTACTACGTAGTTATGTTTTGAAAAACTTGCTTTTCTTGCTTTCCAGTCAAAATGTCGCACGAAAAATCGCATAGTCGCAGGTGCGACATTTGTGCGACATTTTTAGTAATTTTTTTTAACTAAATCGCTTGATAAATGTCTGTCAATATTCCCACTTTATATGTGTAAAACCTTTGCTGTGTTTTTTTTTTAAAAACACTTTATTAGTCCCCAAGGGGATGTGAATAAGCCATCACTATATGGGACATATGGCTTGCATTGATCCATCATATCTGCACTCTATTGGTAGAGCCTGGTAAGCCTGGCTGCCAGGGCATCAGATCTCTACCAACCTTTCGGTCATTTATAGGATTAATTGCCATATGTTTGCTATTAGCCTAACCCCTGGCTACTGAAATCAGCTGGGGGGACTGCTGGGTATGGAACTGGGTGGAGTTAGGATCCAGCTCCATACATTCTTACCAGCCCCATGACATAAATACATAGGGTCTGTCCTGTTAGAAAATCCACTACAATACACTCTATTGTACCCTTCTACAGCCAGACTGTAGAAAGGTTACAAAAAGTGTGTAGTGTCTTCCTCTCTGGAGAGCATATCCTATCCTGCATTACAGGGGCAACCCACTGATATGAAGGAACACTCTGTAATACTTACTAGGGAAATTAAACACTTACTGCCAAGTTTCCCCACAGATTACAGCTGATCTCTGGCAGGAGGACACTTTGTGATCAGTTCAATGACAAGGGGACTTTTTAGATACAGGATATCATCCAAAAGTGGAAGATACCTTTAAAGGGGTATTCCGGAGAAAAACAATTTTTTTTCATATCAACTGGCTTCAGAAAGTTAAAGGGGTTATCCACCATAAGGTGATTTTAGTACGTACCTGGCAGACAGTGATGGACATGCTTAGGAAGGATCTGTGCTTGTCTTGGGGCTAAATGGCTATGTTGTGAGATTACCATAACACTGTGGCTAGCTTTTTGTGAACTGGTATTTCCTTTTTGAGTTTTCTTCTTTGCCTACAAATCCCATAATTCCATTTTCCTCCCTCCCACACATCAGCCACCCCATCCATTCAAAAGACCTGTGGTTTTCAATCAGGGTGCCTACAGCTGTTGCATTAGTTGCAGATTGATCTCTCTTTCCAAGCGATAGCTCCACCCATTGAAGTAGACAGGCTCCCTGTCATCAGCTGACTAGTGAGTCAGGTCTTGGCCACATTGCAACCTGGGAAAAATCTGAGACAACAGTCATTTTGTATGCTGTTAAAAATAAATATTGGGGTGAAAAATCACAGAAGAATTGTGAGAAAACTGTCACACACAGGTAAAGACACTAAATTATTAACTACACTAACTTTACAGCCCCTGTAGGATAGTAAAATATATATATATTTTTTTTAAATCCTGGAATATCCCTTGAGGGTGCGTTCACACGCTATTACTAGCAGCAGGTTTCCCGCTGTGGGAATCCCGCTGCGAGTTACACTATCATTGATTTAAATGGGTCCACAGACAGTCTGCAATAGTGTCAGATTTGCGGAATGTCCACGGACCCATTCAAATGAATGGTAGCGTAACTCACAGCTGATTTTCCGCAGCGGGAAACCTGCTGCTAGTTACTAGCGTGTGAACGTACCCTTAAACAGATATGTATCAGTTGCTGAAGTTGAGTTGTTCTGTTTTTTGTCTGAGAACAGTGCTCTCTGCTGACATCTCTGTCCGGGTCAGGAACTGTCCAGAGCAGGAGAGGTTTGCTATGGGGATTTGCTCCTACTCTGGACAGTTCCTAAGACAGACAGAGGTGTCAGCAGAGAGCACTGTTGTCAGACAGAAAATAACAACTGGACTTCAGCAGCTGATAAGTACTGATAAGATTAAGATTTTTTATAAAAGTAATTTACAAATCTGTTTAACTTTCTGGAGCTAGTACATATGAAAAAAAATAAAAATAAATCACCGGAATACCCCTTTAAGGTCCAAATGTTCATTCTCTATGAATTTTCAGTCAGTACAGGCACAGCTATAAAGGGTGGTCCTAGTGACTAAGGAGGACTATATAAGAATATGCCAGAATTATGAATTCGACATGTAGGTAGGGTAGGTACGGTGTAGGCATTACACATTTACCCTTTACAAAATATAATGCTGGTACTCAGAATCCCTGCCTCTGTAGACTGTTAGAGTCTCTTATTTCAGTCAATTCTTTCCAGTTTAGTTTTTACGCATTTTACACAATTTTGCAGATTTTCTTGCATATATTGGCAGTTCATACTGGTAATTCTCTCGCCTCGTGAGAAACTGTATCTGGTTAATGCCTCTTAGGTAAGGTCTCACCATGGCAGGAAATAGTTTTGTAGGTGCTGATCTTAGTCTGTAAGACATCTGAATGGAGGCATGAATTTTGTGGCAACAACTCCCAATTATTCTGGATTTTTGTGTGTCAGCTCTATAAATGTCTCTAAGCATGGGACTTATTGTGCTGTCAGTGCAGTAAATGTGAGGACAGTTTACTCATAAAGTTCACAGCAAAAACTCATATTCAGGAAATCTTTGCAAATCTTTCAAAATTTCTGTGTGACGGAATGGAATTGCTGGCTCAGGGACTAGGTTCTCTCCCTAGTATACTATATACAGTATGTTATATTAAAAGTCCTAACTAAACTGATGCTGTGAAGTATACTTCAGTGACCTGGTTTTTATTATTCAAGGGAGTCTCCTAATTAGTTACTATATATCAGGGGGTATTGATTCCCATTGAATAGACCCAGTGGTGACTTATACCAGTTGTGACACTGTGGCAAGGGAAGGGTGTATTTCCCTAGCTCACCCTGGATAAATATGTAGAAATTATAAATATAAAATATTTATGTGAACCAGTCCTCAAAAGCACAGGGGAGAGAAAAGGGAAAAGACTAGTGGAGATGGGATCCAAGAAATGGTCTTTATTTTATAAAAAGGATATATATGACCAATCGCCTAGCAGGGCCCTTGCTAAAGGCGAATGGAATATACTGGGTAAAAAATAGATATAATAAAAAATACAGAATATAGTAGGATTGAAATGAAATAAATATGATGGGTAAGTAGCACCAAAGAAAATTCATTAATTAAATATCTGCTGCATATATCAGGAGAAAACGTTCTCAGTCCATGTAATTCATAGGGATATTTCAATGAAAAATCCACAAGAAATGTCCAGAATGAAAAGTCACAATTAGTTTGGGTGTGTCCGGAGTAACGATATATGGTAGTGAGTGTAGCGACAATAGCTACAATAGGAAATTCATGGACAGGTAATGCAGACAATGTGGCAAACACTGTCAGCGATGAAGATGTCAAGTCTCGGTGCACAGCACCACTCACCCTCCTTTGGAGTCCTCAGGTCCGGGCTGGCACGGCTGAGTCCGGCACTCTGGATATCAATGCCCGCCTGGGTGGTATGCTGGGTGAGTGGCTGAATCTCCGGGGGTCCGAGTGTCCTGGGCTGGCACGGGAGGCGTCCGGCCTTGGGGAGGATGATGTCCAGGAGTAACTCTGCCAACCGGGGCTGTGAGAGGATGCAGGTAACAGGTGGTGCGGATTGCACGTATGAATAAGGTGCTAACAGCGCGCGTTCAGCAGTGGTCCCGGAATCGCGGGCATCCAGCTGTTGCAATTGGAATATGGCAGATACAGTCTATTTGAAGTGATATACACTTATGGATAAGGTGCAGATAATGGGCTAGACGCGTTTCAAGGCCGCGGGCCTTTTCTTCAGTAGCCGCGGACGCGGCCTTGAAACGCGTCTAGCCCATTATCTGCACCTTATCCATAAGTGTATATCACTTCAAAATACACTGTATCTGCCATATTCCAATTGCAACAGCTGGATGCCCGCGATTCCGGGACCACTGCTGAACGCGCGCTGTTAGCACCTTATTCATACGTGCAATCCGCACCACCTGTTACCTGCATCCACTCACAGCCCCGGTCGGCAGAGTTACTCCTTAACATCATCCTCCCCAAGGCCGGACGCCTCCCGTGCCAGCCCAGGACACTCGGACCCCCGGAGATTCAGCCATTCACCCAGCATACCACCCAGGCAGGCATTGATATCCAGAGTGCCGGACTCAGCCGTGCCAGCCCGGACCTGAGGACTCCAAAGGAGGGTGAGTGGTGCTGTGCACCGAGACTTGACATCTTCATCGCTGATAGTGTTTGCCACATTGTCTGCATTACCTGTCCATGAATTTCCTATTGTAGCTATTGTCGCTACACTCACTACCATATACCGTTACTCCGGATACACCCAAACTAATTGTGACTTTTCATTCTAGACATTTCTTGTGGATTTTTCATTGAAATATCCCTATGAATTACATGGACTGAGAACGTTTTCTCCTGATATATGCAGCAGATATTTAATTAATGAATTTTCTTTGGTGCTACTTACCCATCATATTTATTTCATTTCAATCCTACTATATTCTGTATTTTTTATTATATCTATTTTTTACCCAGTATATTCCATTCGCCTTTAGCAAGGGCCCTGCTAGGCGATTGGTCATATATATCCTTTTTATATAATAAAGACCATTTCTTGGATCCCATCTCCACTAGTCTTTTCCTTTTTCTCTCCCCTGTGCTTTTGAGGACTGGTTCACATAAATATTTTATATTTATAATTTCTACATATTACATTAGGCCTTTTGGGTGAAGGCAACACCTTTAACCTCAAGCACATTATTTATTTTATCCTAAGTGAGCTACACATATTTTACATTTCCTATTCACCCTGGATAAACCTCCCCCTGTGGCCTAATTAATTAGGTAGCAGAAAGGGGAAGTTTGTTTTAAAAAGAAGACAGACAGAATAGTTTGAGCTCTCCCCAGAAGACAGCAAGGTGGCTGTAGGGAGAGGCAGGGGTCCTGGTGAGGAACACACAGCCCGAGCTGTGAGTGGTCCCAACAGCCAAGTGTGGACGAGACACACAGCAAAATGTTGCAAACACTGTGTGTGAACAGTGAGAAGAAGGTTGCAGGAGGAATAAGTTTAACTGGCTGGGAAAAGCCCACCAGTTGATGGACAGGGCACGTTGGATTGTTTAGTTAGTGACTGGACGGTCTAGGGTTTTGTTTTGTTCCTATATTATGTTTTTATTTATGCTGCAACCTGTCTAATAAAGCTGGCTAGGGACCTGACTTGCATAAAGAACTGTTGTTTGCCTGCTGATTGAAGTAGTAACGTGTCCTGTTGCGGTGTCAAGGACAATCCCAGAGCTTCCCCAGGGAGAAATCCTTACACAGTGTTAGACCATGTGCAAGAATGTCACATTTTTGCTTCCATATTCGGTTCGCAAGTCCCGGACATACCATAGATCTATTAACCTGAACTGAAAGTCACATAGGGATCACTTCAGAACGATTTCAGTTTTGGTTATTAGACCAGCAGTTGGCCATGGTTTGGGACCATAAGAGTAAGTTCCATATGGGTTTTGAAGCGGAGACCTTACTGCTTTCCATGTCGAAAACCATGCAATTTAAAAAAACATCTCCCATTGAATTCAATCCTCATTTGTCAGCCAGACATCTTCTGTGTAATAGGGCATGTGTGGCCTATGAATGAGAGATGTAAAGGACTACACGATGATCCAGCAACCAATGGTATACAGCTCTGGCTGCCTGATACTGAGACGTGTAAAAGGCTCATTAATCGAGCACCAAACTATGAAATTGGTGCTAATATCGGGCATCAAACTGTGTAATTTAGCCCTAACCCTGTGTAGGGGCACACCCTATTAAGGGGAATCCAAAGAGTGTGCTGACATGTTGTGACAGTCAACTGCAGATGAGACCTCATGGCTTCACAATCTTACTGGTATTACCAGCACATCATGGTGCCTTTGGCCATCACATGTGGTTTAAACTCCGTAGTATATGGAAAAGCGACCATCAGTGCACAAAATGGCCTTAATTCCAGCAATAGAATTACTGACTTTTTTTCATATAATGTGTGCATTGATTGCTTTTCCACAGATTTTTATAGAACACATTATTAGATGAAAAAAGGACTGCCGCTTTTTATACTTACTTCACGGCCATTTTACAGTTTTATGTTTTATACTGTGTGAGCCCAGCCTGAACCAATATTGAACTAAAGAATAAACAATAGCCTGCATAACTTCATCGATGAATTCCAGTATGTGTGCACTATATAGGTGGAACAAGTTGAGCTCTGTTTGTCCACCGTGTATTACCTGTATAGCAGTATATTATTGTATATGCGCATTGCTTACCCCAGACTGTTGCTTCAGCCTTGGCTCGAGCTTCATATATTTGTAACATAAGAAATCCGAGGTACCGAGTCCATTTATAAACACAGAGTAGTAACCATGTGAATACATATGTGGGAATTAGAAAATATCTATAAAGAGAAATCATAGCTGATAAAGATATAAAATAACAACAATCACACAGAATACCCTGCAGTCATGGGTTACAGCCAGGAAATTTTTCTTATTTCCACAGTAAAAATTACAGGGAGTTATTCTATAAAATTACTTACAATAAATAATGTCAATACATTTTGCAGTAAAAGCTGCTCCATTTTAATAAAACATCTGTGAGGATAATATTTCATTATGCTCAATGTCCCTGTATTTGGTATAGGATAACATATATGTGAATACTTTTTAATAATTTATTTTGTAGTTCTAAAAAACTAAAAATAAATAAATAAATTGGGGGAATTTATTTAACTTTGTATGCCACATGTGCAGAGTGCACCATGCTGGGCAACACTTTTCAACTTCTTGACTATTGCACTGCTCACAGCACTTTCTTTAAAGGGGTACTCCGGCGCTTAGACATCTTATCCCCTATCCAAAGGATAGGGGATAAGATGCCTGATCACTGGGGTCCCGCTGCTGGGGACCCCCGGGATCTCGGCTGCTGCACCCACCTCAACGACTTCTGGCAACGCTGGAGGCTTCGGATCCCGACCACGCGAGCGAAACAGCGTGACGTCACAACTCCACCCCTGTGTGACGTCATGCCCTGCCCCTCAATGCAAGTCTATGGTAGGGGGCGTGACGGCCGACACCCCCCCTCCCAAAGGCTTGCATTGAGGGGGCGGAGCGTGATGGCACATGGGGGTGGAGCCGTGATGTCGCAACGCTCCGGCCCCGTGATCAACAGTAATCAGAACCAGAGCGAACACGCTCCGGGGACTGATTTTAACAGAGTGCGGCATGCAAGATCACGGGGGTCCCCAGCGGCGGGACCCGCACGATCAGGCATCTTATCCCCTATCCTTTGGATAGGGGATAAGATGTCTAAGCGCCGGAGTACCCCTTTAAGGGGTATGGCATCCCACAAGCTGACAGATTTATTATAACTTATGTTCTAAAGTGGCATAAATTGCAGCAGAAATCTACACAAGCTTACTGCTGTTGTAGACTACCTCACATGTGACAAACTTATAGATTTGGGGTAACTTACTCCAACAGGCTTTGCCCTAATGTTCTACAAACAAAACCTTGTCTAGTCTTGCTCATTATTTCCCTATTTCTTCTTAACCAGCAATAAAAGGTTAAAAAGTAGGAGGAGATAGAGAAAGTACTGTACTGACCCAGATTTATCAAACTGTGTGAGAGAGAAAAATTAAGTGATTTTCCCATAGCAACCAATCACAGTTCAGCTTTAACTTTACCAGAGCTCATTAGCTGAGCTGTGATTGGCTGCCGTGGAAAAATCTCTAAATTTTTCTCTCACACAGTTTAATAAATCTGGGCCTGTGTGGCTGAAGGCTCAGACTACTCGAAGTTTGTTTGTTGCTTGTTACCATGGAGACACATAGGTCAGCATAAGGCCTTGTTCACATCTGTGTTAGAGGCTCAATTCTGGGTCTGAGTCCTTTAACTGCAGAAAAATAGAGCTGGACGGTCAGTTGTACAATGGATCCCAATGGATCCCTTGACATTAATAGGGTCCATTGGGTTTCCATGTGGTCTCTGTTTATTTAGCAGGATTTGAGCATTTGAGGATTTGATGGCTCAGGTCCAACTATTCAAACAGATTCTGGGACGGAGCTTTCCGAATGGAGCTCCCACGCAGATGTGATTGTAAACTAAGAAATGTAGATGCAAAACACAAAAAGTAGGATTTTTTCAATCAAGACCATCTGCATAGTTACTTCATTTTTAAAGATGCAATAAATAAGAAGCAATAAAAAGTTGGTTTTATGTACAAGTTTACTAAGAAAGTGCTACATTGTAATAATTAAAAAAATCTGTGTAAAAAGGTAAGTTAAGTAAAAGATAAGGACACCCCTTGAGGAGCTCTTGGCAAGGCAATCCCCCAATCCCCCCCACCCTCCGACAAACAAATGTGCCACACTGCACTAAAGTAAAAAATCAAGGTTGATAAACAAGAAAGGCCTAATTCTTAGACAGTGTAAGCTTAGACTAGACCATCTATGAATAAGTCAGATTTTTCACAGTAGCTCAAGCTAAATCTGTCGACTGGTGCATTTGCAATTTCTGCAAAAACTGTATAAAGAAAAAACATCTGTCTGTGTTGCCCATAGCAACAAACCAAAGCAGAATACAAAATGAAAGCTCAGCAGTGTCTGGTCTTGGCCAGTGATTGGCTGAGCTGGCAGGTCCGGCAAAAGTGCTTATCTTGGAAGCAGAAAGTAGAAAATCGGAGATCGAATGAAGCTGAACTGGAACTGTGGGGGACCAGTGGGAAACTGGAGCTAGGTAAGTATAAGTTTTTTTCTATTATCCCTCCACCCGAGCAACATAATAATTTTTTTAGGAAACACTGGATAACCTCTTTAAGGTGAAGTTCACATCTGCATTAGAGGCTTCATTTGGTGCTTTCGTTGCAGATACAGTTTAGATAACAAGAAAAGAAAATAGCTGCATGCAGTATTTTTTCTGTCCTAATAAAGTACAGTAAAATGACGGCATCAGACTCAAACTTAACATAATAAAGTCTTTTGGCATCTGTTGGTTTCCATTTACTCCTCTTGAGCAAAATCTGTGATAAGGCCCAAAACTGAGCCTCTACTGAAGATATGAACCTCGTCTAATAAAGTACAAGAGCTTTGTCATCCATGATCAGAATCAGCAATGGTAAAATGAATCATAAGGGAAACCATTTAAAAAGTTTATTTTTTTTAAGTATTAGTGTCTAATCACATTTTGTCCATTCTCTAGGATTTTACAGGGTTTTATTTTGTAGAATTCTGCCAGCCAAACGTAAAATAAAAAGACTGACTTGCTCCTGCACTTGCCCAAACACTGGTGAATCAGAGCACTTGAATATGTTCATGAAACCACTTGGTGCCAGGCTCATGAAGTATGTAGGCTGTGAAGACTTTTCCAATTTCCTGAAGCCAGTCTGACCATATGCGTCTTTTCTAACACTTGCAGGAATAAGTCTGTAAAAATTCAAAGGAGTTATAAGTGGGAATATGAGCTCTTGTGCCGTCCTGATGCTTTGCTTTGGTTCATTACTGAAGTAAAGAGTGGAAGAACTTGTTCCCCTCACATTAAGAATTCTTTAAGGCCAGCCATGATTTGAGAATCCTTGCTGGCACTCACACAGTCTTCCTCTGGAATATTAATTGGAAATTCTAATAAATGACATCTGCCCCTTTCAGATGTGCCACTGAATTTCAAACAAGCTTCTTGCTGGATGCGGAATACTTTCCAGTGCCAAAACAGGCAGCTCTAAGACATCTAATAACCTAGAATGTAATTTTCACATGCTGGATTTGGCATTCGCAGCAAGGTTACAGAAACTTGTTTCCCGTCGCTGAAAGTCAACACCAACACTAAGAAAAGTCTTATTTAAATAATCCTGGTTTACTATTTAATGTGTGTAATATATAAGGAACTAAATCTTTTGAACACAGTTGCTTGGTCGCTACAAAGCTCTGTAAATAAACTATAAATATTGTTTTCCTAGGGGTTAAATGGAGCTTGTTAGTAGAATTTTATATTCCGTATATGAAATCATCATGAATCACTAGAAAAATATGGCCAAAAACAGATCCAAAACTATCGAGGGGCTACAAATACATTTTAGATATGAGCAGTAACAGGGTTATTTACTATGTATGGATGAAAGAGTATCACAGCAACTAACATTGTTTTGGGGCCCACTTTGTGTTTGTATCGCTTTCCAACATATTTGTGAGGATCCTTTGGGTACTCTGTTCTTCCACTAGTCAATACGGGTCTAAAATATTTTGTTTTGTTCTTTTTATATATATATATATATATATATACCGTGGTCCCTCAACATATGATGGTAATTCGTTCCAAACGACCCATCGTTTTTCGAATCCATCGTATGTTGAGGGATTCGTGCAATGTGAAAAAAGCATTTAATACTCACCTGTCCCTGCCGCTCCGGACCGTGTCCTCACCACTCCCGATGTTTTCCCAGGGGCTCCCGATGCTGTCCCGCTGCTCCGGCGTCTTCTTCGGGATCCTCCGTCTTCTTCCGCATCTTCTCCGGTGTCCGGGCTTCGCTTTCTGGTGACGTTATTACGTTGCTGCGCCGGGACGTCGTGCGCAGCGACATAATAACAATGCCGGAATGCGAGGCCCGGACCCCGGAGAAGATGCAGAAGACGCCAGAGGATCGCGAAGTGGACCCGGAGCAGCGGGAATAGGAAAGTGAACCTGTCCGGGATGCTTAAACTGCTATCCGACAGCAGCTTAAGCATTTTGGATAGCATTTCGGATAGCAGTTAATGCGATGGCCCCGACATATAAAAGCATCGTATGTCGATGCTGACATCGACATGCGATGGCCTCTTAGAGGCCATCGTATGCCTATTTGATCATATGTCGGGCCATCGCATGTCGGGGGGTCACTGTATATAAAGAGTGATGTACAGCAATGCAGAACACGACGGCACTCTATAAAGGAATTAAATAATATTGACGCTGTGATCCTTCTGTACAAGCTGATTGACCTGTCACATTACCCCTAGGATTGGGATTGGTCAAAGCCATAAGCAAAGGTTCACACAGTGGCCTACATTTACTATGCTTTTTGTGGCACAATTATGCCTCTAAATGTGCCAAAATTGTGGAACATAACAAGCAAATGCGCTTCGCTTAACAAGGAGTTTTGAGCTAACTGGAAAGAGGTGTGGCCTAGGTTAAAAAAGCATTGCCTAAATGTCATGCACCAAAATTTTGGCGCATTACCTTTGCCTAAAGTAAGTACCGAGTTTTTTTTATATGCCAAAGACAATACCATAAAAATGTGCACTCCCAGAGTAACCGAATGCTGCCGTATTTGCCCACTGGCCCCTGTTTTGCTTATCACGCACAGGTAGGTTTAGCATTAGGTCCCGCGCCATTTGAGAAACCTTGGCATTGGTGTGCAGGCTCTGGTATGTCCTTCATACAAGGATATACTGGCGAATGTCTCAATTTTAACATCAGTGTTGAGGGATTAGCCAATGTCATTGTATACATCTACCACAGTAGTGCACCCATATTCCTGTATTGTATTATTCTAATTGTTACACATCCACACCGTCTATCTGGTGTAGGATTCTATTGTGGCACTTGTAGTCCGCTGCAGGCATCCTCCATTGTATGCATTTTTATGCTGGGGATCACCCCTAGCAACGGACTACAAGGGCAGGATCTGCTCCCCCAGTATAAATGCACAACCGCATTTGGGGTTGAGCACCTCCAGCCATTTGAGACCACGTTTTTTGTTGTTTGTTTAAATTTTATACTTGGAGGTGTGTAAACTCCATATGTTAATGCGCCTTGAATATCTTCCAGGCAGCATTAGGGTAGCACCTGTGAGGCCATGCACCTATATTAGCCAACTTAGGTGGGGCTTGCAGCTTGCCTCTCTCCTCCCATTGTTTGTGTGTGCTTGTAGCCATGTTACGCCACGCCGTCACGCCTCCTCCCATAGACATGAATGGAGGGGGCGTGGCATGACGTCACGTCCCCAGTCCCGGAAACCCGGAGGTTTCCAGAACTAGAGACGCAGTCCCCGCATAGAATGCGGGTGCTACAGGGAGATTGCGGTGGGTCTCGGCAGCGGCCCCCCCCCCCCCCCCGATCAGACATCTTATCCCCTATCCTTAGGATAGGGGATAAAATGTTTTTGCCTGGAATACCCCTTTAATACATTTCCACAAATGTACATATTTGTGATTTTTTTTCATGGTCTGTTGTTTTTTGTTTCATTTAAAGCAACAGGCTCTGGTATCTCTGTTTTTTTTTCTGCTGGTTTTCTCAAAGGCTTCTCTATTGGACTTTAAAAACACCTAAACATGTACGCACAAAAAATGCTTGTAAAAAGTCTATTAAAAATGTTCATGGTATTCCTAAAAGCAACACTGAAAAAAGTGTGTGTCCACCTCCATAATGGTGCCAAGATGGAAACACCTGTGGAGTTCTGATCGTGTCTCTGCATAAACTGGGCTAGGCCTGGATGTGGAGGGTTCAGAAAAGTTTCTCTGAGACTGCAGTGTCCTCTGCTTTTTAGGGAAGCTGCTGAGCAAGCACAATGGCAGTGTCCTCCTCTGACAAACAGAGAAGAAACTGTATAAGTTCTGCGGTCAACTTTTAAAACTGTAGTGAAGGAAAAGAAGAAAGGCAGTATCATATGGTTTTATGGTGTGTCCTGACTGTCATCCTATGTGTGACTTCCTCTACTATTGCCTTGCAAATAAGATAATTTTTTAGAAGGATACCAATAGGTCATCATAAATTCCATTTACTCATGAGGAGGTCAATCAAGTTTCCAATTGCGTTCCGGTATTTTTGTCAGCAACAATAACGCTATAGACTATGCTGTTCTTGGTGACAAATGTACCGAAACTCCTGGGGGAAAGTTAAGATTGCTTATGTGAACAGAACCTAACGTGAAGCAAATGGAATTTATTATAGAAATGCATCTTTCTGCCTCTTTGGTTGAAATTAGATTATTTTATAATTTATGGTGAATGTTATACTTCAACTGTGGTGAAGGAAAATCCAGTCTAAAATGGTTAATACATTGTCAACTGTTAGACAGCTGGAGAGGTAACAAAATACATACTTTACTGTGTTCTATGGAGATTTTGCGGTTAGGGTCCACTTGTTACTGTAACACTAGAGGATCATATTAGCTGACCACTGTGTCGTATACATTTTCCCTTCCACCTTGTTATTTTATGTTTCTATAGCCGGGTTTACTTTTCCCCCACACTTGGCTTGATACATATATATTTTTTACCTTTCTCTCTGGTTTCCATAGCTCAATCAGCACCCCACATTCTTTATTATGGTGGAATGATTTAATGTTGGTGTTGCTGACAGGTCTTAATGGTATGCTGAAAAAGACAGATATGAGCTGGACCATAAGTTTCTCAGGTTAAACAGCTCACTTATTCTGTGGTCAGGATAATAAAACCGAAACCCGTGTTTTTCTTTCTCCTTCCTTTTCAGAGTCAAATTCATCTCTATTACGCTTTTTACACTTTTGTATTGCCCCCTCTAAAATTACATTTTTCCTCCATTTACTAGCCTCATAATCGGATACTTAGGATTACAACCCTAATACTTGGCTTTTGGGGATGTATTTGAGAATGTGTACTTTATTTAGAGATCATTTCAGTAATGTTTTCAGTTCATAAAAGTCTACTCCTTTGCACACGATACATGTAACACATAAAATCCAGTCCTTCAAATGTGTTTTTATGTCATGTGTTTATTGCGCTTTCCTTATAAGTATGCATTTATTCTAAACTCACTTAATAGAATATAAAAACTAAGCTCAGAGATCTTGCAAAAACATTCTAGAAAAAGCAAGGAATAGGAGCAGCTAGATTTGGAAAAAAGGTTCTTTTAGGGGGTAACACTAGAAGAAAAGATAATATTATACAAATATTAGAAATCACCAAAGTATTAAGACACAGTGAAGAGTCACAAAATATTGGAGAATTATTTCCCTTATTATCAATAGTTTTATTGTTATTACGTCTTGAAGAAAAACGGTCATCCCGTTTACCCACACTAATACACTGGGTTTTATTGCAGGTAAACAGGAGACTGATGCAGGGTCTCTGACTAATATACATACCTGCAGTCCGGCACCTGGTCCCTCTAAAGATCCTCTTCTATCTGTACTGAATTCCGCACAGGAGGCGGGCCAGCCGACTGAATTTGAATATTCATGTTTGCTGGTCATGTGAGCTCTTGTGCCTACTGAGCACTTACGTGACCAGCGACCATGAACATTGAAATCCCGCCTCCAGCGTGCAATTGAGTGCAGATAGAAGAAGATCTTCAGAGAGACCGGGCACCAGACTGCAGGTATGTATATTAGTCAGGAAGAAGCACAGATGCGCAAAACCGCCAGCAGTTGCCTCTGAGCGCCCACAGAGGTTCTGGGAGCCACTCCACCGGTATTGTCCATGTAGGAGCATCTGGTCCAGTATTGCGGTGAGTGCAGGATAACGTCTGTCTTCTTGTGTTATATTAGTCAGAGACCTTGCATCGGTCTCCTGTTCACCCGCACCATAACCCAGTGTATTAGTGTGGGTGAACGGGATGACCGTTTTCCTTTAACTCACCAAACCTATAACATAAAAAAATTAAAGGGAACCTGAAAGTTGTTTCATGCTGCCCGAACCACTAGCCCCTTCGACCTTGATTTATACCTTCTATACACACTTAGGCTGGCTTCGCACCACAATTTGACCTTCCAATGCATAGATAGGATTTTGGAAGCTCAAATCGCCTGAAATCATATCTGTGCAGGGACAGGTACTGACAGATATGGAGCCATTAACTATTATGGAGCTGCGGACCTGATCGTAGTCTGCTAGTGACTGGGATCTGGTCATTTTCTCAGCATGTCAGTTTTTGTACACAGACTGAAAATCGTGGTCTGCCACGATTTTCAGTCCATGTCAAAAATCTGACATGCTGAGAAAAGGACCAGATCGTAGTCACTAGCAGACTACGATCAGGTCTGCAGCCCCATAGTAGTTAATGGCTCCATATCTGTCAGTACCTGTCCCCACACAGATACGATTTCAGGCGATTTGAGCTTCCGAAATCGTATATATGCATCGGAAGGTGAAATCGTGGTGTGAAGCCAGCCTTAGTGAGAGACATGTCATTCAAGGCCGGCAGAGTGAGGAGCAGTTGCATGGGACCGCCCTGATGACTAGTTACCCTATTCCATGTGGCTTTTAAAGCTATGATTTCTCTCAAATGCTGATGTAAAATGATAGCTTGCTGTGTAAAAGGGGTTATACCACAATCAAAAGTTATCCTCAATGCAAAGACTAGGTGATAACTATCTGAGTGGTGGCTGTTGGAACCCCAACGGTCATGAAAACAGAGGTGAAATGTTCCCTGGAACAAACAGAGTGTACTGCACATGCACTCCCAGTCCTCTATTCATTCTCTATGGGGCTCTTAAACTCTGCCAAGCGCTCAGCTGTAACATTGTTTACAGAATGTAAACCCTATTGTTTCAAAAGCTTTTTATAAACCTGCATGGTTTTGATAGATTAATACTTAAGAGTGCTGACAAGGTAGTTTTAGTGCTCTCACTGCTGTTATTAAGCCCCTGAGAGTCCATCCCATGGCACTGGCCAGAATAGGCTGGAATCGTGCTGGGCAGATAGTTTAGACAATTGAGTACTAGATGGCATGTGGGTGGATGAGGGGTACTCATGCACTGGGTTTTCAAAGTGCTATTGTCATTAAAGAGGTTATCCAGGAAAAAACTTTTTCTTAAATATCAACTGGCTCCAGAAAGTTAAACAGATTTGTAAATTACTTCTATTAAAAAAAAACTTAATCCTTTCAGTATTTATGAGCTTCTGAAGTTGAGTTGTTCTTTTCTGTCTAAGTGCTCTCTGATGACATGTGTCTCGGGAACCACCCAGTTTAGAAGCAAATCCCCATAGCAAATCTCTTCTAAACTGGGCGGTTCCCGAGACATGTGTCATCAGAGAGAATTTAGACAGAAAAGAACAACTCAACTTCAGAAGCTCATAAGTACTGAAAGGATTAAGATTTTTTAATGGAAGTAATTTACAAATCTGTTAACTTTCTGGAGCCAGTTGATATATAAAAAAAAGTTTTTTCCTGGAATAACCCCTTTAAGGGTATGGTAGGGAGCTAGAGAGCCCTAACTGTCCATATAACCGCTCTCCCTTCCTATTGCCCATCCACCCTTAATGATGGATCGACAACCACGAGGAAGGACCCTATACTGTGCTAAAGTGCATGGACATAAGAGTCAAACAAAACAAACCAAACTGTACATGACGGGAATACTACAAAGCTACAAATATACAAGGCGGGATATAGCATACTTACAAACATTTCAAGAACCAGGATCAAGATTAACTTCAGATATGATAATATGAACAAGAGTAGATATGAGGATAAGTTTACAGCAGACAAAACCAGGAGATGCAGGGGATGAACAGGTTAACTGAATGTCAGAACACTAAACGGGTCAGGAAATCAAGAGCACTGTTAATACTGGACTCTGAACAAGGAACAGACTGATCACCCCACTTTGATCATGGAGGGACATCAATACTAAAGTCTAATAGGCTCCTTACTAGCGGGCACAGGGTGAACAGGATACTAGCCAAGGAGAAAACAAAAATCATAAATACCAGCAAACATGGTTACAGACACAAGACTAACTCACTCCTAGATTGACAGATTAGCACAAGGACATAATTCTATCCTAGGAGATCCAGGGTCATACAAGGGTCGAAACAGGACTGACAAATGCACATTGTGAACACGGACTAAGGCAACACCAAGCAGAAATGAACAATGCAAGAATACTAAAACCCTACATAAGTACTAAAACAAGGCAAACTAAACTCTATAACGAATAGCTAGGACATAGAGCCATGGCTAACTAAAGACATTAGTGCACACACACAGACGTAGCAAAATAATGAAAACCTGGTCTGAGTAATAGGTGTAATTACCAGCACAGAGCAGCACCTGAAGAGGCCTTATGTAGACTCTCAGTGCTGAAGGCTATCTCTTCCCAAACCAAGGAGAATAAACTCATAAACTGTTCAGACAAGAACATAATGTCTGAACAGGACCCAAAGCAGAAAAATTCTAAATACAGATAAACGGACATCACAGCTATGTGGGCAGAAAAAAAAGAAACAACAGTGGCAACTATGAAAGGGTTATACTAAGCACTAAACAGTTACTGTTGCTGCTAAGAAGCTGAATGAAAGGAGAAGGGGAGATTACATTGCAGCATGTGGACATACAGCAGTAGGAACTTTATGGGTGGTTGGCAATGAGAGGGAAGCTGTGATATAACTTGGAGGAACAATGTGGATCATCTTCTGCAGGCAGACTGGCTCACAGACTGTAGGTTAACAGCCCATGCCTTCTCAGACTCAATCTCACTCCTGCACAGAGCATATAGCAATCCCCACTTCACTTCCTGTAATTTGTCCTGGATTTTTCTTTTACTAGAGACCAACAGGCTGTGAATAGCAGATTGCACAGAGGACACCTAGTGGTCAACACTTTAGAATTCCCCTGATTTTCACCCTTTCACCACTCCAGGATGTGACAGCTGGGCTTCTGCTGCAGGGAAGATACCAGGTGACTACTGCAAGTGTGTGTAAAATATTATGTATTTTTAATATACAATATGTAATCTATGGTTCAGGGTAATTGTAATCTGTGAAACAAGGTTATACAATCCAAGATAGCTGACCTGACATTTAGAAGTTAAGCCAGCTGAAATCCTTTAGATAGAAAGCCAGTATATACTATTTGGAGAATAGTCACGTAGTAAAGGTTGAGACTAGAACTACCATATATGAAGGGTTAGAAGTATCCAATCAGATAGCAATGTAGCCATTACATAAGATATACACCCATAAGACATATATACATTAAGCCAACCCACTAGGAGGAGATATATACTATATAGGTATATTTATGGATAGAAGACACAGGTTTACTTAGGATAAACACACCCTCATATGTAAAGGAAACACTTCAATCATAGTAAACACACCCATGGTTATGGTATATAAGAGTCTGCAACACAAGGGGGCACCACCATTGCTATCACTATTATTACTACTACTACAACGAAGCAAGACTAATGAAGGAAGCCAAGCCAAGCTAACCAAGGAGGAAGGAAGGCAGGGCCAAGCCTCACCAGGCCAGACCAGACCAAGCAAGCCTGATGAAGGATGGTAACAGAGGTGCCCACCATAGGACTTCCCAAGATGGATCCGGCTCACACAAACCTCAGCTGGTGAGACAATTCTAAGGACATACCTACCCTTCTTACTGTACTACTAATGCAAGGACTTTTTTTTTACATGAGATTTCTTGTTTTATTCTGTCTGCCATGATATCAAGAAGCTTACAATAAATTTATGTTTTTTATACAAGTAAGTGCTCACTTATTTCTCCAATGGTGACCGTGTCATAAACTATGACCGGTATAAATATTTAACAGTGTGGTCCCTGTTAAATATCAGCTGGTCAGGAAGGCCATGAGGGCAATAAAGTAAAGGAGGATCAGGAGGATCTGATCTGAGACAGAGTCAGGAAACAGGTATAGGTCACGAACACAGGAACAATGCTGACAGGAACCTTCACTTGTAGAAAATACCTTGTTGCTCAGGCATCGGATTCAGGGACATGCACAAATCCTTAAAGGGACGGTACATGCACACACACGGCCCCTACAGGTGTGCCAGAAACTGCCACCACCTGCGACAGTACAGAGGAAGGGAATAATTAAACCAGGGGGTTGTTTGTTGAATGAATGTGTTCAGTCATAACTGAGGGCAGTAAAGGACTATCCTAAAGCCAACCTTTTTTATTGTGAAAATTCTGTGCATGATTTTTGTAGTGTAAATGAGTCATTAGCCATTCTCTTTAAAATTCTGTTTAGGAATCCTCTCTCTGCTGAAATGAACCAGAGACAAGGCAGAATTGGTGCTAAACTAGTGTGTAATTGTAGATTTGGTGCAGAAATACAAAGTCCTATTGGCTTCAAATGGATGTTTTCTTGAGGATAAAGGAAGTAAGTCTAGGGACTGGGGCAAACCAGAGTGCTGTGCTGAACCAATTGACGGTGAGTACAGTATAGATACAATGTTACAGCCTTAAATAGTGTTGAGCGCGAATATTCGAATAGCAAATTTTTATCGCGAATATCGTCACTTCGCGATTTCGCGAATATTTAGAATATAACTAAATATATTCGTTATGAGGAATATTCTTTTTTTTTTCACAGTACACATCACAATCATGTGAACTGTGTAAATAAAAAGTCATCTTCACTCCCTGCTTCCTGCTTGTGGTCCAAAGAAGGCGAATATGCGAAAATTTGTGAATATCGGCCCTTCCAGAGAACACTGATCCATCCCTTCTTTTAGCTTGTGTTGAAAGATATAATCGTGCATGCAAATTTTGCTAAGTTCATTTCGCTTGGAAAAAAAAGTTAACAAATATGCAAAATTTGCGAATATATGACGAATATTTGTCCATATATTCGCTAAATATCACGAAGTTGAATATGGCCTATGCTGCTCATTACTAGCTTTAACAGGCAGCAGTTAGTTTCTTATTAAATCAGAAAAACACTTTAAGGGAAGCACCTGCAGTCACATGACATACCCAGAGTTCTAAGGGCACAGGTACCCCAGGCAACCAGCGACCAATGGGCTTTAGTCCAGCCCCTAGCATATAAGGGGCTGTAGTCTCCAGATTCACTCTCTTGTTCCTGCACTCTCTTGAGACCTGGACCTAAATGCAAGCATAAAGTCCTGTATACTGCAAATTCATCTAATCTAGGCCAAAACCTAAAGTCCAGCAGCCACTTCTAAACCATGATTCAAGTGACTACTACTCAGCTAAAGATATATATTAGTAGCACAGTAGCCTGCTGCATTTTCACCATAACTACAAGTCCAAGCAAGCCTGCGAGGTTTTCTGTGTCCCGGTTGCCTCTGAGGAAACTGCATTATTGTAAACACTGTTTCCTGCATATGGCAAGTAAAAGTTCCAGTTACTTCAAAACCCTTGCTGTGGACATTCCTTCATTGATTGCCGTTTTTGGGCTGGTTGTCGGCGGTCTTTATACCGAAACAACCACACCCTGGCGTCACGAACACCAAGGGGTTAACAACATCTTGCCCCCAGGGTTAATACCACCAGACCCTGCTACATCCATTGCAACTCCCTGTGGTCACCACATATGGAGCATGTGCTATCTGCAGCACATGTTCCTCACTGAGAGCTGGGTCTTGTTCTGGAGATCAGCTACTTATCCTCTATCCTGTGGAGTTAGTTTTGGCTGGAGTTCTCCTTTAATTTATTGCTTGATTTGATGACTGTGGGGCAGATACACCAAGGAAACTAGTGTTCCGTACCATCAGTGTTCACATGGGGAGCATGTAGTTAGGGTTTAGACAGCCATTACACTTGAAACAGCAGAAAGGTTAGTATGACCCATTAATAATAATGTATGAAGGCGCAGGTACAACAGTCTGAACTAATCAAAGTTGATTGCTGCGTCTAAAAGTGAAAGTAAAAGCATCCCGGCAGCTCAGTTGGGCTGAGTGGGACATCGCAATAAAATTGTGATGTCCCGATCAGCTAGGACGCAGCAGGAGGGTGCCTTACCTGCCTCCTGTGTGTCCCAACGGCGATTGATTGCTGCAAGCCTGAAATCCAGGCTTGAGCAATCAACCGCCGATAACACTGATCAATGCAAAGCTATGGCTTTGCAGTGATCTGTGTAAAACATCAGTGTGTGCAGTCTTATAGTCCCCTATGGGAGCTATAACACTGCAAAAAAAAAAGTGAACCAAAAAAGTTAATAAAGATCATTTAACCCCTTCCCTAATAAAAGTTTGAATCACCCCCCTTTTCCCATAAAAAAAAGTGCAAATAAAAATAAACATATGTGGTATCGCTGTGTGCGTAAATATCTGAACTATAAAAATATAACGTTAATTAAACTGCATGGTCAATGGTGTATGTGCCCATAAAATTCCAAAGTCCAAAATAGCGTATTTTTGGTCACTTTTTATAACATAAATTTTTTTTATAAAAAGTGATCAAAAAGTCAGATCAAAACAAAAATGGTACCGATAAAAATGTCAGATCACGGCGCTAAATGAGCCCTCATACCGCCCCGTACATGGGACAATAAAAAAATGATAGGGGTCAGAAGAGGACAATTATAAACGTAAAAATTTTCCTGAATGTAGTTATGATTTTTTTCCAAAGTACCTATATAAGTAGGGTATCATTTTAATCATATGGACCTACAGAATAAAGATAAGGTGTCATTTTTAATGAAAAATGTACTGTGTAGAAACAGAAGTCCCCAAAATTTACAAAATGGCGTTTTTTCTTCCATTTTGTTGCACAATGATTTTTTTTCTGTTTCGCCTTAGATTTTTGGGTAAAATTACTGAGGTCATTACAAAGTAGAATTGGTGGCGCAAAAAATAAGCCATCATATGGATTTTTAGGTGCAAAATTGAAAGGGTTATGCTTTTTAAAAGGTAAGGAGGAAAAAACAAAAGTGCAAAAACGGAAAACGCTGTGGGGGAGATTTATCATTAATTTGTCTATTATAGACACAGATCTACCCCTTTACACTGCTTGTCTAATTTACACTCTTGCTCAGAATTTACAAAGGCTGTGCAATCCTTTGACAAATCTTGTGCAAATATTGAAATGCCGCCCTCGCTCTACCGTACACTCCTTCTCTACCTCAAAAAAAAGGAAAATTGGATGTAGGGATTTTGTTCTATTGAAAATATTGAAATGAAAAAAACGCTGGTCATCCTCGCAGTCCACCGAATTTGACGTAGTCCTCCGCATTCAGGTATCTGAAATGAGAAGAAAAGAAAAACAAGAAATATGGGTTAGTACATTTTTTGCGCTCTCCCCTGGGAAGAGCGCACATAATGAGGCGTGTTCCTAAACAGGGAGCCTCCATTTGTTGCTAAACTACAACTCCCATCAAGGGGGGCTGTAGTTAAGCAACAGCTGGAGTCTCCCTGTTTGGGAACACACTGCCAGAAAGGCTCTGTTCCCATTATGCAAAACACATAATGTGAACAGAGATCTGTCCCTCTTCCCTTGGACTACTACTCCTATCATGGGATAGAGTATGTCCTATGATGGGAGTAGTTGTAATACTGCGGCGCTGCTGAGGGAGGGCACTTGTACATCCCCCGGCTGCAGGCCTTTTAGACCTACTACTCCCATCATGGACAGACTCTGCCCATGATGGGAGTTGTAGTCCAGAGGCTGAGGTGCAGATCGCAGTGGGTCATTCTGCAGAGACCCGCTGTGATCCGCATTTATTAACTGTAAAAGCCGGCGGTACATGCGGCTTCACTGCGCTGCCGCTGGCTCCTATAAACACTGTCATAATTCATAATCCCCGCCGCCGTGACATCGGAGCTCTGATTGGTCAATAGCTATTCACCAATCAGAGCTCCCGTCTCCCGACGGGGATTATGAATTATAAGAACTGTATATAGGAGCCCGCGGGCAGCGTAGTGTAGATGCATGTTCCGCCGGCTTGAATGGTTAATAAATGCGGATCGCAGCGGATCTCCAGAGAATGATCTGCTGCGATCTGCCCCTCTGCCCTTGGACTACTACTTCCATTATGGGACAGAGTCTGTCCCATGATGGGAGTAGTTGTAGTAACGCGGCGCTGCTGAGGGATGGCACTAGCACATCCCCCCGGCTGTGGGACTTTTAGGACTACTACTCCCATCATGGACAGACTCTACCCATGATGGGAGTTGTAGTCCAGGGGCTGAGGTGCAGATCGCACCGGGTCATTCTGCAGAGATCCGCTGCGATCCGCATTTATAAAGCCGGCGGTACATGCGTCTACACTGCACACACCGTCGGCTTCTATATACAGCTGTCATAATTCCTAATCCCCGCTGCCGGGAGAGGGGAGCTCTGATTGGTCGATAGCTATTCACCAATCAGAGCTCCCGTGTTCCGGCGGCGGGGATTATGAATTATGACAATGTACATAGGAGCCGACGGGGTGCGGAGTGTAGACGCATGTACCGCCGTTAGTACATGCGTCTACACTGCGCACCCCACAGCAGTTAGTAAATTTATTCTACAGTAGAAAATCCTCTACGGTAAACTTAACCGTAGACAAGGATGAAGAATTCTATCAAAATTTGAGCAAAAAAAAAAAGATGTAAAAAAACACTTGTGCATATTTTTGCGCAAAAAAATAGACACAAAACAGCTCCATATACAATGATAAATTCCCCCCTATGTCCTTAAGGGGTTAAGCCTGTTTTGTGATTCTGACAATTCTTTGAGGATCTCAGGTACTTAGCATCACCATTTAAAAAAGACCTATTTTATGTGCATTTTTTTTTAAATAAAACATTACTAATGGCTTTGCACAGCACAAACTTAGTGCTTAGTGCAACCCCTGAGCATATAGACTTTCACCATGAATTAAATGCTAAGCCAAAGTATTCCTTATTATGTAGCTGATCCGGCAAATGTAAATGAAGCATTTTTAATGTTTATTATAGCTGTATAAACTAAAAGCTTTTCAGACTTGGGTCAAAAGCCAATTTTAAAGCACATGTTATTGAGAACATTATGGCAAAAATCCTACTTACTGCTTTTCATATTGCCGACAGATTACTGCTGCAAATTCAATCATGCAACACTCCGCAAAATTATGTGGGTACTTAAGAAATACTTTTTACATTGTTGTTATTTTATAATATAGTATGATACTGAGGAAGTCAATTATCAAGGACCACTTCCAGCTATGTATTTTTTTTATACATTTACTGTATGTTTGTATGAAAACATAGGCAATATTTGCATGAAGGCAACCTAAATGAGAGTTGCACAACAGCAGCGGAGTAGGGCTAATAATGAGGCCAGTATAATACAAGTACCTTTGTATACTTTATTGCTGTTGGAATAGCCTTGTAAAGTTACACCATTACTAATGGAACACTTTTAGATGTTACAAAGTAGATTTGGTTTAATTTTAATCTGAACAAAGTAAGGGTACGGGATGGAAATGCTGGTGTTTCTGCAATTAAAAACATAGCAGCAAATCCATCAAAAATCTGCAGATTTGTTGCCGATTTGCGGCTGCAGATTTTAGTGCAATATGTAAATAGAAACAAGCCAATACATAAAAAGTCCACAACAAAATCTGTAGCAATACAATTTGTTTTAGATTTTGACCTCCCCATTGAAATCTTTAACCCCTTGGGGATCAAGCTTATTTCGACCCTAAGGACCAGAGCATTTTTTGCACTTCTGACCACTGTAACTTTAAGCATTAATAACTCAGGGATGCTTGTACTTATGAATTTGATTCAGAGATAGTTTTTTCGTGACATATTCTACTTTATGTAAGTGGTAAATTGTCGTCGATACTTGCATCATTTCTTGGTGAAAAATTCAAAAATTTCATGAAAAATGAAAACATTTAGCATTTTTATAACTTTGAAGCTCTCTGCTTGTAAGGAAAATAAACATTCCAAATAAATGATATATTGATTCACATATACAATATGTCTACTTTATGTTGGCATCATAAAGTTGACATGTTTTTACTTTTTGAGGACACCAGAGGGATTCAAAGCTCAGCAGCAATTTTTCAAGGAAATTTCAAAATCTGAATTTTTCAGGGACCAGTTCAGTTTTGAAGGGAATTTGAAGGTCTTTATGTTAGAAATATCCCATAATGGACCCATTATGAAAACTGCACCCCTCAACGTATTCAAAATGACATTCAGAAAGTTTGTTAACCCTTTAGGTGTTTCACAGGAATAGCAGCAAAGTGGAGGCAAAAATTCCAAATCTTCAGTTTTTACACTAACATGTTCTTATAGACCCATATTTTTTAATTTTTACAAGGGGTAAAAGGAGAAAAAGCCCCCAAAATACCAAAATATGTCATCCTATTTCTCTCGAGTAAAGAAACACCTCATATGTGGATGTAAAGTGCTTTGTGGGTGCATTAGAGGGCTCAGAAGAGAAGGAGCGACAATGGGATTTTGGAGAGCAAGTTCTGCTGAAATGCTTTTTGGGGGGCATGTCACATTTAGGAAGCCCCTACGGTGCCAGAACAGCGAAAAACACCCCACATGGTATACTATTTGGGAAACTACACTCTTCAAGAAACGTAACAAGTGGTACAGTGAGCCTTAACACCACACAGGTGTTTGACGAATTTTCAATAAAGTTGGATGTAAACATTTTTTTCGCTAAAATGCTGATGTTACCCCAAATTTTTCATTTTCACAAAGGGTAATAGGTGAAAATGTCCCCCAAAATTTGAAACACCATTTCTCTCCAGTAAGGAAATATATCATATGTGGATGTAAAGGGCTCAGAAGGGAGGGAGCGACATTGGGCTTTTGGAAAGCGAATTTTGCTGAAATGGTTTTTGCGGGGCATGTCTCATTTAGGAAGCCCCCATGGTGCCAGAACAGCGAAAAACACCCCACATGGTATACTATTTGGGAAACTACACCCCTCAAGGGGTGCAGTGAGCATTTACACCCCACTGGTGTTTGACGACTTTGCGTTGAAGTTGTACGTGAAAATGAAAATTTTTATTTTTTTTACTAAAATGCTGATGTTACCCCAAATTTTTCATTTTCACAAGGAGTAATAGGTGAAAATGGCCCCCATAGGATGTAAAGTGATCTGCGGATGCACTAGAGGGCTCAGAAGGGAAGGATCGACATTGGGCTTTTGGAAAGCGAATTTTGGTGAAATGGTTTTTGGGGGGCATGTCACATTTAGGAAGCCCCCATGGTGCCAGAACAGCCAAAAACACCCCACATGGCACACTATTTGGGAAACTACACCCCTCAAGTAATGTAACAAGGGGTGCAGTGAGCATTTACACCCCACAGGCATTTGACAGATCTTTGTAACAGTGGGCTGTGCAAATGAAAAATGACATTCTTCATTTTCATGGACCACTGTTTTAAAAATCTGTCAGTCACCTGTGGGGTGATAGGGCTCACTATACCCCTTGTTATATTCCCTGAGGGGTGTAGTTTCCAAAATGGGGTCACATGTGGGTATATATTTATTTTGTGTTTATGTCAGAACCACTGTAACCAGCAGCCACCCCTGTGCAAATCACCAGTTTAGGCCTCAAATGTACATGGCGCTCTCTCACTCCTGAACCTTGTTGTGTGAACGCAGAGCATTTTACGTCCACATATGGGGTATTTCCCTACTTGGGAGAAAATTGTGTTACAAATTTTGGTGGTCTTTTTCTCCTTTTACCTTTTATGAAAATGAAAAGAATGGGGCAACACCAGCATGTTAGAGTAAAAAAAAAAATTTTTTTTTTACACTAACATGCTTGTGTAGACCCCAAGTTTACCTTTTCATAAGGGGTAAAAGGAGAAAAAGCCTCCCAAAATTTGGAGCGCAATTTCTCCCGAGTACGGAGATACCCCATGTGTGGCCCTAAACTGTTGCCTTGAAATACGACAGGGCTTTGAAGTGAAAGAGTGCCATGTGCATTTGAGGCCTAAATTAGGTATTTTCACCAAAAATACTGTACAGCAGTGTCCCCCAAACAGGGTGCCTCCAGCTGTTGTAAAACTCCCAACATGCCTGGACAGTCAATGGCTGTCCGGCAATACTAGGATTTGTTATTTTGAAACAGCTGGAGGCTCCATTTTGGAAATACTGACATACAGAGGTTTTTTATTTTTATTGGGTGGGGGGGGGGGGGGGGCCACAGTGTAAGGGTATAGTGTACAGTGACCCCCCGACTTATGATGGCCCCGACATATGATCATTTCAACATATGATGGCCTCTCAGAGCCCATCGTATGTTGAGGGCAGCCTCGACATATGATGCTGCTGTGTGTCGGGGCCATCGTACAAACAGCTATCTGACAGCGCAGACAACTTCAGCAACGGACAGATAGTTGTTTAATGTGCCCCGTGTGCCCCGTTCTGCCTCCTGTTACTCACATGCTGTCCTGCTAACTCACGCAGGCTTCCACTGTGAGCTCCGTGTAAGCCCCCCCCAGTGCAGCCATAGCCAATAGCCTGCAGCATCTTGCTTCAGGCATCCAATGAGCTGCTGGCTGCCCTCCCCTTCCTTTCCTATAGAGCTGTAGTCGTCAGGATCATAATGGAGGACATTCTGTCCCCCCTGAAGGTATTTAAAGAACTGTACAGTACTGAATGCAATGTCACACATCACATACAATACATATACACACTATACACCCCATACATCAATGTTTCCCTATCAGTGTGCCTCCAGCTCTTGCAAAACTATAACTCCCAGCATGCCCAGACAGTCAATGGCTGTACATGCATGCTGGGAGTTGTAGTTGTGCAACAGCTGGAGGCACCCTGGTTTGTTAAACACTCCCCATACACTCCACATACAATGGTCATCCCAGAACCAATTAGCAATTTCCCATAGAGATATGGATTCAACATACAATGGTTCCAAGGCCCCAGAACCAATTACCATTTTTACATAGACCTATGTACTCGACATTTGATGGTTTCAACATATGATGGTTCTCCCGGAACCAATTAATATCATATGTTGAGGGACCACTGCATATGTAGTGTTTTACTCTTTATTTAGGGTTAGTGTAGTGTAGTGTTTTTAGGGTAAATTCACACGGGCGGAGATTTACAGTGAGTTTCCGCTGCAGCAGAAAATTTGCCGTATCTCAAACTTGAAGCAGGAAAGTTGCTGTAACCCCCGCCCATGTGAATGCACCCTGTACATTCACGTGGGGGAGGGGGGGGTGTGGTGGGGCAAAACTACAACTGTGCATGCTGGGAGTTATAGTTTTGCAACAGCAGGAGGCACGCAGGTTGGGAAACACTGAGTTAGGAAAAAGACAATGCAATACTACAACTCCCAGCATGCCCATACAGCCAAAGGGCATGTTGGGAGAACAGTTTGGAAACCACTGTGTAGTGGTCTCCAAACTGTAGCCCTCCAGATGTTGCAAGACTTGAACTCCAAGGATGCCCAGACATGCTGGGAGTTGTAGTTCGGCAATGTCTGAAGGGCCAGATTTTGCCGAACTACAACTCCCAGCATGCCTGGACAGTCTCGGCATGCTTTGAATTGACATCTGGAGCGCTACAGTTTGGACACCACTGTATAGTCGTCTCCAAACTGTGCCCATCCAGATGTTGCAAAACTACAAATCCCAGCATGCCGAGACTGTCCAACCATGCTGGGAGTTGTAGTTCTGCAACATCTGAAGGGCCAGATGTTACAGAACTACAACTCCCAGCATGCCTGGCCAGTCTGGGCATGCTGAGAGTGGTAGTTTTGCAACATCTGGAAGGACAGTGGTCTCCAAACTGTGGACCTCCAGATGTTGCAAAACTACAACTCCCAGCATGCCCAGACAGCCAAAGGCTGTCTGGGCATGCTGGGAGTTGTAGTTTTGAAACTTGTAGATACAGCAGTGAAGATCACTTTACGGCAATCTTCACAGCTGTATCTGGGAAACCGCTGCTGCCGCCTCCACTTGCCTGCTGCCTCCTGTCAGCCGCCAGTCCCTGGTCCTCAGTCGCCACGTGAGCCCGGTTCCCGCAACGGCCCCCGCACATCACTGCCATCTTCCTCTGCTCTGCCCTGACATCCAGGGGCGGGCAGAGCAGGAGAAATGAACGTTCCCCCCCCCCGTGCCTCTGCCCTGTGATTCGCCAATTGGCCAAACGCAGGGGATTGGAGGAGGGGGCACCTCGCCACCTCGCTCCTATCCTTCAGGGTGATCGGGGCTGTCTCTGACAGCTCCGATCACCCCTATTTTCCGGGCTATCAGGTCATCAGAGACGATTGCCGATCTGAATTGACGGGGGGGGTCTCATGATTTCAGCAGGCATCCCGTTCTGATCCCTGTCCGGCTGGCAGCGGGGATCGAAACTTCCACAGGCGTAAGGTCCTTAAGTACCAGGATGCAAGGCCGTATTCATACGCCCGTGGTCCCCAACAGGTTAAAGGGGTATTTAGGTGGAAAACTCTTTTTTTTTTAAACAACTGATGCCAGAAAGTTAACCCCTTAAGGACCGGACGTTTTTCGGTTTTTACTCTTTCATAACTATTAAAATTTTGTACCTAAAAATCTGTATTATGGCTTATTTTTTGCACCACTAATTCTTCTTTGTAATGATATCAGTCATTTTACCCAAAAATCTACGGCGAAACGGGAAAAAAAATAATTGTGCGACAAAATTGAAAAAATACCGTTTCCGTTTCTACGTAGTACATTTTTCGGTAAAAATGACACCTTATCCTTATTCTCTAGGTCCATACGGTTAAAATGATGCCCTACTTGTATAGGTTTGATTTTGTATTGCTTCAGAAAAAAATCATAACTACATGCAGGAAAATGTATACGTTTAAAATTGTCATCTTCTGACCCCTATAACTTTTTTTTTTTTCCGTGTTCAGTTTGCATTGATCTGACTTTTTGATCGCTTTTTATTCATCTTTTCATGATGTAAAAAGTGACCTAAGCTATTGAAAATAAGCAATTTTGTACTTTGGAATTTTTTTGCGCGTACGCCATTGACCGTGCGGTTTAATTACCGGTATATTTTTTTAAATCGGACATTTTTGCACACGACGATACCACATATGTTTATTTTTATTTACACTGTTTTTTTTTTATTATTGGAAATGCCGGGTGATTCAAACTTTTATTAGGGGAAGGGATAATTGAAAGGGTTAATGATTTTTTTACACTTTTCTTTTGCAATATTATAGCCCCCATAGGGGGCTATAACATTGTATTTACTGATCTTTAACTGTGTTCAATGCATCTCCATAGGGATGCATTGATCAAGGTTTTCGGCGATTGTTCAAGCCTGGATCTCAGGCTTGAAGCATTCAATCGGCGATCAGACTGCAGGAAGGAAGGTAAGAGACCTTCCTCCTGTAGAACAGCTGTTCGGGATGCCGCGGCGATCCCAAACAGCTACCTGACCTAACCGGCACTTTTTACTTTCACTTTTAGCCGCGTGGCTCAGCTTTGAGCGCGCGAGTAAAGGGTTAATAGCGTGCGGCACCGCGATCAGTGCCACGCACTATTAGAGGCGGGTCCCAGCTTCACTATGACGCCGGGCCCGCCGTGATATGATGCGGAGTCACCGTGGGACCCCGCGTTATATCACGGGAGCGGGACCAAGGACGTACTCATACGTCCTTGGTCCTTAAGGGGTTAAACAGATTAGTAAATTACTTCTATAAAAAATTCTTAATCCTTCCAGTACTTATTAGCGGCTGTATACTACTACTAGAGGAAGTTCTTTTCTTTTGGGATTTTTTGTCACAAGCCACAGTGATCTCTGCTGACACCTCTGTCCATGTCAGGAACTGAGCAGGAGAAAATCCCCATAGCAAAAATATGCTGCTCTGGACAGTTCCTAAGGATACTAGATAGATTTCCCTGTGACTTTGATCTTCATTACTTTTCATGTTCCGGATTGCGCACCGATGTTCGTTAATCCGGCATTTCACATTCCTCATTGTCTGCCTTACATATACATGCCCACAGGGACATTTTAACATGTAAACTACGTGTTTCGAGTTGCAACTGTAACAGCCTTTTATTGGAATTTTCATGCCCATGAGAGGATGGCAAATTGCATCAGTTTTTATGAAGCTGTTACAGTTTTGACAACTCAAACACAAAAAGGTACCTTTCTTTTTTGTACACAAAAATGACTGTTTAGTTTTTCTTTTTTCTTTCATATCTGCCCGGACCAATAATTGGTTAATGATTTAACTTTTTTGTATATAAATCTCGGCAATTTTTCAAACATTTTTCCATATTTGGGGTCAGCACGCAACAGACCCCAATATTTATTTACTGTCTTCCTAATTAATTGTGTGTGACATGTAGATATGAAAGAAAAATTCTTCTCTTCATTTCCTTTTTTATTTTTATATTTCCGCTGTCTTAATTTCTCTCTGGGTATTTTTTGAACTTCCTCTCCTACTTTTCTTATTATCTTTTCCTCATACCCTCATTCTACAAATTTCTGTATCAATATTTCTTTATTTCTCACATATTTTTCATCGTTACTACATATTCGTCTTGCTCTTATGAACTGTCCTTTCGGAATCCCATTAAATGTTTGTGGTGCATGATGGCTTTGTCTCAAAAGTACATTGTTTCTATCTGCTTGTTTTTTTTGTATAATGTAGACTCCAATTTTGCACCATTTTTATATATCTCGACATCTAAATAGTGGATCAGCTGGTGATGTACCTCCATTGTGAACTCGACTATTAAGTAACTATACATATTCACCTAGCTGTTCCACTGAACCTGCCCATAACAAAAATACATAATCCACGTATCAAGTCCATTTAAGTACATATTTACTTGAATGTACGAATGCTTCCTCAAATTTATGCATAAAAATATTTGCTACACTTGGTGCAACAGGGGACCCCATCGAGGTCCCCTGTATCTGTAAATAAAAATCTTTCCCAAACCTAAAAAATTATTTTTGTTGGATAATCTCCAGCAGATCGACTATAAAGGCAATTTTCGAGTTTCAAAGTGTAGAGTCTTTTAATAATTCTTCCCTAACAGCTGCTATTCCTTCATGTGTAGGGATATTAGTATAGAGACTTTTAATGTCTAGTGTACATAGTAATGTGTTTTCTGTAACTTCTAAGATTTCAATATGATCTAAAAAAAAATCATTATTGTCCCTTAAGCAATTTTTCAGTTTTTTGAAATTTTTTTGTAGATAGTTATCCACATATACTGCCAAAGGGTACAGGATGGAGTCGACCCCCGTGACTATGGGGCGTCCTGGGGGTCTTTCTCCATCCTTATGCACCTTTGGAAGAAGGTATAGAATAGGAGTTATAGGGTGGTCGTTAATCAGAGCTTTCTGAGTTAGGGCATCAATGAAACCATTAGGGTCAAATAAACTAGGTTTTCTTAATTTATCTGGAATGTCTGTCACATTACATTGACCAACATTCTGTTTGGATCTGTTCCCATCATAGAAAAACATTTTTAAACGCAATGTCCTGCAAAATTTAAAGAATTCTACTTTAAACTGTAGTAAAATGTAGGGACGAATCCTAACCCCTTATTAACAACTTTTTGTTGACTTTCAGTCATTTCGACAGGTGATACATTAATTAGGAGCTCATCTCTTTGTTCTTCGCACTCTGTGTTTTTATTTCCCCTTTGTTCACATCTTGTTTTTTCTTTATAGGGTACTTTTCTTTTGGTCTTGTTCCTAAAAAATCTTTCTGACTTTTCTGCTCCTTTACACATTTTTCTGTTAAATTCGATTCACTCACTGTTGAGAGACTTTCACTTGAAGACAGTCGATTAGTATTCCACTCTTTTTGACAGACACTCCTTCGTTCTTCAGCCCAGGTGTACACCCTATCCAGCTGGTAATCACAGGTGTCTCTTTCAAATTTACTTAATTTTGTTTGCAGGATTGATGCTTTGAGTTTAGATATATTTTCTTGTAAATTTCTATGTGTTTCTTTCACCACTTCTATCGTAGAACTTTTTTTTTTAACTCCTCCTCTACTTTTACCACCTCACTCTGGATGTTTTCTACTTTTGATTGCAGATGTTGAACTGTTAATAACATTAAGTCCAAGGAGTGGCAATTACACAATGCATATCATTTTTTTCTGATATTCCTGGTCATCAGTTAAGAGAGATGGTGTTAGAGTAATTCTCAGCCCCCTCGGTATCCTTTGTAACTTCAGGTATTCTGTAAGTGTTGAGGCATGTAATATTAGACTAGTCTCTTTCTTTTTCAGTTGTAACAGCTTTTTTGCATAATCAACCTTTATGCCTTCTTTCACATCACTTAATGAAAAACCAGCCGATTCAGCCAAAAATAAAATATTGCAGCGTTCCCCTTCAGTAAATGGGAAGGTGTCGGCATTCTTATCTGTACTTTTTGATATAGCTTCAAATGACATCTTATGTAACTTCAGGCAATGTCCAACAATATTTTTCAATTTAAACTTTCAGGTTTACTCTGAGCAATTCAAAGTCCATGTAACAATAGAATGGTAAACCTTATTTGCACTGGGGTTATATGTGTGAGTATACGGAGGCTCAATCCGTCTCAAGTAGTATCCAATACATAAAGTAATTCACACTTGTAAAGGCTGTTACAGTTGCAACTCGAAACACGTAGTTTACATGTTAAAATGTCCCTGTGGGCGTGTATATGTAGGGCAGACAATGAGGAATGTGAAATGCCAGGTTAACAAATATCGGTGCACAATCCGGAACATGAAAAGTAATGAAGATCAAAGTCAGGTGGAAATAGGAAATACATTTGGGGAAACAGGAGTAGCGAATCATTTCCATGAATTTGGTCATAAAGTCAGTGAATTATGCTGGTTGGTTATTGAAGAAATAGAAGGTGAGTCAGAAGAAAAAATCAAAAGAAAATTACTACAGGGTGGGCCATTTATATGGATACACCTTAATAAAATGGGAATGGTTGGTGATATTAACTTCCTGTTTGTGGCACATTAGTATATGTGAGGGGGGGAAACTTTTCAAGATGGGTGGTGACCATGGCAGCCACTTGGAAGTTGGCCATTTTTAATCCAACTTTAGTTTTTTCAATAGGAAGAGGGTCATGTGACACAGGTCTCCCGATATGACCCCCTTAGACTTTTATCTTTGGGTTCATCTGAAGGCAATTGTCTATGCTGTGAAGATACGAGATGTGCAGCACCTGAAACTACGGATACTGGAAGCCTGTGCTAGCATTTCTCCTGCGGTGTATATAGTAGTATATAGCAGTGTATACGGATACTGGAAGCCTGTGCTAGCATTTCTCCTGCGGTGTTGCTATCAGTGTGTGAAGAGTGGGAGAAGAGGGTTGCATTAACAATCCAGCACAATGGGCAGCACATTGAACACATTTTATAAGTGGTCAGAAACTTGTAAATAACTCATGAAAGAATAAAGTTATGTTAAAACCAAGCACATCATTATTTTTCTTGTGAAATTCCCAATAAGTTTGATGTGTCACATGACCCTCTTCCTATTGAAAAAAACAAAAGTTGGATTCAAAATGGCCGACTTCAAAATGGCTTCCATGGTCACCACCCATCTTGAAAAGTTTCCCCCCTCACATATACTAATGTGCCACAAACAGGAAGTTAATATCACCAACCATTTCCATTTTATTAAGGTGTATCCATATAAATGGCCCACCCCATACAACGAGAAGTGTATTGGATAGAAACCCTGAATTCAATGAGTCCAGATGGGCTCAATGAGTTATGCAATTTTTCAGTTTTTCTGTAAATGCAGGTAACATCTGATTTAATATTGCTGCAATGAAATGATTTTAAGCAGGCATATGTTTTTAAATTCGTAATTTCTCATTCCAGAAATGAGCTCTCGCGAGAGATGAATGCTATGTAATTGGTGATGGGTGCACTTGAGAAAGGGGGCGTGTCCTCCGAAACGTTGGAAGTGTCCGGCAAACACTCACCTGTCTACCCCTTCTTGAGAGGAAGGAGGATCAGCTCCGCTATGCCTGTGAAAGGGTGAAAGTATATCGGTGGCTGGATCAGATGTCGGACGTTGATTAGTGAGCACTGTGGGTGAAGTACTTTTTGTATCGTATACATTTGAAAAGTGGAGAATTCTCCGATTTTATACGATGAAAATTAAAAAATTACTAAAGCACTTTAAAACGCACATATTTGTCAAGTGTGAATTAGTTTATATATTGGAAACTACTTGAGACGGATTGAGCCTCCGTATACTCACACATATAACCCCAGTGCAAATAAGGTTTACCATTCTATTGTTATACAGAAAGTACTGTATCCACACACTGTAACTCAGACCTGAGGAAGAAGGGAGCACCTCAGAAACATGTAGTCCTACCATGTATTGCCACTTTTTATGATTTTCAATAAAAAGCAATTACGAATCTATACCCGACTCCTGTGTCATCACACCTGTGTAGCGCTCCAGTGCCGAAGTTGGATATTCACTGGAAGGTCAAGGAAACCCCTGCTGGCATTCCCACCTCCCACATCTGTACTTCTGTAGAAGAAACCATGTGACAGAAATAAACCTGCCTGCGACAGAATTTACAGTGTGACAGAAAACCATGCGACAGAAATTACTGTGTGACAGAATTTTTTCCTGCAACTGAAAATGTCGGGAAAAGTGCGACAGATTAGTAAATACCAAGTGGAAAAAAAGGTTGAAAACACAAAAAAGAAACAGAAACCAATACTCCACTCTTAGTAAATGAGGGCCAATGAGTTAGCAGCATGGATCAAGTCCTGCAGGAACTCATGGGAATGGAGTTCCTGCACTTTTTCCACAGCAGGAACACAATTCCCTTTAGCAGGAGTCCTGCAGGACCAGTTCTTAAAGGGGTACTCTGCCCCTAGACATCTTATCCCCTATCCAAAAGAGAGGGGATAAGATGTCAGATCACGGGGGTCCTGCTGCTGGGGACCCCCGTGATCTCGGCAGCGGCAACCCGGACAACCGGTGCATGGAGCAAATGTCATTCCGTGCCGGATGACTGGGGATGCGAGGCAGATGCTCGTGACATAAGAGTAATGCCCCCTTAATGCAAGTCTATAGGAGGGTGTGTGACGGCCATTACGCCCACGCCCATAGACTTGCATAATGCTTGGTCTAATACCCCTTTAAGTGGAAATCTTGGGTGAGTTCCCACACTTTTTTTCCCCAGGACTTGACCCCTGGTTAGCAGCCATGATGGAAGACAAGGAATTCTTGAGAACAATGAGCAAAGAGTTCGACCAAGATGATTCCAACAGCTGGGTGGCACCACTACCATTTCGCACCCCAAGGAAGAGGATTCCTAGCAATAGACAATATTCAGATTCACGCTTTATCTCTTTAGAGCGCTGCCTGAACTGGAAACCGGAGATGAAGAAGCATTTTGTCGACTTTATGCAGAAAGTATTTGAGAGAGATCATGCCGAGCCTGAACCCCCTCTTACACAAGGAGAGGAATTCTGGTACTTACTGTGTTTTGGTGTATACCATCCTCACAAGCCTGACCAGGCAAATAAAACTTGGTCTTCGACTCAAGTGCTCGTTATGAAGGCGTTTCTCTCAATGACAATCTTCTCACCTAAACTGAACAACAACCTCATAGGAGTCTTACTCCATTTTAGACAAGTACCAATTGCCATTATGGCCGACATCCAACAAATGTTTCATTGTTTCATTGTCCGGGAAGACAATAGAAACTTCCTCAGGTTCCGATGGTACTGCAATAATTATGTCAATGATGAGGTTATAGACTATCGGATGAAAGTAAACCTTTTTGGTAATAGTCCCTAGACTAGACCCCTTTTGAACTCTTTCACAGAGTTCCCCATGACCCCCTCCTCAGGCAGAGAATTTCACAATCTCACTGCTCTTACAGTAAAGAATCCCCGTCTGTGCTGGTGTAGAAACCTTCTTTCCTCTAAACGTAGAGGATGCCCCCTTGTTATAGATACAGTCCTGGGTATAAATAGATCATGGGAGAGATCACTGTACGGTTCCCTGATATATTTATACATAGTTATTAGGTCTCCCCTAAGCCTTCTTTTTTCTAAACTAAATAACACCAATTCTGATAATCTTTCTGGGTACTGTAGTCCTCCCATTCCCCGTATTACTTTGGTTGCCCGTCTTTGAACCCTCTCCAGCTCCACTATATCTTTCTTGTACACTGGTGCCCAGTACATCTATGCCCCTTTTGATGCACCCCATGATTTTATTTGCCTTGGCAGCAGCTGCCCGACACTGGTCAATACAGCAAAATTTACTATTAACTAAGACTCCTAAATCCTTCAACATGTCAGTTGTCCCAAGCGTTCTGCCATTTAATACATAATCCCAGCCCGGATTTTTCTTCCCCATGTGCATTACCTTACATTTATCAGTGTTGAACCTCATCTGCCACTTCCCAGCCCAAACCTCCAACCTATCCAGATCCATTTGTAACAGTGCACTGTCCTCTATAGTGTTTACCACTTTACAGAGTTTAGTATCATCTGCAAAGATTTCTACTTTACTATTCAACCCCTCTACAAAGTCATTAATGAATATATTAAATAGAACAGGACCCAAGACGGACCCCCGTGATACCCCACTAGTAACAGTCACCCAATCAGAATAAGTACCATTAATAACCACCCTCTGTTTCCTATCACTGAGCCAGTTACTTACCCACTTACACACATTCTCCCCCAGCCCCATCCGTCTCATTTTATGCACCAACCTTTTATGTGGAACTGTATCAAATGCTTTTGAAAAATCCAGATATACAACAGCCAGTGATTCACCCTGGTCCAGTCTGGAACTCACCTCTTCATAAAAACTGATCAGGTTAGTCTGACAGGACTGATCCCTCATAAAGCCATGCTGATATGGAGTCATACATTTATTTTTATACTCCAGAATTGCATCCCTTAGAAAACCCTCAAACAATTTACATACAACAGAGGTCAAACTAACAGGTCTATAATTCTTGGGGTCACCTTTTGATCCTTTTTTAAATATTGGTACCACATTCGCAATGCGCCAGTTCTGGGGAACAGTCCCTGTTACTATAGAGTCCCTGAATATTAAAAATAGGGGTCTGTCTATCACATTACTTAATTCCTTTAGAACACGGGGGTGAATGCAATCTGGACCTGGTGATTTGTCTATTTTGATTTTTTGCAGGCGGCACTGTACTTCTTCCTGGGTTAGACAGGTGATCTGTACTGGGGAGTTTACCTTATCTTGCTGTATTTCACTTGGCATTTCATTTTCCTCGGTTAACACATTGGAGAAGAATTTGTTTAATATATTTGCTTTTTCCTGATCCCCGTTTATAATTTCTTTGTCGTCATTTTTTAAAGGGCCCACATTTTCATTTGGGATCTTTTTGCTATTTATATAGTTAAAGAACATTTTGGGGTTAGTTTTACTCTCTTTGGCAATGAGTCTTTCTGTCTCTATTTTTGCGGTTTTTATCTGTTTTTTACATATTTTACTTTTTTCTCTATAGCTTTTTAATGCTTCCTCACTGCCGTCCTGTTTTAGTAGTTTAAATGCTTTATTTTTGTCATTTATTGCCCTCTTAACATTTTTGTTCATCCATATTGGTTTTCTTTTATTAAGGTATAAACATCTTGCACGGAAAATTTAAGATATTTTTAAAAGTCTCCCATTTAGTGTCAGTATTCTTGTTTTTGAGGACATTATCCCATTTTATATTGTTAAGGGCTTCTCTGAGTTGGTCGAACTTTTCCTTCCTGAAGTTCATTGTTTTTGTGGCCCCTCGAGAGATTCCCTTATTGAAGAACAAGTTATAATGTATTATATTATGGTCACTATTTCCTTGGTATCCTTCTACTTGCACATTAGTTACTCTATCAGGTCTGCTGGTTAATATTAAGTCTAGTAGGGCGCCCCCTCTGGTCAGGCCCTGCACCATTTGGGACAGATAATGGTCTTTAGCTATAGTCAGAAACCTGTTTCCTTTATGTGATTCACAGGTCTCAGTCTCCCAATTTATATCAGGATAGTTAAAGTCCCCCATTATAATCATTTTGATTTGCTGCCTTGTTTATTTGCCTCAGTAATTGATCTTCTGCCTCTTCCATTATGTTTGGTGACTTATAGCAAACCCCTATCAGGATTTTTTATTTTTATCTCCATATATTTATACCCATAATGACTCTACATTATCGTTTCCCTCCCCTATATTCTCCCGTAGTGCGGCCTTCAGACTCGATTTCACATACAGACAAACTCTTCCCCCTTTCCGTTTTGTCCAATCCTTCCTGAATAGACTATAACCCTGTATGTTGACCGCCCAGTCACAGCTATCGTCCAACCAAGTCTCTGTTATACCCACTATGTCATAATTCTCCTTAAACATCAACCACTCCAGTTCGTAAGTTTTATTGGTCAGACTTCTGGCATTAGTCATCATGCAATTCAATGGAGTATGTTTTTTCTTCCTATGAAGCCTATTCCCTATTAATTATTCTAACCCCTCCCACCGTTCCACCCCCAGGTATATTACTTAGTCCCCCCTCTCTATCTACACTATCTTCCCCCTCTATGTTGTAGGTTCGATGTGTATGTCGGCAATTGAGTGGAACGAATTATGAAATTCTCCATTCCAGCGCAATGGTACTATGTGCTCATTGATCTTAACCCTGTTGACCTAGGCAGTTGTACAGTACCTGCTGCTGCTTTTCTGGATACATCGTGGATATCTCCACCAGTATTCTTGAATGAGAACTTCTCAAGCACTGCAAAATCTACCTTTTAACTTATCTATCCGGAGTCTTATAACAAAATCAAGACTACTGCAGTTATACTTAATACCTCTAATTTGAACGTTTTTCCAAGTGGTCTTCTGCCATACGAGCCATTGCAAGTCTTATTCATGTTGCTCATAACTTTGCAAACAGCGGTGACAATAATCAAGAGTGTCGAAAGTGTCAAATCTGTAAAAGGGCCCCCCACAATTGCAGAGGTTGCTAAAGCCAAAAGACTCATCAATCAATGTGACCAACATGAAGTATATTCATAAACGATTCACAATATGTCAAAGGGACTCAACCCATCTAAAGATAGTCCTCTATACCAGTTGAATCCAATAATTGATCAGAACAAACTACTCCAAGTTGGTGGTCGCATAGCAAGGTCCAATGTGACCAGTGAAGAGCAAAATCCCCTCATCATTCCAGGACGTCACCACATTACTGCTCTGCTAGTCAGACATTATCATGAGGAAGTGCAACACCAAGGCCGTCACTTCACAGAGGGAGCAGTAAGGTCTGCAGGTTTCTGGATAATCGGGATGAAGAGATGTATAGCCTCTATATTTCATAAATGCGTCAAGTGCCAAAGACTAAGGGGAAAATATCTAAATCAACAGATGTCAGAGCTTCCTACAGACAGATTAAGCACTGAACCACCTTTTACCAATGTTGGTTTAGACATTTTCGGCCCCTGGACCATTGTGACATGTAAGACTTGCGGCGGAGTCATCAACAATAAACGTTGGGCCGTGCTATTTACGTGTTTAAGCATTCCTGCAGTGCATATCAAAGTGAAAGAATCAATGGACTCTTCTTGCTTTATTAATGCCTTCAGAAGATTCCTCTCTTCGTGGACATACGTGGACCTGTAAAGTTACTTAGATCCGACACATTTTACGGGAGCTGAGAAGATAGAGAACTTCTTCAATGACATAAGTGTAAATGGGAATTCAACCCACCACATTCCTCACATATGGGAGGCTCTTGGGAATGCATGCTTGGGATTTCTAGGAAAATCCTGGACTCTATGCTGCTGTACCACAAATCTTCCCAGCTCACATATGAAGTCTTGGTCACCTTCCTCGCAGAGGTGTCAGCAATAATTAATGCAAGACCACTTGTTCCTGTTTCCTCAGACCCAGAGTCTCCAGTATTGCTAACTCCAGCCACTCTTTCAACTCAAAATATTGGAGTAGCCACTATTCCTCCTCAGGACTTCGATTGTCAAAATGTTTAGAAATACCAATGGAAATGGGTCCAATATCTTGCTAATGCATTTTGGAGCCATTGGAAAATGGAGTACCTTTGTAATATTCAAAGTCGAAGAAAATGGCAAGTCAGCAAACCCAACCTGCAAGCCGGCGACATAGTTCTCCTGAAAGAAAGGGATGCTCATTGTAACAATTGGCCTATGGGTCTTATTACAAAGACTATTCCAAGTAATGGTGGCAAGGTGCGGAAAGTAGAAGTTAAAGTAATGGAAGAAGGTTCTGCAAGACACTACTTCAGACCCATAAAAGAGCTGGTACTGCTCCTGCCTAAACAGGAAGATCCAACCCTCACACCAACCTGATGTGGAGAGAGATGTTCCAGAAGAAGAAACATCTATTATTCATGGACTTAACTAAGGTTTATTGTTGTTATTGGAAATCATAGATTTCAACGGCAATACAGATTCTTAGTCAACAGGCAGGATCATACATAAGAGAAGCAATGTGGTATCAGGGAGCAAAAAGAGACGAAGTCAGGAAACAGACAGAGATCAAACACTATAACAGTACTGCTTACACTTTCACTGCAACTTTAGAAAGCTAGAAAACTTTAAGTAGTAAATACGCAGTGGAAGTGGCAGATTGAAAAAGCAGGTTATGGGAGACTATTGGCTGGAGATTGATTTTTGGTGCGCATTAAAATGTCTTATAAGGAGCTATGACCGTGCGCATGCATTCTAGGAATGGGCAGATCAGTAAAATCACAGGCAGAGGAGAAGGTACGCACTAGAGTTACTCTATGACATGTAGCCCAGTGGTGGTAACCATCGGCGATGCACTGCATGCCAGAGTAAGTGCACTTGTGCAGTAACAGTGGCCAGAACAGATCATTTGATCTTGTTAATTGTTTTGAGGACAGATGTTTTTAGAGATATATGTCATATGCTCCCTCTTACTGCTTCTAACTGTCCCACAAGGCTATTTTTTAATGGCTATCTGAAAGAGTTTAAGTTGGTGAAACTGTACCCATAGTTTAACATTACTGAGTCTTTGTACAATACTATCTAAAAGAATCTGCTATGTGTCAAGTCCCTTTTAATTTTGTATCTGCGGTCTTAAAATTCTCAGATATTGAACAGAAACTGGAGGTAGGACTATACCAGCAGGGCACATGCCTGTGTCATTTCACTTTACCAAGCTCTTAAACACATTGTCAGAACTCGGTCTGATCATCCTGACATATATTTTCGGTAGCGCTTAAAGGTTAAGCTCCCAGAACTCTACTTATTGGTCCATTGCCAAAGACTGTCCCTGGCGCCAGAGACTTAAGATCCTTTACCTTCTTTCTCCTCCTTCTATAATGTGTTCTGCTCTTTACTTTTCTACAACCCAGCAATAGGATCTGTGTTTATGAATAGCAACAATCAATCTCAAATGCTACTTAAGTTTCTCGATTGCATTTATTCAACACCTGTCATCTGCGATCAGAGATGCTACGTTTTTATGTAAATTTTCCTATTACGATACAGTGATGCATCCAAGAGTTCAGTGTCAGACTGTGGTGTAGCATGATAGATGACCCATGAGAAATAACCAACCCAGGAGATGATTTTGGACCATGTGTTCATTCTAAATGTTGGTTGCTACATACCATAAGACTGTTAAGTAATGCAACAGTTTGTGACCTGCATTTGACAGTAATCTCTGGGCTGTAGGCATGAGTCCAACAGAAGCAATTTGCCTTTTGGAAAAGACACAGACCGCTTAGCCTATAAAGAAGAATGTGTAGAGTGGAATTCTCCAGCTCCATGCCGTATGAACTTTTCCAACTGACGGCATGGGAGTCGGTTTTCAAACAGGCTGGTGTAATATGTCAGTATGCTGGAATTTTGGACGTTGTGCAAGGAATAGATTACATCGCAGGTTCTAGGCGAAATCAAACTAAGCTATCAATTCATACCACAAGGTGTGGGGTATATGTGTTATTGGCTTTACAGACTTAGCACATGGACATATTTATGTGATATTCATGTGATAAATACTTATATTGGTTTTTATTTTGCTGTAATTTGGAACAAGGAATCGTGATGCTTAAAAACCACAGCAATATTGAAAATATATGACCAAAGGACATAACATCACCTTGGATGAAAAGTCACTGATGCGAGACTGTTTACCTACACCAAAGGCAAAATTCCTAATATTCAATTGATTGATTCTAAACACATTTCTGTAAGTTTTCCTAAATTACCCGATTCCTAGAAACCACATACTTTTCTATAGATAATCCCTTTGCCTGCTTTTAAGAAAAAAGGTCTCCTGTCACTGCTTCAAAATGTAAAAAACTCTCTTAGAATATCTTTCCTTTGAGTCATAACACCTGTCGTAATGTATGAGGGAACGTTCAATAAAAAGGTATTCTTGCCACATAAAAAATGCAGTAAAAAATGCAGAGATCATGTTCTAGAGCAGGAGAGCTGAAAAGATTGGTATGTTTGTAGGAAAAATTGCAGGATAACTTTTCACTTATTCATGTAAATATTCAATTAATTAAAAAATTCTTCAGACCCTATCACTTTTTTCAAAAATTTTTATGTTGCGGTATTGTGCTGAAATAAAATTACATTAAAATGAGAATGTGAAAACATTTTTATGAAAAACTGAAATTTCACATGGACATAAGTACAGTGGTTCCTCAACATACGATGGTAATCCGTTCCAAACGGACCATCGTTTGTTGAAACCATCGCATGTTGAGGGATCCGTGTAATGTTAAGTAAAGGACAGTGGTCTACAACCTGCGGACCTCCAGATGTTGCAAAACTACAACACCCAGCATGCCATTGGCTGTCCGGGCATGCTGGGTGTTGTAGTTTTGCAACATCTGGAGGTCCGCAGGTTGTAGACCACTGTTAGAAGAAGTTGTACTCACCTGCCCCTCACCTGCCCCCGCCGCTCAAGACCGTCATGGCTCATCACCGCTGCCCGGGATGTCGCCGTCCATCGCTGACGCCGCGTCCCCGAGGTGACCCCGACGCTCCGGCAAGGTCTCTGCTTCCCCGGCATCCGTGCTCTCCGTCGCCGCCATCACGTCACTATGCATGCCGCTCCTATCGGATGACGGGACGGCGTGCGCAGCGACGTGATGACGTCGATGGAGAGCGCTGAAGATGCGGAGGATCCCGAAGATGACGCACCAGAGCCCCGAGGACAGGTGAGTGACCATCATTGGAGCTCATGGGGCATCGTAAACGGCTATTCGGTGGCAGCTGAAGCAGTCTGCGCTGCCGTATAGCCGTTTATGCGATGGCCCCGACATAAAAAAGCATTGTATGTTGATGCTGCCTTCAACATGCGATGGCTTCTGAGAGGCCATCGCATGTTGAAATTATCGTATGTCGGGGCCATCGTAGGTCGAGGGGTCACTGTATTTAAAGGGTAACTCTCATTAAAACTAATTTTTGCTATTGCACTCCTTGTGGTACATAAAAAATATTTCTAAATATACTTTGTTTAAAAAAAATTAAGTTTTCTATGTTTTATTTGTGCTTATAAAAGCTCAAGAGCACATTTCCCCCATCTTATACACAGACTTAGGACCGAAGCCCAAACACAAGAAGTGCAGCCTGGAGTGCTGAGGGGTGTGTGTCCAGCCTCATCCAATCATAGCTCCTCTCACACTTAACTGTCATATGCTGTTGGTTGGACCCCCCCCCCCCCCCCTCAGCACTCCGGGCTGCACTTCCTGTGTTTGGGCTTCGGTCCAAAGTCTGTGTATAAGATGGGGAAAATGTGCTCTTGAGCTTTTATAAGCACAAATAAAACAGTTGTGGTAAAACAGTTGTTATAGTCTCTACAGCTCAGCGAGAATCCCAGAGAGGTGGCCAGGAACACAGAAGGACCTCGCAGCTTGCTGGGACCATTTATACTTCTAATGGACTTTAGATCATTGACTTTAGGCTTGACTGGACAGTAGGTAGCGACAGCAGACATAGACTTGACTTACTGGAAGTGAGGGTAGATTTGAGGCCTTCCAGGTAGCTGGACACTAGCACTGAGACATCTGGTCTTGACTGTACCCCAGTAGAAAGAGAGCCAAACAAGAGGAAGAGCCAGATTGCAGCACCTCCCTTCCTTATAAAGGAGGGCTGAACTAGAAGCCCATAGGTCAAGCTGCGGGTCATGTGTTAAGCTCGTGACTCCCTGAAGAACATAAACATAACATGTGACATCTCAAAGGTCCTTTAGACAATTACATTAGTCCTCCAAAGCTCCTTTATACTGTCTATACATTAGCATACTGACTATATACCTATTGCAATAAATAACATTGTACTAACAGCAGGGGAGACACTGTAGGAGAGCCCCCAGGTCACTGAGGGGCTCAACCTGACAGGGCCTAAGTGTAGTGCAGGACCATGTCATGTACTGGGACATTACACAACCTATTGACTCTCAGACTGTGAGAAACCAGATTATGTGGTCTGAAGTTTTTGACCTCAATTCTAAAAGAAATCTCTGAAGAAAACCAATCACTTCTCAACAAGTGCTTAATGTCATCCCTACAGTGAAGAATGCTGGTGGCAGCATCATGGGTCAGCAGCTGGGACAGGGAGACTGGTCAGGGTTGAGGGAAAGTTGAATGGAGTAAAGTACAGAGATGTTCTTAATGAAAACCTAATCCAGAGTACTCTGGACCTGAGGTCCAGGTAGGAGCAGTGGAGCGACGATAACACTGATCAATGCAATGCCATGGCATAGCATTAATCAGTGTCTGCAATCAATGTACTGCATGTGTTATAGTCCCCTATGGGGGCTATAACAATGCAAAAAAACTGTAAAAATCACCCCCCTTTTCCCATTAAAACATATATATATATATATATATATATATATATATATAAGGGGTCACTACTTTCCTCAGGGAGAGGACACCTCTTCAGGTGTAACGGAGATTCAGGTTAGGCCATTTAGCACTCCGCAGGCATTCTGGGTAGGGGAATATGCAAAGCAGCTCATTACACAACCTTTTCAGGTAGTGTTAAGCTGATACAAGGGAACACTACCTGAAAGGAGCGCTTAGACGTGACCTATGTATAAACACATATGTGGTATCGCCACATGCGTAAATGTCTATATCAATATAATGTTAATCAAACCACACGGTCAATGGCCTATACGTCATTTTGTATACCATAACATTTTTTATAAAAAGTGATCAAAAAGTCAGATCAAAACAAAAGTGGTACTGATAAAAACTTCATATCATGGTGCAAAAATTGAGGCCTCAAACTGCCCCATATGCAGAAAAATAAAACAGTTATAGGGGTCAATTTTTAACATACTAATTTTGGTGCATGTAGTTATAATTTTTTTTTAGTTGTAAAATAAAATCAAACCTATATAAATTAGGTATCCTTGCAACCGTATGGACCCACAGAATAAATATAAGGGGTCAATTTTACTGAAAAACTGCACTGCGTAGAAACAGAAGCCGCTAAAAATTACAAAATGGCGTTGTTTTTTTTCAATTTTGCCCCACAAATAATTTTTTTCTGGTTTTGCCAAAGATTTTGTGGTGAACTAATTAATGGTATTACAAAGTAAAATTGTTGGCACAAAGAACAATCCCTCATATGGGTCTGTAGGTGGAAAATTGAAAGTGGTTGTATATGTATGATGTGTGTATATGTAGGAAGTATGGGGGACATGTATCAATGTTGGTGTAGCAACAACAAAAAACGTGGTCTCAAATGGCTGGAGGTGCTCAACCCCAAATGCAGTTGTGCATATATACTGGGGGAGCAGATCCTGCCCTTGTAGTCCGTTGCTAGGGGCGATCCCCAGCATAAAAATGCATACAATGGAGGATGCCTGCAGCGGACTACAAGTGCCACAATAGAATCCTACACCAGATAGACGGTGTGGATGTGTAACAATTAGAATAATACAATACAGAAATTTAGGTGCACTATTGTGGTAGATGTATACAATGACATTGGCTAATCCCTCAACACTGATGTTAAAATTGAGACATTCGCCAGTGTATCCTTATATTAAGGACACACCAGAGCCCGCACACCAACGCCAAGGTTTCTCAGATGGCACGGGACCTAACGCTAACCTACCTGTGCGTATAAAGCAAAACAGGGGCCAGTGGGCAATTACAACAGCGCTAGGTCGACATGCAGCCTGCTCCCAGTTCCCTCCAGCGTGACTAGGCACACATACAATGGAAGGGGGGGAGAGAGGCTGCAAGCCCCACCCAAGTTGGCTGATATAGGTGCATGGCCTCACAGGTGCTACCCTAATGCTGCCTGGAAAATGTTCAAGGCGCATTAACATATGGAGTTTACACACCTCCAAGTATAAATTTTTAAAACAACAACAAAAAACGTGGTCTCAAATGGCTGGAGGTGCTCAACCCCAAATTCAGTTGTGCATATATACTGGGGGAGCAAATCCTGCCCTTGTAGTCTGTTGCACCTAAATTTCTGTATGGTATTATTCTAATTGTTACACATCCACACCGTTTATCTGGTGTAGGATTCTATTGTGGCACTTGTAGTCCGCTGCAGGCATCCTCCATTGTATGCATTTTTATGCTGGGGATCGCCCCTAGCAACGGACTACAAGGGCAGGATCTGCTCCCCCAGTATATATGCACAACTGCATTTGGGGTTGAGCACCTCCAGACATTTGAGACCACGTTTTTTGTTGTTGTTTTAAAAATTTATACTTGGAGGTGTCACGATTCGGCTACGGGTAGTGGATCCGCTGTGTCAGCGAGGGATTGGCGTGGACCGTGCTAGTGGACCGGTTCTAAGAGGCTACTGGTTTTCACCAGAGCCCGCCGCAAAGCGGGATGGTCTTGCTGCGGCAGTAGCAACCAGGTCGTATCCACTAGCAACGGCTCAACCTCGCTGACTGCTGAGAAGGCGTGGGACAGAAGGACTAGGCAGAGGCAAGGTCAGACGTAGCAGAAGGTCGGGGGCAGGCGGCAAGGTTCGTAGTCAGGATGGATAGCAGAAGTTCAGGTAACACAGGCTTTGGACACACTAAACACTTTCACTGGCACAAGGCAACAAGATCCGGCAGGGGAGTGCAGGGGCAGTGATCAGATATAGTCTGGGAGCAGGTGGGAGCCAATTAAGCTAATTGGGCCAGGTACCAATCATTGGTGCACTGGCCCTTTAAGTCTCAGAGAGCTGGCGCGCGCGCGCCCTAGAGAGCGGGGACGCGCGCGCCAGCACATGACAGCAGGGGACCGGGACGGGTAAGTGACCTGGGATGCGATTCGCGAGCGGGCGCGTCCCGCTGTGCGAATCGCATCCCCGACGGCCATGACAGTGCAGCGCTCCCGGTCAGCGGGACCGACCGGGGCGCTGCGGGGAGAGAGACGCCGTGAGCGCTCCGGGGAGGAGCGGGGACCCGGAGCGCTAGGCGTAACAGGAGGTGTGTAAACTCCATATGTTATTGCGCCTTGAACATTTTCCAGGCAACATTAGGGTTGCACCTGTGAGGCCATGCACCTATATCAGCCAACTTGGGTGGGGCTTGTAGCCTCTCTCCCCCCTTCCATTGTATGTGTGCCTAGTCACGCTGGAGGGAACTGGGAGCAGGCTGCATGTCGACCTAGTGCTGCTGTAATTGCCCACTGGCCCCTGTTTTGCTTTATACGCACAGGTAGGTTAGCGTTAGGTCCCGTGCCATCTGAGAAACCTTGGCGTTGGTGTGCGGGCTCTGGTGTGTCCTTAATATAAGGATACACTGGCGAATGTCTCAATTTTAACATCAGTGTTGAGGGATTAGCCAATGTCATTGTATACATCTACCACAGTAGTGCACCAAAATTTCTGTATTGCAATGTTGGTGTAGGTAGACGTCTTTTTTAGATCATTTTGGTTGGTCTAAATGTGGTGCAATTGCACCAAATTTACCATACTTGTGCAAGGCACATGATACATTTTGTGCTAAGTTCTAAATTTACACACAGTTCTATTTGTACACCTGATCTACACCTAACAGGAAAAGTGGACACAGGGATTTTGCTCTATTGCTTTGAGGCTCGGCTTCCATTGATGTTTTTGTCCACCAGCAAAAACGCCAGAAAAACTGTCACAGCTTTTTCTTGCGTTTTTTCTTGCATTTTTGCTGGTGTGCGGAAACAATAATTTTTTTTTACCCTGTGGGGATTTTTTTCACTGCATTCAGGTACCACTCTGTGGATCGGATGCAAAGCGCCCGGCCCACAGAGTGTAAGAAGGTGAGGAGTGATGTATAGCATATACATATACACGGTGCAGAGCATCACTACTCACCTCCGCCAGCTGTATAGTATATACATATACAGGGTGCAGAGCATCACTACTTACCTCCACCAGCTGTATAGTATACAGGGGTGCATAGTGTACCCATGTATACTATACAGGAGCCCAGCAAGGAAAGCGATAACCCACGCTGCTGCTGAGCAGTTCTGGGTTAAGTCTTTGTGCGCTATCCTGTATATACACCCATCTATAGATGACTGTATATACAGGATACAGTAGGTAGACATCAACAATTGGGGGCTACCTGTTACACTGCAGTATGGGCGCACTCCCCAGGGGAGTACGACAAAAATGTACTAACCTTTTTTTTCCTTTTCTTCTCATTTCAGATACCTGAATGCGGAGGACTACGTCAGATTCGGTGGATTGGCACAATCACAAATGTTTTTTAATGTCAATAAAAGGGGAGTGTTTTTTTAAATAATTTTTTTTTCAATGTGTCGTGTTTTTTATAATTGAATTTTCAGGGTTAGTAGTGGAAGGCGTCTTGTAGACATAATCCATTACTAAGCCAGGGCCACAAACCAGCTAGTGCTAACCCCCAATTATTACCCTGATACCCACCGCCATAGGGGTGCCGGGAAGAGCCAGAGCCAACACGCCGAAACATTAAAAATAGCGCTCCTGGGCCTAGGCAGTAACAGGCTGGTGTTATTTAGGCTGGGGAGGGCCAGTAATAATGGTCCTCGCCCACCCTGGTAACGTCAGGCTGTTGCTGCTTGGTTGGTATCTGGCTGAGAATGAAAATATGGGGAACCCTATGCATTTTTTATTTATTTATAAAAAATTTAAAAAAAGGCATAGGGTTCCCTGTATTTTAATTCTCAGCCAGATACCAACCAAGCAGCAAAAGCCTGATGTTACCAGGGTCGGCGAGGACCATTGTTACTCACCCTCCCCAGCCTAAATAACGCAAGCCTGTTACTGCCTAGGCCCAGGAGCGCCATTTTTTGACGCTCCAGGCCTGTTGGTACTGGCTCTTCCCGACACCCCTGTGGCGGTGGGTACCAGGGTAATAATTGGGGGTTAGCACTAGCTGTTTTTGGTGCTAACGCTAAGCCCGGCTTAGTAATGGATTCTGTCTACAAGATGGCTTCCACTACAAAGCCTGAAAATTCAATTATAAAAAACACGACACATTGAAAAAGAAAATTTTACTTAAAAAAACATTCCCCCACAGCCCTCGTTAACCATTTTAATGACATAAAAAACGATGATCATCGTCGCAGTCCACCGAATCTGACTTAGTCCTCCGCATTCACGTTTCTGAAATGAGAAAAAAGATAAACACGAAAAATAGGTTAGTATTTTTTTCCCCTGGGTAGAGCGCACATACTGCAGTGTGTTCCTAAACAGGGAGCCGCCAATTGTTGCTAAACTACAACTCCCATCATGGGGGGGCTGTAGTTAAACAATAGCGGGAGTCACCCTGTTTGGGAACACACTGCCAGAAAGGCTCTGGGGGAGATTTATCAGAACCTGTAGAGAAGAGTGTAGAGAAAGAGTGGTGCAGTTACCCATATTTACCAGTTAGATCGCTTCTTTCATTTCTCAGAGGCCATTTTAAAAATGAAAGAAGCGATCTGATTGGTTGCTATGGGCAACTGCACCACTCTTCTTCTACACAGGTTTTGTTCCCATTATGTAAAACGCATAATGAGAACAGAGCCATACTTACCACCCTGGTAAGGCTTCAGGCCTGGACTGGACTGTGTAGCTCCGCCCCCTAATGATGTCATCATTAGGGGCGGAGTAGTAAAGGTAGCAGGTGGTCTTAGGAATGAGACCCAGTGCAATCTGTCCCTTGGACTACTACTCCCATCATGGGACATTCTGTGTCCCATGATGGGAGTAGTTGTAGTACCGCAGTGCTGAGGGACGGCTCTTGCACATCCCCCGGCTGCGGGTCTCTTTTGGGACTGTTAGGACTACTACTCCCTACTTCAGAATGTACACATCATACATACACATCATACATAGATACATACACATCATACATACACAAAAACACATAGATATATACACATCATAGTTACACATCATACATAGATACATACACATCATACATACACATCATACATAGATACACATCATACATAGATACATACACATCATACATAGATACACATCACACATCATACACACACATCACACATAGATACACACACATCATACATACACATCACACACATCATACATACACATCACACATAGATACACATCATACATAGATACATACACATAGATACACATCATACATAGATGCATACACATCATACATACACATCATACATAGATACATATACATCTGTTTCGCAACAACTTGTTTTGCAACAACTTGAGGCACCTTAGTTGAAACATTTTGGGCTAGGTAAACACCACACCCCTCCCCCACTCACCATCACACAACCCCCCCCCCCCCCCCCGAACCAACACCAACCCCTCCACATCCCCTTCCCCTTGCCGTGTACTCACCCTCCATAAGATCAGCAGCAGGGTGCAGGATATAGCGGGGTCAGAGGCAGTGGACCTCGCAATCCTAAATGCCTGAGCCAGGATGGGGGTGGAGGAAACTTCTTCAGTGCACCCCAGGTGCTACTGAACTGAATGCAGCCTGGACGCAGGCAGGGACAAGGGCTTGAAGCAGACGCACATGCCTGCGCGGTGCTCGTCTGTTCCCAACAGCCCCTGGTCTATCTGTCCCTGCCTGCCAAGTTTTTTTAAGGGCCAGGCCTCCCCACTGAGGGATCTCTACTGTCCCTCCACTGTGCTGCCTATTGACCAATCAGAGCTCCCGTGTCCCGGCGGCGGGGATTATGAATTATGACAGTGTATACAGGAGTCGGAGGCAGCGAAGTGAAGCCGCATGTGCTTTTTTCTAAACTAAATAACCCTAATTCTGATAATCTTTCTGGATACTGTAGTCCTCCCATTCGCTGTATTACCCTGGTTGCCCGTCTTTGAATCCTCTCCAGCTCCACTATATCTTTCTTGTACACTGGTGCCCAGTACTGTACACAGTATTCTATGTGTGGTCTGAATAGTGATTTATACAGCAGTAGAATTATTTCCTTGTCGTGGGCATCTATGCCCCTATTGATGCACCCCATGTTTTTATTTGCCTTGGCAGCAGCTGCCCGACACTGGTCACTACAGCTAAATTTACTGTTAAATAAGACTCCTAAGTCCTTTTCCACGTCAGTCGTTCCAAGCGTGCTCCAATTTAATACATAATCCCAGCCCGGATTTTCCTCCCCATGTGCATAACCTTACATTTATTCATGTTAAACCTCATCTGCCACATCTCAGCCCAAACCAACCTATCCAGATCCATTTGTAACAGTGCACTGTCCTCTATTGTGTTTACCGCTTTACAGAGTTCAGTTTCATCTGCAAAGATTGCTAATTTACTATTCAACCCCTCTACAAGTTCGTTAATGAATATATTAAATAGAATAGGACCCAAGACTGACCCCTGTGGTACCCCACTAGTAACAGTCACCCAATCAATATAAGTGCCATTAATAAACACCCTCTGTTTCCTATCACTGAGCCAGTTACTTACCCACTTGCACACATTCTCCCCAGCCCAATCCTTCTTATTTTTTACACTAACCCTTTATGTGGCACTGTATCAAATACTTTGGAAAGATCCAGATATATGACATCCAGCGATTCCCCCTGGTCTAGTCTGGAGCTCACCTCCTCATAAAAGCTGATCAGGTTCGTCTGACAGGACCGATCCCTCATAAAGCCATGCTGATATGGGGTCATACATTTATTTTTGTCAAGATACTCCAAAATGGCATCTCTTAGAAAACCCTCAAACTATTTACATACAACAGAGGTTAAACTAACAGGCCTATAATTGACCCCTTTTTAAATATTGGCACCACCTTTGCTATGTGCCAGTCCTGGGGAACTGTCCCTGTCACTATAGAGCTCTTGAATATTAAAAATAGGGGTCTGTCTATTACATTACTTAATTCCTTTAGAACACAGGGGTGAATGCCATCTGGGCCTGGTGATTTGTCTAATTTGATTTTTTGTAGGCGGCACTGCACTTCTTCCTGGGCATAGGTTACCTGTACTGGGGAGTTTACCTTATCTCGCTGTATTTTAACTGGCATTTCATTTTCCTCTATGAATACAGTGGAGAATGTATTTACTTTTTCCTGGTCCCCGTCTATAATTTCTTCCACATCATTTTTTAAAAGGCCTACACTTTCATTTTTAACCTTTTTGCTATTTATATAGTTAAACAATTAAACATTTTGGGGTTATTTTTACTTTCTTTGGCAATGAGTCTTTCTGTCTCTACTTTTGGGGCTTTTATCTGTTTTTTACATATTCTCCATTTTTCTCTATAGCTTTTTAATGCTTCTTCACTGCTGTGTGCTGTTTTAGTAGTTTAAATGCTTTATTTTTGTCATTTACTGCACTCTTACAGTGAGAATTTAAGATATTTTTAAAAGTCTCCCATTTAGTGTCAATATTCTTGATTTTCAGGACATTCTCACAATTTATATTGTTAAGGGCTTTTCTGAGTTGATCAAACTTTGCCTTCCTAAAGTTCATTGTTTTTGTGGCCCCTCGTGAGATTCCCTTTATTGCAGAACAAGTTAGAAAGCATTATATTATGATCACTATTTCCTAGTTGTCCTTCTACCTGCACATTATTTACTCTATCAGGTCTGTTGGTTAATATTAACCCCTTAAGGACTGAGCCCTTTTTCACCTTAAGGACTGAGCCCTTTTTTGCAATTCTGACCACTGTCACTTTAAGCATTAATAACTCTGGGATGCTTTTACCGATTGTTTTGATTCCAAGATAGTTTTTTCGTGACATATTCTACTTTAACACAGTGGTAAATTTTCGTTGATACTTGCATCCTTTCTTGGTGAAAAATCCCCAAATTTCATGAAAATTTAGAATTTTTCTAACTTTGAAACTCTCTGATTGTGAAGAAAATGAATATTCCAAATAAATCATATATTGATTCACAAATACAATATGTCTACTTTATGTTGGCATCATAAAGTTGACATGTTTTTACTTTTGGAAGACATCAGAGGGCTTCAAAGTTCATCAGCAATTTTCCAATTTTTCACAAAATTTTCAAAATCGTAATTTTTCAGGGACCAGTTCAGTTTTGAAGTGGATTTGAGGGGTCTTCATATTAGAAATACCCCACAAATGACCCCATTATAAAAACTGCACCCTTCCAAGTATTCAAAATGACATTCAGAAAGTGTGTTAACCCTTTAGGTGTTTCACAGAAATAGCAGCAAGGTAAAGGAGAAAATTCAAAATCTTCATTTTTTACACTTGCATGTTCTTGTAGACCCAGTTTTTCAAATTTTACAAGGGGTTATAGGAGAAAAAGCCCCCCAAAATTTGTAACCCAATATCTCATATGTGTATGTCAAGTAGTAGGCGCAGTAGAGGGCTCAGAAGGGAAAGAGCAACAATGGGATTTTGGAGAGTGAATTTTGCTGAAATGTTTTTTGGGGGGCATGTCACATTTAGGAAGCCCCTATGGTGCCAGAACAGCAGAAAACCCCACATGGCATACCATTTTGGAAACTACACCCCTCAAGGCACGTAACAAGGGGTCCAGTGAGCATTAACACCCCACAGGTGTTTGATGACTTTTCGTTAAAGTTGGATGTGTAAATGAATTTTTATTTTTTTCACTAAAATGCTGGTTTTCCCCCAACTTTTACATTTTTACAAGGGGTTGTAGGAGAAAATGCCCCCCAAAATTTGTAACCCCATTTCTTCTGAGTAGGGAAATACCCCATCTGTTGACGTCAAGTGCTCTGCTGGCGAACTACAATGCTCAGAAGAGAAGGAGTGCCATTGAGCTAATGGCAAGAGAATTTGTTTGGAATGGAAGTCAGGGGCCATGTGCGTTTACAAAGCCCCTCGTGGTGTCAGAACAGTGGACCCCCCCCCACATGTGACCCTATTTTGGAAACTACACCCCTCATAGAATTTAATAAGGGGTGCAGTGAACATTTACACCCCACTGGCGTCTGACAGATCTTTGGAACAGTGGGCTGTGCAAATGAAAAATTTAATTTTTCATTTTCACGGACCACTGTTCCAAAAATCAGACAGTGGCGTAGCTATAGAGGTCGCAAAGGTCGCCGACCGGGCCCCTGACCACAGGGGGCCCGCAGGGCCCCCCTGCCACTATACTATACCATTGCCGCACTTCGGGCCCTCAGGCAAAGCCGAGATCCTGGGCCTGAAGGGGAGGCTTGTCGCCGCGGACCAGGCCCGGTGCTAGCCTCAAACCCCCGCCCCTCCCCTGCCGAGGTCCCGGGCCTGAAGAGGAGGTTGGGGCAGCGGCGCTGCCAGTATCAGGCGTGGCGCTAGCCTCAACCCCCCCCCCCTTCCACTTCTACCACAACCCCTAAGCACACCTAATGTTGCCGAGACGTACACTCCCCACTTCCCCTCACCTTATGCTGATATGCTCCTAATGCCTGCCGCAACGGCCTACAAGTGAGCGTAGAGGAGGGACCGGATCACCAGCAAGTCTCTCACAGAACTTCATGGCGGCCACAGGTGAGTGAGGAGGGGTTAATTTAATTTTGGGTCTGGAGGAGCAGCGGGGGGCTTAATTTGGGTTCTGGTGGAGCGGCGGGGGTGGCCAGGTGGTCGGGTTGCTGGGGATTAATTTTGGGTCCGGAGAGGGGGGGGGGGGGGGAGGTGGGAGGTGGGTGTTAATGTCAGGTCTGGAGGGGAGGGGGACTGGTGGGTACGTGTTGATTTCGGGTCCGGAGGCAGAGTGTGTATGTATGATGTGTGTATGATGTGTGTATGTACTGTATGTATGGTGTATGTATGATGTGTGTGTATGTACTGTATGTATGGTGTATGTATGGTGTATGTATGATGTGTGTATGTACTGTATGTATGGGGTATGTATGATGTGTGTATGTACTGTATGTATGGTGTATGTATGGTGTATGTATGATATGTGTATGTACTGTATGTATGGGGTATGTATGATGTGTGTATGTACTGTATGTATGGTGTATGTATGGTGTGTGTGTGTGTGTATGTACTGTATGTATGATGTATGTATGATGTGTGTGTATGTACTGTATGTATGGGGTATGTATGATGTGTGTATGTATTGTATGTATGGTGTATGTATGATGTGTGTGTATGTACTGTATGTATGGTGTATGTATGATGTGTGTATGTACTGTATGTATGGTGTATGTATGATGTGTGTATGTACTGTATGTATGATGTGTGTGTATGTACTGCATGTATGGGGTATGTATGATGTGTGTATGTACTGTATGTATGGTGTATGTATGATGTGTGTGTATGTACTGTACTGTATGTGTGTGTATAGGAGCTCGAGATTGGAGGACGGGATAGGAGGTCGGGATAGGAGGTCGAGATAGGAGGACGGAATAGGAGGTCGAGGACGGGAAAGGAGGACGGGATAGGAGGTCGGGATAGGAGGAAGGTATAGCGTCGGTATATGAGGTTGGGACAGGAGGTCGAGATAGGAGGTCGGGAAAGGAGGTCGGGATGTGGGGTCGGGATATGACAACAATATATGAGGACTGCATATGAAGTCAAAAGCTTCCTCCTTTGTTTATTTTCCTCCCCAAAAAGGATTAGGAAGGAAAAACCGGGCAACGCCGGGTACTCAGCTAATATATTAATAAAAATTAATCTCAAAGTTACAACATCTATATATATAAAACTCAATGTGTGTATGTATGTATGTGTGTATGTTCCATAAAACTTTCAAATGGCTAAAGATATTAACATGAAACTTGGCACATGTTACTTATATGTCAACAACAAACATAGGATAGGTGATTTAACCCTTACTCACCCCCATTTGCCAGGGGCGGGGTTTATGTTTAAAGTCCCATACAAGTCAATGGGAAATATATGTTACTGCATAACTTCCAAACGACAGGAGATATTTCGATAATACTTGGTCACATGTTACTTATATGTCCACTTAAAATATAGGATAGTTAATTTAACCCTTAACTACCCCCATTTGTGAGGGTCGGGGAGTTTGTTTAAAATCCTATGCAAATCAATGGGAAAAGTATGTTCCCACATAACTTCCGTACGGCTGGAGATATTTCAATACCTGGTAAACATATTACGGGTCAGGATAGGAGGTCAGGATAGAAGGTCGAGATAGGAGGACGGGATAGGAGGTTTGGATAGGGGGTCAGAATAGAAGGTCGGGATAGGAGGTCGAAATAGGAGGACGGGATTGGAGGTCGAAATAGGAGGACGAGATAGGAGGTCGGGATAGGAAATCGAGATAGGAGGTCGGGATAAATCGACTGCATAGGAGGACGGGATAGGATGTCGGGATAGGAGGTCGGGATAGGAGGACGGGATAGGAGGTCGTGATAGGAGGTTGAGCTAGGAGGTCGAGATAGGAGTTCGAGATAGGAGGATGGGATATGAGGACGGAATAGGAGGTCGGGATAGGAGGACGGGATTGGAGGTCGGGATATGAGGACGGGATATGAGGACGAGATAGGAGGACGGGATAGGAGGTCGGGATAGAGGACGGTATATGAGGTCGGGATATGAGGCCGGGATATGAGGAAGGGATATGAGGATGGGATATGAGGACAAGATAGGAGGTCGAGATAGGAGGACGGGATATGAGGTCGGGATAGGAGGTCGGGATAGGAGGACGGGATAGGAGGACGGGATAGGATGATGGGATAGAAGGACTGGATAGGAGGTCGGGATATGAGGATGGGATAGGAGGTCGGGATAGAAGGTCGAGATATGATGACGGGATAGGAGGTTGGGATAGGAGGACGGGATAGGAGGTCAAGATAGGAGGACAGGATAGGAGGTTGGGATAGGAGGACGGGATAGGAGATCGGGATAGGAGGTCTGGATATGAGGATGGGATACGGGGTTGGGATATGACAACAAGATATGAGGACGTAATATGAAGTCAAAAGCTTCCTCCTTTGTTTATTTTCCTCCCCAACAAGGATTAGGAAGGAAAAACCGGGCAACGCCGGGTACTCAGCTAGTATCTATATATATAAAACTCAACGTGTGTGTGTATGTATGTATGTGTGTATGTTCCATAAAACTTTCAAATGGCTAAAGATATTAACATGAAACTTGGCACACATGTTACTTATATGTCAACAACAAACATAGGATAGGTGATTTAACCCTTACTCACCCTAATTTAAAGTCCCATGCAAGTCAATGGGAGATATATGTTACATAACTTCCAAATGGCTTGAGATATTTCGATAATACTTGGTCACATTTTACTTATATGTCCACTTAAAATATAGGACAGTTAATTTAACCCTTAACTACCTCCATTTGTGAGGGTCGGGGGTTTTGTTTAAAGTCCCATGCAAATCAATGGGAAATGTATGTTCCCACATAATTTTCACACGGCTGGAGCTATTTCATTTCATTTACCTGGTCACATATTACAGGTAGGGATATGAGGACGGGATGGGAGGTCGGGATAGGAGGTCGGGGTAGGAGGTCGGGGTAGGAGGTCGGGAAAGGAGGTCAGGTAGGAGGTCGGGATAGGAGGACGGGATAGGAGGTCTGGATAGGAGGTCGAGATATGAGGACGGGAAAGGAGGATGGGAAAGGAGGATGGGATAGGAGGACGGGATAGGAGCTCGAGATAGGAGGTCGAGATAGGAGCTTGAGATAGGAGGTCGAGAAAGGAGGACAGGATAGGAGGTGGGGATAGGAGGTCGGGATAGGAGCTCGAGATTGGAGGACTGGATAGGGGTTGGGGATAGGAGGACTGGATAGGAGGACCGGATAGGAGGTCGAGATAGGAGGACGGGATAGGAGGACGGGATAGGAGGCTGAGATAGGAGGTCAGGATAGGAGGTCGGGATAGGAGGATGGGATAGGAGATCGGGATAGGAGGTCGGGATACGAGGACGGTATAGGAGGACGGTATAGGAGGTCGGGACAGGAGGTCGAGATAGGAGGACGGGATAGGAGGTACGGGTCGGGATATGAGGACGGGATGGGAGGTCGGGATAGGAGGTCAGGTAGGTGGTCGGGATAGGAGGTCTGGATAGGAGGTCAAGATATGAGGATGGGAAAGGAGGATGGGAAAGGAGGACGGGATAGGAGGATGGGATAGGAGGTCGGGATAGGAGGTCGAGATAGGAGGTTGAGATAGGAGGACAGGATAGGAGGTGGGGATAGGAGGACTGGATAGGAGGATGGGATAGGAGGACGGGATAGGAGGTCGAGATAGGAGGACAGGATAGGAGATTGGGATAGGTCGGCATAGGAGGTCGGGATAGGAGGACGGCATAGGAGGACAGTATAGGAGGTCGGGACAAGAGGTCGATATAGGAGAACGGGATAGGAGGTCGGGATGTGGGGTTGGGATATGACGACAATATATGAGGATGGGATATGAAGTCAAAAGCTTCCTCCTTTGTTTATTTTCCTCCCCAACAAGGATTAGGAAGGAAAACCGGGCAATGCCGGGTACTCAGCTAGTATTAAATAAAAAGCAGGATGAACAAAGGGAGGGGGTGGAGTCCGTATAGGTAGAATATAAAAATGTATATATATATATGAACCAATAAAAAATGTGTATGTAAAAAATATATGATATATAATATTATATATATATATATATATATATATATGAAAGAATCAATGTATACATATATATATATATATACATTAATTGTGTTGTGTCCTTTTTTACTAATATTGGAGTATTTATACTTAGGTAGCTTTACATATATATATATACATTGATTCTTTCATATATATATATATATATATATATATATATATATATATATATCATATATTTTTTACATACACATTTTTTATTGGTTCATATATATATATATATATATATATACATTTTTATATTCTACCTATATGGACTCCACCCCCTCCCTTTGTTCATCCTGCTTTTTATTTAATATATGTTGTAACTTTGAGATGAATTTTTATTAATGTATTCACATTGACTGCATATTATTATTATTTTCCATCCTATATGCATATTTTTAATTCATGTCTATGTATTAAATAAAATTATATATTTTTTTACATACTGATTATTTGTACCTCATTTTCATTGGGGCTCAAGGGTTACGCCTTTGTGGTGTACTGTAGGTTAATATTTGGTATCTCTCTCTAGCAGACCCCTTTTATTTTTTTTTTATTGAGCCATTTTTTTGACTTTTTTTTAGGTTGTTATATATGTATTATGCACGTGTGTGTGTTGGAGGGGCGGGGGTGGCGGATGGTCTAGGGAGGGGGGAAGAGGAGCATGTAGGAGGACTTATGGGTCTGGGAGGAAAGGGGGGTTGGAACAGAGGAGCTAGGAGGAGGACAGAGGAGTCTGGAGGAGGACAGGTGTGATTCAGCTAAACTGAGAAGAAACAGTATGTAACAGTATTAGTATTATTATTATAGAGGGATTATTATATTTGGAAGGTAGTGTGTGGCAGGGTTATATGGTACAGCGTATAACATGTTTATTTTTGAGGGTTTATATTCAGGGGCACAGTGTGTGAAAGTATTATATTCATGGGTTCAGTGGGTTGTTATATTAAGAGGGTACGGTGTGTGGTAGTATTATATTCAGAGAGTACATTGTGTGGCAGGATTATATTCAGGGTGTTATGCCGAGCGCTTCAGGTCCCTGCTCCTCCCCGGAGCGCTCGCGGCGTTTGTCTCCCGCTGACCGGGAGCGCTGCACTGGTGTCACCGGTGGGTATGCGATCCGCGTAGCGGGACGCGCCCGCCGGTCGCATCCCAATCTCCTCACCTGCCCCGTCCTCTGGCTGTTCAGTCCCGACGCACGCGGCCCCGCTCTCTAGGGCGCGCGCGCGCCGGCTCTCTGAGATTTAAGGGGCCAGTGCACCATTGATTGGTGCCTGGCCCAATCAGTACCTGCACCTGTGTCTTGTATATATAAACCCACTTCCCCTTCCTGTCCTCGCTGGATCTTGTTGCCTTGTGCCCTGTGAAAGCGTTTTGTGTGTTCCCAAGCCTGTGTACCTAGACCTTCTGCTGTTGCCCCTGACTACAACTCTTGCTGCCTGCCCTGACCTTCTGCTACGTCCGACCTTGCTCTTGCCTTGTCCCTGTGTACCGCGCATGTCTCAGCTGTCAGCTGGGGTTGAGTCACTATCGGGTGGAACGACCTGGGGGTTACCTGCCGCTGCAAGTCCATCCCGCTTTGCAGCGGGCTCTGGTGAAAACCAATAACCCCTTAGACTCCGTTCCCCTGGTTCGGCCCACGTCATCACCCCACTGACACAGAGGACCCACTGACACATCACCCCACTGACACACCACCAGTGTCCTCACTGCATACCAGTCCAGATCCTGACACAGGGGTACAGTGTGTGGCAGGATTGTATTCCAAGGGAACAGTATGTGGCAGTATTATATTCAGAGAGCACAGTAGGTGGCAGGATTATATTCAGGGGTAACAGTAGGTGGCAATATTTTATTCAGGGGGAACAGGAGGTGGCAGTATTATATTCAGGGGTACAGTGGGTAGCAGTATTATACGCAGGAGGTACAGTGTATGGTAGTTTTATATTCAGGGGATACAGTGTGTGGCAACATATTCAGGGGAACAATGTGCGGCAGTATTATATTCAGGGGTACAGTGTGTGGCAGTATTATATTCAGGGGAACAGTGTGTGGCAGTATTATATTCAGGGGGTACAGTAGGTGGCAGTATTATATTCAGGGGAACAGTGTGTGGCAATATTATATTCAGGGGTACAGTAGATGGCAGTATTATATTCAAGGGGTGCAGTGGGTGGCAGTATTATATTCAAGGGGTACAGTGGAAGGTAGTATTATATTCAGGGGATAAAGTGGGTGGCAGTATTATATTCAGGGGGTACAGTATTTAGCAAAATAATAATGATTCATATCTTCATACAAAGGATGAGGATCTACTGACAAAGTGAGGAGTTAATGATGTCCGGGTGTCAGACTCTGAAGAGAAGATGGAGCTGGAAGAAGTCCTGACGTCTTGACCAGATGAAGAAGAAAAGAAAAGACAACAGAGAAGACGTCACTCAGGTCACTGATATCATTGTGTATTCTCCTGACTGTCCCATCAGAGCTGTAGTCACTTGTTAGTTCTGCAGTGATGATAGCTGACGATGTAGCCTAATCTGTGGCTCTCCAGCTATTGCAAAGCTACAACTCCTATAATGCCTTAGGCTCTCCAGACATGATGGGAGTTATAGCTTTACAACAGCTGGAGAGCAACTGGAACCAAGGTGATAGGTGAGGGTCCCAACAGCTGGACCCCCACTAGAAAAATGGACTGCTTATTCTTAAATGCCTGGACATATGTTTTGTCTGTCCGGCCCTGCCTGTTAGTCACTTATATAGTTGTGTATTCTTCTGACTGTGTCTTATCAGTGCTGTAGTCACTGATATCTTTGAGTAAGGGGTACCCACTAACATGCTGGTGTAGACCCCAACTTTTCCTTTTCATAAGGGGTAAAAGGAGAAAAGCCCCCCAAAATTTGTAACGCAATTTCTCCCGAGTATGGACATACCCCATATGTGGCCCTTAACTCTTTCCTTGAAATACAACAGGGCTCCGAAGTGAGAGAGCGCCATGCGCAGTTGAGGACTAAATAGGGTATTTGAATCCGCCACAAAAATACCTTACGGCAGTGTTTCCCAAGCAGGCTGTCTCCAGCTGTTGAAAAACTCCAAGCATACCTTGATAGTCAGTGGCTGTCGGCAATACTGTGAGTTGTTGTTTTTCAACAGCTGGAGGCTCCGTTTTGGAAACACTGCCGTACAATACGTTTTATTTTTTGTTTTGTTTTTATTGGAGTGAGGGGTGGGGGTGGGGGTATGTGTATATGTAGTGTTTTACCCTTTATTAAGTGTTAGTGTAGTGTTTGTAGGATACATTCACACAGGCGCAGGTTTACAATGAGTTTCTCGCTGGGAGTTTGAGCTGCGGCGGAAAACTTGCCGCATCTCAAACTTGCAGCAGAACTCGCTGTAAACCCGCCCGTGTGAATGTACCCTGTACATTCACATGGGGGGGGGGGGGACAAACCTCTAACTGTTGCAAAACTACAACACCCAGCATGCACTGACAGACCCTACATGCTGGGATTTGTAGTTATGCAACAGATGGAGGCACATTGGTTGCAAAACACAGAGTTTGTTACTTAACTCAGTGTTTCGCAACCAGTGTGCCTCTAGCTGTTGCAAAACTAGAGCTCCCAGCATGTACAATCTCTCAGTGCAAGCTTGGAGTTTTATTTTTGCAACAACTGGAGGCACACTGGTTGCACAACACTGAGTTAGGCTGGGTTCACACTACGTTTTCCCCCATACGGGAGTGCATACGGCAGGGGGGAGCTAAAACCTCGCGCTCCCGTATGCCTTCGTATGCGCTCCCGTATGTCATTCATTTCAATGAGCCGGCCGGAGTGAAACGTTCGGTCCGGTCGGCTCATTTTTGCGCCGTATGCGCTTTTACATCCGGACCTAAAACTGTGGTTTTAGGTCCGGTTGTAAAAGCGCATACGGCGCAAAAATGAGCCGACCGGACCGAACGTTTCACTCCGGCCGGCTCATTGAAATGAATGACATACGGGAGCGCATACGAAGGCATACGGGAGCGCGAGGTTTTAGCTCCCCTCTGCCGTATGCGCTCCCGTATGGGGGAAAACGTAGTGTGAACCGACCCTTAGCTAACAAACTCAGTTTCACAACCAATGTGTGTGCAGCTGTTGCAAAACTGCAACAATCAGCATGCATTGACAGCCGAAGGGCATGCTGGGGGTTGTAGTTTTGCAACAGCTGGAGGCACACTGCTACAACTCCCAGCATGCCCTTTGGTAGTCTCTGCATGCTGGGAGTTATAGTTTTGCAACAGCTGGCTGCACACTTTTTTCATAGAAAAAAAGTGCCTCCAGCTGTTGCAAAACTACAACCCCCAGCATGCACAGACTACCAAAGGGCATGCTGGGAGTTGTATTTGAAACTCCATCTGTTGCAAAACTACAACTCCCAGCATGCCCTTTGCCTGTGCATGCTGCGATTTGTTGCTAAGCAACAGCAGGAAGTGACCGGGCCTCACCTCCTGCTGGATCCTTCCGCTGGGGCCGCCACCGCTGGTCCTGCTGCTCCTGTCGCCGCCACTGATCCCGAGGGGACCCCGCCGGACCAGGGCAAGGTAGAAGACCTCCGCTGATCTCCGCCGTCCTGATTGCCGCACAGCAGGGTCGTGATTGATCGGTCGTTCCGGCACCACGAGGCCCTCTGCCAGCCTGAATAAGCCCTGACCGCTGATATCTCTATGGGGAAATCCTCCCGCAGATCCTCCAGAGACCCCCTGCTGCCCTGAACCCGTCATCGGTGCCGTGCGGCATCCAAAAGTACCTCCAGCTTTCCCCAGCGCCTGCCCGCCATTGTTGGTCCCACCTCCGGGCTGCGCTCCCGTTCGGGGACACCTGCGGCTCGCCAAGAGTCCCTTGCTGCCACGACGCCAACAATGCACCCTCCATTAACCCCCTAAGTCCTTCAACTCCTTGCTCCCGGAGTCCCGGCGACTTCCTGTCGGGCTTGTGGACCGGGAATGAGGCCTCTTCCGCAGTCAGTGGATCAGGAGGAGGTGGCGTGGACCCTGGAGGTGGCGGAGATCTTTCCACAGCTCCAGGTACGGGACGGCGACCCTCCACCTGCACAGCCTCTTAACCCTGCAACATCCGGTTTTACTGGAGCATCTCCTTGCTCTCCTCTTCTGCCTCCGGCTCTGCTGTGCCCTCTCCATAAAGGGCCTACAGATGCACAGCAGTCCTACTGGGCTAATGTGGTGAGGGTTGGCCCCTCTTCATCCCCTTCGTATCGGGACTGACTGCCACCTCTGCTACCCAGGACTCTAATTTCTCTCCACTGGGTCACCTGCCTGCTACACAGGACTGGGCCTCTTCCCCCTCCATTTCTCCCTCCCCTACGTATACCATGGACTCTCCACTTGTCCACACCTCCCCTGCTCCTGCACCCAAACCTCCCAGGAGCATGCCTACCTCACAAACTACGTGGTCTCCCAGCTCGACGCCCTTGAGGGCCCCTGTGATACCTGCCTTAGTATCTGGGACACCCCTGGAGGGTAGGAGGTCATCATCTTGGGACAGTCTCCCTGATATTGAGCTGGAGTGCTCAGGACCCAAACCAACGCCCTTTGACCTCTGTCAGCTCTTATCTCAAATTGCTACTAAAGAGGACGTCCACTACTTAATTTCTGAAGTCAAAGAAGCCTGCCGTGCTGAAATTTCCTCTCTACGCCAAGATTTGCAGCATGTTTCAGATAGAGTTGAGAACTTGGAAGAGGCCCACGATTCTACCAGGGCATATATCGCCCAGCTCCAATCCACTGTTGCCTCACAATCGGAGTTCCTCTGTGATATGCATAACCACTTGCAGGATTTGGATAAGGATAATAGGGGGCACCGGAACAATGTCCAAGTACGGGGTCTCCCCGAAGCCACCCAGGATGAAGACATGCATGCAACTTTGGAAGGCATTTTTAACCTTCTCCTAGGTGAATCCCCGTCCCATAAGATCAAACTGGATAGGGTGCACCGCGCCCTTCGCTCCAAGCCCACCAATGGCCCCCCTAGGGATGTCATCTGTTGTGTGAATGACTTCCAACTCAAAGAGGCTATCATGGCTAAGGCCCGATCTCAGCGGAACTTTGACTTTGATGGTGCTCCTATTCAGCTGTATCAAGACCTCTCATGGATCACTCTTAGGAAGAGATGACTACCCCAACCACTTTTGGCTGTCCTCAAAGATCACCATATCCCTTACCGCTGGAATTTCCCCTTTGCCCTACAAGCCCACAATGATTGATGCTCTGCTGTTTTTCGTTCACACTCTGATATCCCAACTTTCTGCTCCACTCTTGACATTCTACTCCTCAAGTGGCTAGGGCCTCTCCCTTCCACCCCCACCTCTCCCGTTTGGCAACCGGTCTGCAATCAGCGGTCTGGAGGAAACAGGAAAGCAGTCACCCCTGGCCGACATGGCTTCCCCCCCGCACCTACTTGAGATGGGGCCTGGATGCTTGCTAGTGCTCCTCTAATGCCTGCGGGACTTAGCTTTTCCTCGATTCATACCTGGGATGCATTCTTCCTGTTCTGGTTTTGCACTTATTGAACCGTTGTTCTTGATGTATTCTATGTCCTTTCTGGGGGTCACGTCTACCTGCTGCTTTTGGCATGGTCTCGTGGGGTGAGCCTTTCTGGGCTCGTTCTGTCTCCTCTTGACGATGCTCTCTCATCTCCCCATCGAGGCCTTCCCAAACTAAATTATACTTTTCAGGTGCCTGTGCGCCTCGGTTTTGCTACTGTTTTGTGCATCATCTTTGACCCAGGGGTCAATGCTTAATTCCTTAATTCATAGTTTTTTGTCTTTGTTCTTATGTCTCTGTTTTTATTGTCCTGTCTTTTGTGGTGTATCATGTCTCTCCCTTTCCTTATGTGTCCTACCCCGCTCCCTCTTTTCCCCTTTTCTCTTCTAGGCTTTTAGAGGCGGCTACATTTCCTCTTGATTTCTGTATCCCATGATGGTGCTCATTGCTGTGGGATTACTTTCCTCATACCTGGGTGAGTGCATTTTCTCTTTCAGCTTCCTCCTCCCCCCTCATCCCTGACCATGGCTAAGTGTGTTTCCCTGAACGATAAGGGCCTCAACTCCTCCCCTAAGCAGCGCCTCTTGCAACGGGAGTTGGTATCGAAGAGGGCTGATATAGTTTTTCTTCAGGAAACACACTTTGACTGCTCTGGATCTTTCCAATTCCTACACCATCTTTACCCACTTGACTTTTTGGCCACTTCAGGTAGGAAAATGGCCGGAGTGGCAGTCTTGATCTCCCGGTCCTCCCCGTCCAGGTTTCTTCCTACTATACTGACCCCCAGGGACGGTGCGTGACAGTAGAGGGCTCCCTCGGTGGTAAGCCTTTGCTTCTATGCAACATCTATGGGCCTAACACACCTCAGATCCCCTTTTTGCGTCAGGTCCTTACTCGGTTAAGTAAAAATCCCCCATCGGCTTGACTTTTTTGCGGGGATTTTAACCTTATTTTTTCCTCCTCTATGGACCGTCACTCGGCCCTTGGTAGTCCCGCCCCTCCTGCCCAACTGTGTCTCGTTTCTTTGTTCCGTCGCTTGATATGCTCGTCCTCCCTATATGACCTTTGGCGGATTAATCACCCTCCTGATAAGTCGTTCTTGTTCTACTCTCACCCACACATGCACTACATACCCATATTGACTACTTTTTTGGCAATCTACCTATGGTTCGCATTCTTTATTATGCTTCTCTCGACATTATTTCTTGGTCTGACCATAGTCCAGTCCTTCCGTCTTTCTCTCCCTTCTCCTCTCCTCGACACTGCCACTGGCATCTTAACAACTCTTTACTCAAATCCTTGCCCTCCTGGGAATCGATCTAGGCCTCAATAGTCGACTATTTTGCTCTCAACCAAGGATCAGTTTCTTCTCAAGCTGTTCTCTGGGAGGCGCATAAATTAGTAGTTAGGGGGCACAGTATTGCTCTGGGCTCCCATTTGAAGCGTGATGCTTTGGCTCGAACCCAGGAGTTGCAATTGCAAATTCGTACCCTTGAGGCCGCTTTGCTTTCCGCTCCTTCCTTTCCGGTGCTGAGGCGTCTGGTTGCGGCCCGTGCCCAATTGGGTGAGCTTGCACTTCGTAAAGTGGAGCGACAGCTTCTCTATGCTAAGCAACGGTTTTACGAAAACAAAACAAGGCCCACTCGGCTAACTAGACGTTTGAGAGACCGTGCTGCTGCCCAGATGCCCTCAGCTCTAAAAGACCCCTCTGGCACTCTTCACTACCACCCTGACGCTATCTCTCGCCTCTTTCAGGACTACTATTCTAAGCTTTACTCTCTTCCCTCTCAACCGCCTTCTGACCCTGGGGAACATGATGCTTTGCTGGACTCTTTTCTTTCGGAATGCCACCTGCCCTCGCTCTCGAGGACTGATCGAGCTTCCTTAACCCCTTCAGGACCAAGCCCATTTTGGCCTTAAGGACCGGAGCATTTGCACATCTGACCACTGTCACTTTAAACATTAATAACTCTGGAATGCTTTTAGTTATCATTCTGATTCCGAGATTGTTTTTTCGTGACATATTCTACTTTAACATAGTGGTAAATTTTTGTCGATACTTGCATCCTTTCTTGGTGAAAAATCCGTAAATTTGATGAAAAATTTGAAAATTTTGCATTTTTCGAACTTTGAAGCTTTCTGCTTGTAAGGAAAATGGATATTACGAATACATTTTTTTTGGTTCACATATACAATATATCTAATTTATGTTTGCATCATAAAATAGACGTATTTTTACTTTTGGAAGACACCAGAGGGCTTCAAAGGTCAGCAGCAATTTTCCGATTTTTCACAAAATTTTCAAACTCGGTATTTTTCAGGGACCAGTTCAGGTTTGAAGTGGATTTGAAGGGTCTTCATATTAGAAATACCCCATAAATCGCCCCATTATAAAAACTACACCCACCAAAGTATTCAAAATGACATTCAGTCAGCATTTTAACCCTTTAGGTGTTTCACAGGAATAGCAGCAGAGTGAAGGAGAAAATTCACAATCTTCATTTTTTACACTCACATGTTCTTGTAGACCCAATTTCTGAATTTTTACAAGGGGTAAAAGGACAAAATTTTTACTTGTATTTGTAGCCCAATTTCTCTCGAGTAAGAACATAGCTCATATGTCTATGTAAAGTGTTCGGCGGGCGCAGTAGAGGGCTCAGAATGGAAGGAGCGACAAGGGGATTTTGGAGAGTACGTTTTTCTGAAATGGTTTTTGGGGGGCATGTTGCATTTAGGAAGCCCTTATGGTGCCAGAACAGCAAAAAAAAAAAAAACACATGGCATACCATTTTGGAAACTAGACCCCTCGGGGAATGTAACATGGGATAAAGTGAGCCTTTATACCCCACAAGTGATTCACAACTTTTGCAAATGTAAAAAAGAAAAAATAATTTTTACCTAAAATGCTTGTTTTCCCAAAAATGTAACATTTTTAAAAAGGGTAAGAAAATACCCCTAAAAATTTGAAGCCCAATTTCTCCCGATTCAGAAAACACCCCATATGGGGGTGAAAAGTGCTCTGCTGGCGCACTACAGGTCTCGGAAGAGGAGGAGTCACATTTGGCTTTTTGAAAGCAAATTTTGCTCTGGGGGCATGCCGCATTTAGGAAGCCCCTATGGTGCCAGAACAGCAAAAAAAAAAACACATGGCATACCATTTTGGAAACTAGACCCCTCGGGGAACGTAACAAGGGGTTAAGTGAACCTTTATACCCCACAGGTGTTTCACGACTTTTGCATATGTAAAAAAATTTTTACCTAAAATGCTTGTTTTCCCAAAAATTTTACATTTGTAAAAAGGGTAAAAGCAGAAAATACCCCCCAAAATTTGTAACACAATTTCTCCCGAGTACGGCGATACCCCACATGTGACCCTAAACTGTTGCCTTGAAATACGACAGGGCTCCAAAGTGAGAGCGCCATGCACATTTGAGGCCTAAATTAGGGACTTGCATAGGGGTGGACATAGGGGAATTCTACGCCAGTGATTCCAAAACGGAGCCTCCAGCTGTTGCAAAACAACAACTCCCAGTATTGTCGGACAGCATGCCTGGACAGTCAACGGCTGTCCGACAATACTGGGAGTTGTTGTTTTGCAACAGCTGGAGGCTCCGTTTTGGAAACAGTGGAGTACCAGACGTTTTTCATTTTTATTGGGGTGGGGGGTTGTATAGGGGTATGTGTATATGTAGTGTTTTTTACTTTTTATTTTATTTTTTGTTAGTGTAGTGTAGTGTTTTTAGGGTACAGTCGCACGGGCGGGGTTTCAAAGTAGTTTCTCGCTGGCAGTTTGAGGTGCGGCAGAAAATTTGCTGCAGCTCAAACTTGCAGCCAGATATTTGCTGTAAACCTCCGCCCATGTGAGTGTACCCTGTACATTCACATTGGGGGGGGGGGGACATCCAGCTGTTGCAAAACTACAACTCCCAGCATGCGCTGACAGACTGTACATGCTGAGAGTTTTAGTTTTGCAACAGCTGTAGGCACACTGGTTATGTATCACTGAGTTTGTGACCTAACTCGGTGTTTCACAACCAGTGTGCCTCCAGCTGTTGCAAAACTACAACTCCCAGCATGTACGGTGCATGGTGTACATTGACTGCTGAGTTGGAGTTTGCAACAGCTGGAGGCACACCGGTCGTGAAACACTGAGTTAGGTAAAAAAAAAAAAAACTCTCAGTTTCACAACCAGTGTGCCTTCAGCTGTTGCAAAACTACAACTCTCAGCAGTCACCGACAGCCAACGGGCATGCTGGGAGTTGTAGGTATGCCACCAGCAGATGCACCACTACAACTCCCAGCATGCACTTTAGCTGTTTGTGCAAGCTGGGATTCGTAGTTTTACAACAGCTGAAGGTACAGTTTTCCATAGAAAAAATGTGCCTCCAGCTGTTGCAAAACCATAAGTCCCAGCATGCCCATAAGGGAATGCTGGGAGTTGTGGTGGTCTGCCTCCTGCTGTTGCATAACTACAGCTCCGAGCATGCCCTTTTTGCATGCTGGGAGCTGTTGCTAAGCAACAGCAGGAGGCTGTCACTCACCTCCAACTATCCACGCCGGAAAGTCAGTCCCTCGTCGTCGCCACCGCTGCTCCTGGGGCCCCGATCCCAACATTGACACCGGGGATCGGGGTCCCCAGCACCCGGGGTGCACGTCCCGCACCCGCTCACGTCCTCCGGAAGAGGGGCGGAGCGGGTTGCGGGAGTGACACCTGCAGCAGGCGCCCTGATTGGTCGGCCGGTAATCCGGCCGACGAATCAGGGCTATCGTGAGGTGGCACCAGTGCCACCTCACCCCTGCAGGCTCTGGCTGTTCGGGGCAGTCAGAGACGGCCCCGAACAGCCAGTAATTCCGGGTCACCGGGTCACTGGAGACCCGATTGACCCGGAATCGCCGCAGATCGCTGGACTGGGGGGGCATAATGACCCCCCTGGGCGATATGCCGGGATGCCTGCTGAACGATTTCAGCAGGCATCCGGCTCCGGTCGCCAACCGGCTAGCGGTGGGGTCCGGAATTCCCACGGGTGGATGGATACGTCCTCGGTCCTTAAGGACTCGGAATGCAGGGCGTATCCATACGCCCTATGTCCTGAAGAGGTTAAATGCTCCGATCACGCTTGAGGAAATCACAGAAGTTCTTAAGTCCTTACCATCAGGACACTCCCCAGGCCCAGACGGTTTTTCCTATTAATATTATAAGACCTTCTCCACTCATGATTGCTCCAGCTGTAGGCCCATAGCCCTGCTCAATACTGATCTGAAGCTGTTCTCTAAGATTCTAGCAGCCGTATCGGTTGTCTTCCCCCCTCCCTCATCCATAAAGATCAAGTGGCCTTCTTACCTTGCTGTCAGGGGGGGGGGCAACACAAGGCAGGTAATTGATTCGATCGATCTTGTTAACCGACGGTCTGAGCAGGCAGTTGTCCTTAGTTTGGACGTCGTAAAGGCCATTGATAGGCTGGACTGGCCCTTCCCCTTTGCCACACTTCAGAAATTTGGGATTACAGGTGATTTTCTCACTGCCCTGCTGGGTCTCTACTCTTCCCCTACGGCCTCTCTTAAGCTCCCTCACGCCTCTTCCTCACCTTTTCCTCTGTCCAATGGAACTAGGCAGGGGTGTCCGTTATCAACCCTGATTTTTGCTTTATGTATCGAACCCCTAGCTGCCATGATTCTGGGGAATGCGGACATACATCTCTGGTATAGCTCTCCATGATAGAAAGTTTAAAATCTGCCTCTTTGCTGATGACGTCCTTCTCACCCTCACGAGACCTTTGACTTCTCTCACTAACCTCTTCAGGGTTCTACGTTCTTACAGTGTTGTTTCTGGCTATAAAATTAATCTCTCTAAAACTGAGGTACTACCTTTGAATCTCCTGCCTCCTCTTTCCACTCAACTCCAAGCTGTCTATTCTTTCCGGTGGTCACCTGCTGCTATTACCTACCTTGGTGTTCACCTCACTTCCAGCTACTCCTCTCTCTATACTACTAATTACTGTCCTCTATTCCGACACCTTCTATCACTCATGGAAAAGTGTTGGTCCCAATATATCTCCTTCTTTGGGCGTATATCGGCAGTGAAAATTACCATACTTTCTAAATTGCAATATTTTTTTTTAAACACTGCATGTTCGAGTACCGTTGTCGGCCCTGCGAACGTTCCAATCAGCAATTTTTAGTTTTATCTGGGATGGTAAAAGGCATCGCCTTCCGATGTCAGTTATGTTGGCGGGAAGGTATATGAGGGGCCTGTCGGTACCAGATGTTACTAAGTATTACTGGACTGCTCATTTGCGCCATCTAGCTGTCTGGGCATCTGCCCTCATCCCACCCTCTACCACAAATCCTTCTGTGTTGATCCAGAGGAAGGCAAAAAAAAAAAAACCTTAGGAAGCTGATGCCAATTGTCTCATCCCAGGGGGGAAAATTCCTACCCAATTCCAAATCTATCTTCATAACTCTATTATCCATAGCCTGTAATATTATATTTTTCAAGAAAAGCATCCAGGGTCCCCTTAAACTAGTTTATTGATTCAGACATCACAACATCATGTGGCAGAGATTTCCATTGTTTCACTGCTCTTACAGTAAAGGATCCCCATCTGTTATGATGGTGAAACCTTCTGTTCTCTAGACATAGAGGATGCACCCTTGTCAAGGTTACGGGCCTAGGTATAAAAGATCACTAGAAAGATCTCTGTACTGTCCATTCATATACTGGTTATGATAAAATCTCCTTCTAAGATTTTTTTTTCTAAACTAAATAACCCAATGGTTGATAATGTGTCTTGGTACTGCAGTCTTCCCATTCCTTGTCTGGAGCCTCTATGCTCGAGCCTCGGTAGAAGTTTTTGGTAGAAATTGTTGGGTGTTTTATTATTTTGCACATAATTGTACATTTTGGGATGAATTTATCAAAGGATTTAGACCTTTTTTTGCTGTGGTCTGGAGCAAAAAAGTCACACGTGCAAATGTAAAATGTGTTTGTGTAAAATGTGTACCAGCACCATATTTATCACATGCCCTGCACTATTTAATAAATTTGGTGCACATACACATTTCTAGCTCACCAAGTTAAAGGTGTATAAAAAGGTCACCTACACCAACCATTATTTACAGAGTGACCATTTATATGGATACACCTTAATAAAATGGGAATGGTTGGTGATATTAACTTCCTGTTTGTGGCACATTAGTATATGTGAGGGGGGAAACTTTTCAAGATGGGTGGGGACCATGGTGGCCATTTTGAAGCCGGCCATTTTGAATCCAACTTTTGTTTTTTCAATAGGAAGAGGGTCATGTGACACATCAAACTTATTGGAAATTTCACAAGAAAAACAATGATGTGCTTGGTTTTAACATAACGTTATTCTTTCATGAGTTATTTTGCAAGTTTCTGACCACTTATAAAATGTGTTCAATGTGCTGCCCATTGTGTTGGATTGTCAATGCAACCCTCTTCTCCCACTCTTCACACACTGATAGCAACACCGCAGGAGAAATGCTAGCACAGGCTTCCAGTATCTGTAGTTTCAGGTGCTGCACATCTCATATCTTCACAGCATAGACAATTGCCTTCAGATGACCCCAAAGATAAAAGTCTAAGGGGGTCAGATCGGGAGACCTTGGGGGCCATTCAACTGGCCCACGATGACCAATCCACTTTGCAGGAAACTGTTCATCTAGGAATGCTCGGACCTGACACCCATAATGTGGTGGTGCACCATCTTGCTGGAGAAACTCAGGAAAGTGCCAGCTTCAGTGCATAAAGAGGGAAACACATCATCATGTAGCAATTTCGCATATCCAGTGGCCTTGAGGTTTCCATTGATGAAGAATGGCCCCACTATCTTTGTACCCCATATACCACACCATACCATCAATTTTTGTGTTCCAACTTGGAGGGATCTATCCAATGTGGGTTAGTGTCAGAACAATAGCGGTGGTTTTGTTTGTTAACTTCACCATTCACATAAAAGTTTGCCTCATCACTGAACAAAATCTTCTGCGTAAACTGAGGGTCCTGTTCCAGTTTTTGTTTTGCCCATTCTGCAGCACTTGAAACTACGGATACTGGAAGCCTGTGCTAGCATTTCTCCTGCGATGTTGCTATCAGTGTGTGAAGAGTTGGAGAAGAGGGTTGCATTGACAATCTAACACAATGGGAAGCACATTGAACACATTTTATAAGTGGACAGAAACTTGTAAATAACTCATGAAAGAATAAAGTTATGTTTAAACCAAGCACATCATTGTTTTTCTTGTGAAATTCCCAATAAGTTTGATTTGTCACATGACCCTCTTTTTATTGAAAAAACAAAAGTTGGATTCAAAATATCTGACTTCAAAATGGCCGCCATGGTCACCACCCATCTTGAAAAGTTTCCCCCCTCACATATACTAATGTGCCACAAACTGGAAGTTAATATAACCAACCATTTCCATTTTATTAAGGTGTATCCATATAAATGGCCCACCCTGTATTTTTATCTAACTATCTATTGACGTTTTCAGTCTGGCCACTAGGCCTAAAATAAACTTCCTGTTTTGTATGTGATGATAGGGAGGAGGCTGCGGAAAAGTGATCTGAACAGCATTTTAGCTTCCCATTCCCTGTGGAATCACAATACAAAGGTGACAGAGCACACCCAGTAACACTTCCCATTCATGTGAATAGGACAGCTCCTATTACTGTAAAGCATCTCTAAATGCTGTTCAAACAGCTTAGGTTCATAATGTACTAAAAATTTTATAGAAAAAAATTATAATCATAAAATAGAAACAGATCAATGAAAAAAGAACATTTATCAGTATCTAGCTGTAATCAGTGGAAACAATCCAGGTGATACATTCCCTTGAAATGCAAGACAATACATTTTGGAATGCTCTATTCCCTTCAGCAGGTCTGTAAATTAATGGACGCATAAATAATCCAGCATTTTTTGGTGCAGCCTTTCTCTCACTATATTTTGCTTGTGGAAAGGCTCCTCAAACAAGTGTCGATCAACTCAATCAATGATCTATTGGCCCAGTGTTTGCCCATGTAAAATTAGCTTTAGTTACATTTTCCTACGGGTTACAGCATTGAAGTATCTTTCTTTATTTTAATTGTACAGTTCATAAAGTGTATACATTTTATTATATTTCATTAACCCACTTTACAGAATATGAACACACAAAGGTTTTCAGCTATAGGCAATAAGTCCAGGAGCCTATCAAAAAGTAAATAAGAACCTATGTAATATGATTGCATACAACACTATATATTTTTCTTGCTTTTATGTCTTGGCATATAAAAGAAACCTAACACACGTCAAATCACAGAAGACTAACATGTACATAAAACAGGTCATAGAGTATATAATTCAGTGTTTTATTTTTCCTGTCTTTATTTCCTCTGGGGATACGGCACTCAGATAACCGGCTTGACAAATCTTTGCCTAATTAAATTAGGCGCCTAATTGATTGCTACAAAAATAAAACAGTTACTTGACCTTTGATTGTGTATCTAAGTGGGTTCTGAAGAAATTATTTTTACAGTTTAATGGATGACCTAGACATGCAGTGACATGCGAGTCAGACCAGGCTTGTCTGAGAATACTGAAAAAATAAGTTTGCTCATTGGAAAAATACTTTCAGCAGTGACAGCAAAGTCCACCAAGCTACCTACCATAAGGGAAAAATAAATATATAGGATTGTGGGAGAAAAAAAATCCCCCTTACACATATGACCTAAGCGTTCTATTTCCATTTTATCACAGGGGATCTGGTTTTTCAATGGGAACACTGCTACAATGCAGGTTATGTAACGTTTATTAAATGACTGTATTAATTTTGCTTTACCTATTAACCTATTAAATTAACTTAAGGCAGCCATCTCAAAAGGTACTAATTGTAGTATAAGTATAGGAAGGATGTGAAGCTACATAGTTACATAGTTACATAGTTAGTACGGTCGAAAAAAGACATATGTCCATCAAGTTCAACCAGGGAATTAAGGGGTAGGGGTGTGGCGCGATATTGGGGAAGGGATGAGATTTTATATTTCTTCATAAGCATTAATCTTATTTTGTTCCAGGAATGTATCTAATCCTGTTTTAAAGCTGTTAATTGTTCCTGCTGTGACCAGTTCCTGAGGTAGACCGTTCCATAAATTCACAGTCCTCACGGTAAAGAAGGCGTGTCGCCCCTTGAGACTAAACTTTTTCTTCTCCAGACGGAGGGAGTGCCCCCTCGTCCTTTGGGGGGGTTTAACCTGGAACAGTTTTTCTCCATATTTTTTGTATGGGCCATTAATATACTTATATACGTTTATCATATCCCCCCTTAAACGTCTCTTCTCAAGACTAAACAATTGTAACTCCTTTAATCGCTCCTCATAGCTAAGATGTTCCATGCCCCATATTAGTTTAGTCGCGCGTCTCTGCACCCTTTCCAACTCCGCAGTGTCCCTTTTATGGACAGGTGCCCAAAACTGAACAGCATATTCCAGGTAAGGCCGTACCAATGATTTATAAAGGGGGAGTATTATGTCCCTGTCCCTTGAGTCCATGCCTCTTTTGATACATGACAATATCCTGCCGGCTTTGGAAGCAGCAGCCTGACATTGCATGCTATTCTGTAGTCTGTGATCTACAAGTACACCCAGATCCTTCTCTACCAGTGACTCTGACAGTTTAATCCCCCCTAAGACATACGATGCATGCAGGTTATTAGTACCCAGATGCATAACTTTACATTTATCTTCCTCCCAGCACCTGTTCCAAAACCAGAAATGCAGTCCAGGTCCTCTTGGTAGATGATTATGGGGGTATAATGATCATTAACCCCTTGGGGACGGAGCCCATTATGACCCTAAGGACGGGAGCATTTTTTACAAATCTGACCACTGTCACTTTTTTCGTGACATATTTTTTCGTGACATATTCTACTTTATGGTAGTGTTAAATTTTTGTCAATACTTGCATCATTTCTTGGTGAAAAATTCCAAAATTTGACGAACAATTTGAAAATTTAGCATTTTTCTATCTTTGAAGCTCTCTGCTTGTAAGGAAAATAGACATTTCAAATAAATAATATATTGATTCACAAATACAATATGTCTACTTTATATTTGCATCATAAAGTTGACATGTTCTTACTTTTGGAAGACATCAGAGGGCTTCAAAGTTCAGAAGCAATTTTCAAATTTTTCACAACATTTTCAAAATCTGAATTTTTCAGGGACCAGTTCAGTTTTGAAGTGGATTTGAAGGGCCTTCAAATGAGAAATACCCCACAAATGACCCAATTATAAAACCTGCACCCCTCAAAGTATCCAAAATGACATTCAGTAAGTTTGTTAACCCTTTAGGTGTTTCACAGGACTAGCAGCAAAGTGAAGGAGAAAATTCAAAATCTTCATTTTTTACACTAGCATGTTCTTGTAGACCCAGTTTTAGAATTTTTACAAGTGGTAATAGGAGAAAAAGCCCCCCAAAATTTGTAACCCAATTTCTCTCGAGTAAGGAAATACCTCATATGTGTATGTCAAATGTTCAGCGGGCGCAGTAGAGGGCTCAGAAGGGAAGGAGCAACAATGGGATTTTGGAGAGTGAATTTTGCTGAAATGGTTTTTGGGGGGCATGTCACATTTAGGAAGCCCCTATGGTGCCAGAACAGCAGAAAACCCCACATGGCATACCATTTTGGAAACTACACCCCTCAAGGCATGTAACAAGGCGTCCAGTAAGCCTTAACACCACGCAGGTGTTTGACGACTTTTCGTTAAAATCGGATGTGTAAATTAAAAGAAAATGTTTTCACTAAAGTGCAGTTTTTTCCCTAAATTTACCATTTTTACAAAGGGTTATGGGAGAGAATGAAACAAAAATGTAGCCAGCACCTAGCCCAATACACGGGTGCATGCTGCTGTGGCAAGTACAAGACATGTAAAAAAAAGAAAATGGCAGCAGCACACTTAGTCAACAAAATGGAGGCTCTTAGCGCACTTTTTCATCAAAACGTGTCCCCCATCCACCACGTGGAGGTGGCCTCATATAGGATGGGACCCTAACATTCACTCACCTCAGGCTGGGCGACATGCTGGATCCACTAACAACCTAAAATCATCTCCTGTGAAATAGGGGAGAGGATGCATGGCTACAGAGGGAGCCACTTCCCCCCATATTGTACAGCAAAAACAAAATGAAACAAAAATTTAGCCAGCACCTAGCCCAATACACGGGTGCACGCTGCGGTGGCAAGTACAAGACATGTAAAAACAAGACAATGGCAGCAGCACACTTGGTCAACAAAATGGAGGCTCTTATCGCACTTTTTGATCAAAACGTGTCCCCCATCCACCACGTGGAGGTGGCCTCATATAGGATGGGACCCTAACATTCACTCACCTCAGGCTGGGCGACATGCTGGATCCACTAACAACCTAAAACCACCTCTTGTGAAATAGGGGAGGGGATGCACGGCTACAGAGGGAGCCACTCCCCCCCCCCCCATATTGCACAGCAAATATGGGAGAGAATGCCCCCCAAAACTTGTAACCCCATCTCTTCTGAGTATGGAAATACCCCATGTTAGGACGTAAAATGCTCTGCGGGCGAAGTACAATGCTCAGAAGAGAAGGAGCGCCATTGAGCTTTTGGAAAGAGAATTCGTTTGGAATGGTAGTCAGGGGCCATGTGCGTTTACAAAGCCCTCTGTGGTGCCAGAACAGTGGACCCCCCCACATGTGACTCCATTTTGGAAATTACACCCCTCACAGAATTTAATAAGGGGTGCAGTGAGCATTTAAACCCCACTGGCGTTTGACAGATCTTTGGAACAGTGGACTGTGCAAATGAAAAATTTAATTTTTCATTTTCAGGGACCACTGTTCCAAAAATCTGTCAGACACCTGTGGGGCGTAAATGCTCACTGTACCCCTTAATACACTACATGAGGGGTGTAGTTTCCAAAATGGGGTCACATGTGGGGGGGGTCCATTGTTCTGGTGCTATGGGGGCTTTGTAAACTCATGTGGCCTTCAATTCCGGACACATTTTCTCTTCAAAATCCCAATGGCGCTCCTTCTCTTCTGAGCATTGTAGTGCGCCCGCCGAGCACTTTACATCCACATATGGGGTATGTTCTTACTCAGAAGAAATGGGGTTTCAAATTTTGGGGGGGCTTGTTTCCTATTTTCCCTTGTGAAAATGAAAAATTTAGGGTAACACCAGCATTTTAGTGAAAACATTTATTTTTTTCCATTTTCCCATCCAAATTTAATGAAAATTCGTCAAACACCTGTGGGGTGTTCAGGCTCACTATACCCCTTGTTACGTTCCGTGGGGGGTGTAGCTTCCAAAATGGGGTCAAATGTGTATTTATGTTTTTGCGTTTATGTCAGAACCACTGTAAAATCAGCCACCCCTGTGAAATTTAGGCCTCAAATGTACATGGTGCGCTCTCACTCCTGAGCCTTGTTGTGCGTCCGCAGAACATTTTACGCACACATATGGGGTATTTCTGTACTCAGAAGAAATTGCGTTACTAATTTTGGGGGGCATTTTTTCCTTTTACTGCTTGTGAAAATAAAAAGTATGGGGCAACACCAGCATGTTAGTGTAAACATATATATATATTTTTTTACACTAACAGGCTGGTGTAGCCCCCAACTTTTCCTTTTCATAAGGGATGAAAGGAGAAAAAGCCCCCCAAAATTTGTAGTGCAATTTCTCCCAATTACGGAAATACCCCATATGTGGCCCTAAACTGTTTCCTTGAAATACGACAGGGATCCAAAATGAGAGAGCGCCATGTGTATTTGAGGACTAAATTAGGAATTGCATAGGGGTGGACATAGGGTACGCTACGCCAGTGATTCCCAAACAGGGTGCCTCCAGCTGTTGCTTAACTCCTAACATGCCTAGACAGTCAGTGGCTGTCCGGAAATGCTGGGAGTTGTTGTTTGCAACAGCTGGAGGCTCCGTTTTGGAAACACTGCCATACAATACGTTTTTCATTTTTATTGGGGGGGGGGACAGTGTAAGGGGGTGTATATGTAGTGTTTTACCCTTTATTATGTCTTAGCGTAGTGTAGTGCCTTTGGGGTACATTCGCACTGGCGTGTTACGGTGTGTCCCGCTAGGAGTTTGAGCTGCGGCGAAAAATTTGCCGCAGACCAAACTTGAAGCAGGGAACTTACTGTAAACCTGCACGTGTGAATGTACCCTGTACGTTCGCATGGGGGGGGGGGGGGGGGGGCAAACCTCCAGCTGTTTCAAAACCACAACTCCCAGCATGTACTGACAGACCGTGCATGCTGGGAGTTGTACTTTTGCAACAGCTGGAGGCACACTGGTTGGAAAACCTACAGTTAGGTTCTGTTACCTAACTCAGTATTTTACAACCAGTGTGCCTCCAGCTGTTGCAAAGCTACAACTCCAAGCATGTACTGACATACCGTGCATGCTGGGAGTTGTACTTTTGCAACAGCTGGAGGCACACTGGTTGGAAAATCTTCAGTTAGGTTCTGTTACCTAACTCAGAATTTTCCAACCAGTGTGCCTCCAGCTGTTGCAAAACTACAATTCCCAGCATGTACTAATCGCCAAAGGGCATGCTGGGAGATGTAGTTATGCAACAGCTGGAGGTTACGCAACCACAACTTCCAGCATGCTGAGACAGCTGTTTGCTGTTTGGGCATGCTGGGATTTGCAGTTTTGCAACATCTGGAGAGCTACAGATTGTAGACCACTGCACAGTGATCTCCATACTGTGATCTCCATCTCCAGATGTTGCAAAACTACAAATCCCAGCATGCCCCGACAGAAAAGAGCTGTTTGAGCATGCTAGGAGTTGTTGTTTTGCAAGATCTGGAGCGATACAGTTTAGAGACCACTGTATAGTGGTCTCAAACTGCAGCCCTCCAGCTGTTGCAAAACTACATATTCCAGCATGCACAAACAGCTGTCTGGGCATGCTGGGAGTTGTAGTTTGGCAACATCTGGAGGGCTAGAGTCTCAGACTGTAGCCCTCCAGATGTTACTAGGCAACTTACCGGCTTCCGTATGATCCAGGGAGCTGTCCTCTTCTGCCGCACTACGTCGCCGCCCGCCAATCTCCGTTGCCGCCCGCCGATCCCCGTCGCCCGCAGGTAAGTGGACCTTCGGCGTTTGGTCCCCTTCGTTTCCCCATTCTGCTCCGCCTATTGTGGGTGGGCAGGATGGGGAAAACGAAAGTAAACCCCTCCGCCCCCAATCTGCTATTGGTGGTCGCGTCTAGACCACCAATAGCAGGGATAGGAGGGGTGGCACCCCTGCCACCTCACTCCTATGCCTTCAGGGGGATCGTAATTGTCTTAGACAACCGCGATCCCCCTTCTATTCCGGGTCCCTGGGTCACCATAGACCCGTAATGACCCGTAATCGGCGCAAATCGCAAGTGTGAATTCACTTGCTATTTGCGCCGATCGCCGACATGGCCCCCCCTGGGCATTTGCACGGGGTGTCTGCTGATAGATATCAGCAGTCACCCCGGTCCGGTTCCCGCCCGGCGCGCGGCGGGGACCAAAATTCCCACGGGCGTATGGATACGACCCATCATCCTTAAGTACCAGGACGCAAGGGTGTATCCATACGCCCTTCGTCCCCAACAGGTTAAAGGGGTACTCCGGTGAAAAACTTTTTTTTTTAAATCAACTGGTGCCAGAAAGTTAAACAGATTTGTAAATTACTTCTATTAAAAAAATCTTAATCCTTTCTGTACTTATTAGCTGCTGAATACTACAGCGGAAATTCTTTTCTTTTTGAAACAGAGAACTGTCTGCTGACATCACTAGCACAGTGCTCTCTGCTGACATCTCTGTCTATTTTAGGAACTGTCCAGAACAGCATATGTTTGCTATGGGGATCTCCTAAAATGGACAGAGATGTCAGCAGAGAGCACTGTGCTCATGATGTCAACAGACAGCTCTGTGTTTCAAACGGAAAAGAATTTGCACTGTAGTATTCAGCAGCTAATAAGTACAGGAAGGATTAAGATGTTTTAATAGAAGTAATTTACAAATCTGTATAATTTTCTGGCACCAGTTGATTTAAAAAAAATAAAAAATAAAGTTTTTCACCGGAGTACCCCTTTGAAGAGGTATTCCCATCCCCAAAAAGTTATCCTTCTTCCACAGGACAGGGGGTAACAAGCTGATTTGTAGGGATCCAATCACTGGGAGAATGAATAGAATACCAGCTACACACATACAGGTGTGCTTGATGCATTGAGGGGTTCAATTTACCCCCATTCTTGTCATTGGTGGGCACATAGCACTTATTTATATAAGCTGGCTAATATAAGTTTACTGTTCGTTACAAAAAATTATAGTGTTCAATATTTCAGTTCCATTGATGGTGCATTGCTGGATAACAATTGATAGCAGCCTATAGGTTGTATTGCCATATATTATAGTTCAGTCAGCTGAAGACATAATCAGCAATATATTGCAACTTGGTGGCAAAACAAAATGACCAATATCGGCTGAGCTGCACAGGTGAAATTCTATGTTCAGGGTATGTGTCAATCTATTCTGTAACAGAAGCCCATGCAAGCTAAACATAATAACCAACATAATGATAAAAACGCCATTTTATGCTAGGGACGTTAGAGACCCACTCTAAATAGGTGGCCTTGACGTGGCGAGTGGGCTTGTACTTTTTGATCAAAAATGTATATTAACAACCTGTTAGTTTTTGATATTATGCTGAGAAGCAATTAGATCATTATACAAGATTGTAGCAGCCTCCCAGTTTGACTGGGAGAGCATGGTAAGTGTGCTGTTATACCTTGTTCACACTGGTGTGGTGCTGTGCAGCGTCCGTTGCTGCCGTGGCGCCGTGTCTGTGGTGGGTGCGGCCCATAGACTGGTTTGAGTGGCATTGGGGCCGCTCTGCCAGTGGTTCGTTCCCCCCCCCCCCCCCCCCGTGGGCACTGGTGTCGCGGCAGTGGCGGTCGCCGCCCAGTGCTATGCCATTTTATGCTAGGGACGTTAGGGACCCACTCTAAATAGGTGGCCTTGACGTGGCGACTGGGCTTGTACTTTTTGATAAAAAATGTATACTAACAACCTGTTAGTTTTTTATATTATGCTGAGAAGCAATTAGATCATTATACAAGATTGTAGCAGCCTCCCAGTTTGACTGGGAGAGCATGGTAAGTGTGCTGTTATACCTTGTTCACACTGGTGTGGTGCTGTGCAGCGTCCGTTGCTGCCGTGGCGCCGTGTCTGTGGTGGGTGCGGCCCATAGACTGGTTTGAGTGGCATTGGGGCCGCTCTGCCAGTGGTGCGACCATGTCTGCTTCTTCTACCTGAATTCACATAATGATAAAAACATATGTGTTTGTTGTGTTATTATGAGGCTTGTGTGATAGAAATCACTATGGTACCCTTCACCTAGTATTGTGACTGTGAAAAATTACTATTTGGTTAAAACAAAAAGTGTACATAAACACCAAAAAGAAAACAATGTAATACATTTATGGTTAAAATTCTCCTCCAGTCCTCAAAGGGGCTGTGTATGGGAGTCATTGATTTGTCCTATTCGGTCTAACATCACATGATTATGTGGTCTAGTATTAATCCACACGCAAAAAACACTGGAAGGAAACAGCAGCATTAGGCTAACCAATTATTTTTTTCTTCTAAGCTCAAGAATCATAGTGGATGCACTGAGCTACAGCATGCATATCCCCTTACAAGCCTCAACTCTGAAAGCCAACCAGGGAGGGGTGGAGTAGGTGTCTAAGCTGCAGATCAGCCCTGCCTCTATGACTCTTGAGCTTAGAAGGAAAACATGATTTTATACCTTTGCAAACAGCCATCAGCAAAAAGACATGCATAGTTTATTTAGTTTTCAGTGTATTTGGAAAAAAATACTAGTAAGAAAAACCCTGTCATTTATCATGACTAAATTATGTATCTATTTAAATTGTATTCATACATACTATATGTATGCATTATATTTCCATGTTAATATTAAACCTCTTGGGGATTCAGGGCGTAACTGTACGTCCTGGTCCCGCTCCCGCAATATAACGTGGGGTCACGCGGTACATCTGTCAAACCGTCACGCTCCGCCCCTCAATGTAAACCTGTGGGAGGGGGCGTGACAGCTATCATGCCCCCTCCCATAGGCTTGCATTGAGGGGCGGAGCGTGTCGTCACACGGGGGCGGAGGCGTGACGTCACACGCCGCCGGCCCTGTGGTAATCAGACCCGGAGCGAACACGATACAGGGACTGATTACAAACGGGGTGCCGCGTGCAAGATCACGGGGGTCCCCAGCAGCGGGACTCCCGCGATCAGACATCTTATCCCCTAACCCTTTAAGTTACACCTCTGAGATTTATCTCTCCATTTTACTGAACATGTATTTCTTTAACAATACTTGTAATTCTTTTGACTAAGTACATTAGGACCTGAACATCTAATTTCTACATACTCTAATTCTCCAAATTACTTGACTAACACTGGCAGCACAAGGCAACCTTCTATGTTACAAAACCCCTTTCATCTCTAGCACCAGTAATATAATATGCATTGTAACTATAATTATATGTGTTGGCAAAACCCAAAGGTGTTAAAATTAAGGCTTTTGGAGTGGAGCCCTGGGCACATTATAATACAAGGCTTTATGTTGAGTGCCGTCTCTGACTACTGGAGTAGTTTTAGGTCAGTGTGAAGCACCCAGTCTGATAAATCCTGGGGCATAGTAGCTTTATTACTGAGCTGTGATTTATTGAAATAAACTGGAACCACATGGCTGGATTTCCTCCCAGATGTGGGCAGACAAGGGAGCATAGAGCAAAGGTCACCTTTGGAAATAACTCACCTATACTACACATTTTAGCTGCTTTGCATGTTGAACTTTAAATCGACAAGTACAATGATCAGCCGACCATTACTTTAATAAAGGCCCACACAGGGCTATTTGTCATCTAATGTAAAGCTAAGTTAAAGCTGGGCCACCTAGGTAACAACCTGAAACATAATTCACTTCTGCAGAGGAACATTCAGCAGGCAGATAAGGCTCATTCATGGCCATGGAAAGATGGATGTGTCCGTCTGTCTTATACATATTACCTTGTAATTGGTGTGTGCATTTAATGGCTGCAAATAAATTACCAGCTAATACAATAAACTCAATGAATACAAGTTTTTATTGTTCCACCCCAATCTGTCATGGTTTGTTAGGGAAATAAACCAAAAATAATTAAAAGAAGCAAAATAAATATAAAATATTATGCAGTTTAAGAGTGAAACATAATGATACAAAACGGCCCCAGTAAAAAGAAAGGATTAAGTGATACAGGGTTAAAAAAAAAATAGCTGGAAAGTGTGGTGTTGAAAAGTATTTTACAGAATAAGTGTCATGAATGACTGGGGATCGACAACCACGGTGCCAGTCCCTACCTGAGCTAAAGTGCAATGGGTGTAAAAATAACTCATACTGATCACAGACAAAACAGAAATGAAACATAACAGGAAAACTACCAAACAACCAGATAAACCAGACAGAATATAAATATACAAACAGGACAGAATATAGTGTACTAAATAGTACAAAAACCGGAATCCAGATAAACGGCAGACATGAATTAATGAACTAGACAAGGAATAGACTGAGAAAACAGCAGAAACCAGGAAATGCAGGGGATGAGCAGAAGAACTGAATGTTAAACACTAAACTGATCAGGAACATAGGACACTGTTCACACTGGACACAGAAGGTGCATGATAAAGCAGACGGTCAGAATTGCACAAATCACCAGCAACCAGAGCGCAGCAAGGCTTAGATTTAAATAGCCACACCCGAGTTACAATTGGCTCAGAGCATTAACTATTCCCCAGCCAGGGAGAATAGCAAACTGCTCAGACAAAAACTAGAGTCTGAACAGACTCCAAGAACAGAAAAACACAAAAACGGTCATTACAGTAAGGGTCCTTTTACATGAACAGACCCATGCCCGTTATGAGCAACCATTGGTGCTCTTTTTTGAACTTTTCACATAGCTCAACAATTCTGTGACTGGGCCATTCAGAAACAAATAATACAAATTCAGTGCAAAGGTGTCTATATCTTTTAAATGGTTAATGTCATTGGTAAAAACTTTTCATATGTCATAGAGATGTCAAATTTTTTTTATTGGTTGTGTGAGTGATTGTGCATCTGCTCACTGCAGGATAAGAATTCTAAGGTAATCCTATGGAGCTTGACACCTGCTTGTCTACGCGCTTCTCCCCTATTGTTCTAAAGGTTGGTGAGGTTTCACTACCAGACCCAAACCGATAACACATTTTGACATGACAAAAAAACATTTTTTTCAATCACAGTTACCCTTTAATGTCTTGCCCAATTTGGCCCTGAAACGGCATCTGTCAGCAAGGTTATGCTGCCCTATTTGATGGCAGCATAAACCTGGTAACAGAGACACTGCCAATTATGGATGGGTGGGACATCCAATTAATGAATCTGCCCAAGCCAAATGTGATACATTTTACATACTCTGGTATGTAGAGAATTCTATATAACAATAATAATAATAATGATAATTAATTAAAAATTCATGTGTCTTGTTGAATTGCAAGTGTACTAGAGATTGTGCATTTTCAGTCATTTTACCTATTCTGAACATGAAAAAAAAAACTACATACCCTGAAACTCAAGCGAAAACATGGATACATTCAAACTGAATACAGATGTTTACCTGGTCATATTCAACCCCAGGAGTGAACATTGACCTAGTATGCTGCCCTACAAGAATTTAGAAGCCAATATGACTGGTCAGTATATCTTACAAACATATTATATTGTGAGATATGATCACACACAGCAGACTTATTGCAGATATTTCAGCTACAGTTCCATTCCTCTGAATGGGGTTTACAGAAATGAATGCACATGCTGCAGAAAACACCCTGTATAGATGGATAAAACATACATTGTCACAGGTGTTTCTGTAACACATCTGCTGTGTGTGAACATCCCCTTATGCTAGCTAAAAAGGGCACCAGTTTCACCTGCATGGATTGATAAGTAAAAGATAATTTTATTGCAAGACAAGAGGCGAGTATTATAATGCCATTCTTTTCTTTACTAGCTCAGAATAGCAGCAAACAAAGTGTTAACAGGTATATCATTTGGTGATTCATGGTCCAATCAGCAGGTAGCACAGGTGATAAAATGAGTAGGCATCCCTCCACAACTGCCTCTTTTCTTTGCTGCTCAGCCACAGAGATAAGTATTACCTGCACTTCATATATATGTACAGTACAGACCAAAAGTTTGGACACACCTTCTCATTCAGAGTTTTCCTTATTTTCATTACTATGAAAATTGTAGATTCACACTGAAGGCATCAAAACTATGAATTAACACATGTGGAATTATATACATAACAAAAAAGTGTGAAACAACTGAAAATATGTCATATTCTAGGTTCTTCAAAGTAGTAGCCACCGTAGTAGCCACCTTTTGCTTTGATTACTGCTTTGCACACTCTTGGCATTCTCTTGTTGAGCTTCAAGAGGTAGTCACCTGAAATGGTTTTCACTTCACAGGTGTGCTGGTGTGGAGGAGGAGGTGTGATGGGGATTTATTCAAAATTGAAGGCATACTGAACCATGCTGTCTACCACAGCATCTTGCAGCGGAATGCTATTCCATCCGGTTTGCGTTTAGTTGGACCATCATTTATTTTTCAACAGGACAATGACCCCAAACACACCTCCAGGCTGTGTAAGGGCTATTTGACCAAGGAGGAGAGTGATTGGGTGCTGTTCCAGATGACCTGGCCTCCACAGTCACCGGACCTGAACCCAATCAAGATGGTTTGGGGTGAGCTGGACCGCAGAGTGAAGGCAAAAGGGACAACAAGTGCTAAGCATCTCTGGGAACTCCTTCAAGACTGTTGAAAGACCATTTCAGGTGACTATCTCTTGAAGCTCATCAAGAGAATGAGTGTGCAAAGCAGTAATCAAAGCAAAAAGTGGCTACTTTGAAGAACCTAGAATATGACATATTTTCAGTTGTTTCACACTTTTTTGTTATGTATATAATTCCACATGTGTTAATTCATAGTTTTGATGCCTTCAGTGTGAATCTACAATTTTCATAGTCATGAAAATAAAGAATGAGAAGGTGTTTCCAAACTTTTGGTCTGTACTATATATTGTTTTTCAGTATATTATCATATATTTGCTTATTATACATTTTTCATATTTCTTTGAGGACACTACATCTCTTCTGCTGAAGTGTCTCTCTCATATTGTCGACCTGTAGTTTGGTTATCTTCTATTTCTCCCATACACATTACTATCTTGTTCTATCACTGTTACCTGTGTTCCTTCTACTTATTTAGGCCGGTTTCCCATATCCCCGTAACGCTGCTGCGCTCTTTCTGCGCTTATTTTCCTGTTACTGGGCAGACTTCTCTCACTCCTGGCACGATCCCGACGGGTCTCGTGAGACTTCGGACTGTCAGCGCTGTATTAAACTCTATACGCGCATATCTCCTCACAGACTCTGGAGCTGCCTGGACACTGTCACCACCTTCCGGTGATTTCTCTCCATTACCACTATTCGCTATACCTATTTTGAATAGATATATACATATTTATATTAGCCTCTGATTACATATATTCATTTTCCTATTTTCACTGCATATATTCTTATTGCATAGTTATTTCTTTTACTACTTGCTGCCTCAGTATATCTATCAATATGGCTAAAGAGGATAATGGCAGCACTGAATCACCCAATGAGGACAAAGATTTTCAGTATGCTATGGAGGACCATATCAAGAACCTGGTTGATGAGTCCGTCACTAAGTCTGTTAATATTGCTGTACAAAACAGCTATGGGTACAATGCATGAGGCTATTACTAAATCAGTAGTCATGGCAGTCTCTCATGCCTCCTCTTCAGGCACTCATAAAAAACGCCCATCTACCCCGTCTGATGTTTTTTGGTCAGCGGAGGACTCTGCTTCAGGTTTAGCCAAAGGTTTTTAAAAATCTGGCAAGTGTCACCAAAAAAAAGGCACTTTTGTTCAACCAATCCCCCAGCTCCTAAAAAAGCGGCTATTGTACACGAGGATCAGGCCTTTGTTTCTGATGCGCCTTTAAAAGGCTGCGTGTCTAAAGGTGTTCATACTAAGCACCCCAAACCCTTGTCCCGTGAGAAAATAAATATCAAGCGGGGTACCAAAGCCTCTAATAGGCTAAAGCCAGACTCCTATAACACGTCCTCTAGCCAGGAATCCTCAGAGGAATCAGATACCCATGCTCCTTCTGACTCAGAGTATGAGGACATGTAAGATCATTTTGATGAATCTCAGATAACCACTGTGAAATCAGAGGCAGTCATCCTTGAAAGCAAAGGTCAACAATTCTTTGACCCCGACAGTATTAAGCATCAGCTTAAGCATCCCCCAAATTGCCAAATTCTTGTGTGCCTCGCTCAGAAAGCCTATTGATAAGGCTGCCAGGAACAAGCTTAAAGCAGAGTGCCCCAGGCCAACCTTACCAAACAAGGCTTACCAAACTCCAGATGTAGACCCGATCATAGAAAAATATCTGCAAATATCGGGGAAAACCCCCAAAAAGGGGGTTGATAGATTTTTCAAATTTTGTCAAGACAAATTTCTTGACTTGTTGGGGCCCCTCACCAAAATCCTCAACATGTCAGAGGAAGTTGCCTCTTCTGGTCACCCTATTGATGTTGAGGTGTTATCTGGATGGGCCCAGAGAGCAGTCTGTTTATTTGGCAACATAAATTTGTAATTTTGCAGTGAATGACACCGGGCCATACTTCTAAGTTCCTTTAAACTTATCTTGGACAACCTTGTGGATCTTGGGGTAGCCAATGGATTTATTGACCAGCGGCAGGCTGAATACATCAAAATTAAACACCCAACTATTGCCATATTCCATTCGCTCCCCAAGGTCCACAAAGGTGTATTTCCCCCACCCATGAGACCAATTGTGGCAGGGATATCTTCCCTAAATGAAAGAATGTGCTCATGGGTTGATAACCTGCTTCAACCTCTGATCGGTCAAATTCCGGGATATATCAAAGACACCGGACATATTCTGACTATGTGTGAGGATATAACCTGGCAAGATAATTATATATGGATAACTGCTGATGTCACCTCCCTTTATTCGGTTATACCTCACACATTAGTCAGACCTGCTTTGAATTGGTTTTTGAAAACATATTCGCAGTATTCGGCTGATCTCTGCGAATATGTTATCTTAGTGGTAGAGTTTTTACTAACACATAACTTTTTCAAATTTGACCAACATTTCTTTTTACAAACGACTGGAGCGTCGATGGGGGCGAAGTTCTCCCCCTCTCTCGCCAACATTTATATGTGTTGGTGGGAGAGGGAGACTATCTTCGCCCCCACCAACCCTTTCTCCTCATCCATTTTATTTTACGGCCGATACATCGATGACCTTATATTTATATGGAATTCGGATGTGGCGGCCGTTGATTTATTTTCAGATTATTTGAATGATAATGCTCTCAATTTGAAATTTACTACACTATCTTATGTCCCTACTGTCTCCTTCCTGGACCTCTATCTGACTGGTGATATTATCACCGGAAAGATAGTGACGTCCACATATAGGAAAGAGACCGATGTGAACTCTATCCTACGAGCCGACTCGTGCCATCCTACCCACGTGACAAAAAATTTGCCCGTGGGTGAGATGATTCGTGCTAGACGTAATTGTTCTAGAGAGGAGGACTTTGATCGTGAGATCGGAGTCATCTCATCTCGTTTGAAATCATGAGGCTACCACGATCGGCACATTCAACGGGCGATAAACATTGCCCGCGACCGTGATCGCCCAAAACTTCTGTCTGGTGGGAAGCGAGTGTCCTATCCCACTAATGATAACGTTGCGGGGGTGCAAAGACATCTCCCTATTACGTTCGTGACCCAGTATAGTGATGACTTTCATGCTATCCGCAATATAGTGCAGAAATATATTCCTATGATTTCAGGTGATCCGTCTTTTTCTGAAATATTCAGTGGCGGCTTCAGATGTATTTCTAAGAAAGCCAAAACTATATCTAATAAAGTGTCTCCCAGTCTCTTCTTGAACACTAGAAGTCACAAGACTAATTGGTTGCAACACCGGGGCTCGTTCAGATGTGGTCATGGCAGATGCACTTGCTGTTCTATTATGCTTAACAGCACGAGCTTCGTGTCAGCATCCAATGGTGAACAATTCAACATGACACAATTTGTCAACTGTAGCACACACCATGTCGTTTATCTCATCACGTGCCGGGAGTGTAACATCCAATATGTGGGGTGCACGACGGGTGCACTGAAGGTGAGAGTTCGTAGGCACCTGTCGGACATCCCCCATTTTAACTCCCGGCACGTGTCCATGGTGAGTCGACATTGTGCAGAGAAACATTCTGGATCTACTCGCAGCTTACATGTTCAGGGCATAGAGAAAGTTACTATGCCTTTGCGTGGTGGAGACCATAGAAAAAAGTTACTTGACCGTGAGGTGTTTTGGATTTTGAAACTTGATACCAGGGTTCCTAGGGGTTTGAATAAAAGGCAAGACACTATGCTATATTATTAGATTGGCATACAATGATATATACTTTCTGTTAGTTCGTCTTATTTTTCGAACTTCCTTGATGTCTTGCCTTTGTCCCTATCCCCTTACTGAACCCACTTGTATAGGGATGTTATAACTTAATATATAATATAGCTATTTCATATTCCCCTTCCCACATAGTTTATCATACAACTTGGTTTAGTCTTCTTGTCCCATTGGCTGATATTTCCCATAGGTCTACATCTACCACTATACATGTTTCTTATATATATTTTTTATTTTTCACATATACCATATCCCATTATATGTGGTGTTATAGACCTTGGATGTGTGGCCCTTCTCCCTTCCTCCACTTTGTTTCTTCTATAGAACCTAGATATCTTCCTATAGATTGTCCCACACCCGCCTACATAGATAGCTAATGTTTATATCATATTTATATTAGCCTATTATTATTTCTTGTTATTTCTGTGGCCATTGCTTTCGGATGTGGGATATATCCAGGAGATTGGATCTTAATTTATATAATGTTATTTTTTAGTACATTTGTACCAAGTCCTTCTCTCTTTTTCTAATACATTAATATTATTTACCATACTTGAAGTGACTTGGTTTGATATCTCAAAAATGATGATGGTATTGGTTCTATACTGTGTCTAACACTAACAAACCTGAGCACACCTAGGATGTGACTGACAGTTTATATTACTATGTGTTTTTAAACTATCGATTTATTACCATGTCTTTTATATATGTTGGTTAGTCCCTATCCCTGGAAATTTTGATTATGTATATTATTATTTTCCGTGTATGATATTTCACAGCTGATTTCATATGTGAGCTATGTATATTCTGTTTAGTGTTCTTTTCCCCTTTTTTGTTTAGTGTGAACGCAGACGTCAGTCTGGCCTTTGTGTGTGGGTGTGCACCGCCCCGTCCCACTCAGGTGTTTTCACCTGGTGAGGGGGGCGGTGCCGCCTACTATAAGAGCCGAACTGATCTGAGTATACCATTGTATGACTAAGGCGACCAAGGTTGCTGAAACGCGTCACTTTACTCTATGATCCGTGTTGCTGTTTGCTGTGTGTATCTACAATAAATTTCCATCTTGCATCGTGCTTTGTGCTGGACATTGTTCTACTTTCCTATACTTCTAAAATTAGACCGCCAGCTTATGCACCTGGCCCACAATGAACCGGAATCTAATTCTGATGGCCTTCTTTTTGGAGACTTCTTCATAAAGGAGATCTCAAAATTTGAGGGATTGTTCTCGTCGCTGGATAAAGCGCATTCATCCCTAAAAAAGGTTTTCCAAGGAAACATTTTTGGACAGGCTGGGAAAGGCAGGGGTCGCTTTCCCAGCTGTCAACACCAGGAAAGATTTCCCTATAGAGGCCCCTCTTACTATGACAATTCTCAGCAAGGAACAACCTCATTTAATTAGGAGGGAGACTCAGGCATTTTTTCCAGGCCTGGACTATGATTACATCCGAAGTTTGGATTCTGAACACCATATCGGGTTAACAGATAGACCTCTTACAACATCCAATCCAACATCAACTTCCTCATCCTATAAAATTTTCACTCTTAGACCGCAGTCTGATAGATTCGGAGATCAAGGAATTGTACAAAGAAATAGCCATCGCTCCGATTCCATACCATTCTCCTGGATTTATAAGCAAAAAAAGAAGTAAAAAAGAAGGATGGAACATACAGACCGGTCATAAACTTAAGAGATCTAAATTATTTTGTCAAATACCAACACTTCAAGATGGAGGAATCCATCTTTTGAAGGCCTTACTGATCAAGAATGATTGGTTAGTCAAAATAGACCTCAAGGACGCCTACTTGACAGTCCCAATCCATCCAATTCATCAACCTTTTCTACAATTTCTTTGGAAAGGCCAAAAATGGCAATTTACCAGTCTACCATTCGGACTGTCCTCACCCCCTTGGTGCTTTACAAAGCTCCTAAAACCAGTAGTAGCTACTCTACGAAGCAGAGGAGTTCATCTCATAATTTACTTGGATAACATCCTCTCCCTGGCTCAGTCCTTCCCTCTGATTCAGATCCATACACAATGGACACTCTCATTACTTACAAGCCTTTGATTCTTAATCAACAACAAGAAATCCATGATAACCCCTCAAAAAGAGGTAGAATTTCTGGGTTTTACAATCAATATCAAAACAGCTCTCCTGAGTCTACCCACCAGGAAGTTGACATTGATACAGAAAGAAATCTGTTTAATCTTGAACAAACAACTAATAGCACTAAGAAGCATTGCACGTATAGTAGGACTCCTTTCCGCTTCAATCCAAGTGATTTTTCCAGCCCCACTCTATTACAGAGCCCTACAACGTCTCAAGGCTCAAAATCTGAGAGACAGCCTCGCTTACTCAGATGAGGTAACTTTAACCCCAGACACCAGGGAGGAGCTTTTATGGTGGCTCCATTACATTCAAGAATGGAAAAGCTATATTCAATTCCATACCAAATGTTATTATGGAATCAGACACAAGTCATCTAGGCTGGGGCGCACAATGCGGTCCCCTTTCCACTGGGGGCAAATGGTCATCAGAAGAGTCTTCTCTTCACATCAATTGCTTAGAAATATTGGCGGGTTTCTTTGCACTCAAGAGCTTCACCAAAGACAAATCTCAGTGCTGCAGCCTTCTGAAGATGGACAAAATCTCAGCAGTACAGTATATCAAACATTTTGGAGGCACAAAATCGAAACATCTTGCAAATATCACCAAAGAGATTTGGCACTTCTGTTTGAACAAACACATTGGCCCTCATTTACTAAGAGTGGAGTGTAGGTTTCTTTGTGGGTTTTAATTCCCTACAATTTTCCATGGTATTTACTAAGGTTTCCCTACATTTTCCACTTTCCCTACACTTTGCTTTTTTTTCACATGCTCTGATCTGTCTGGTTTTCCTCAGCTCAAACCCACCACATTTTCTCTGGAAACCTTATGTTGTTTTTTTGTGAAAATGTCAGGAACATGCCCCTTTTCGGAGACCACGCCCCCTTTTCTGGGTTTTCTTAGCAAAATGTAGAGTTAATCAGGGTTTTTTTCAATTCTGGAGCAAAATCTGGCGCAGACAGAATTTCTGGCGCAATTCGACAGAATCTGGCGTACAACCCGACAAAACATGTCGGGTTTGCAACAGTAAAGGAGGGCCATTCTTCTCAAAGTAGAGTAACTTCCGGGACTCTCCAACATGGTTGCGGATTGGAACTCTCCTTTCCTGACCAACAACAACGATTGGAAACTCGATCGGAATGTATTTTATCAGATTAATTCTCTTTGGGGTCCGTTCAGCATAGATCTATTTGCATCCCACATAAATCGTCAGCTTCCCAGGTGTCTTGCTAACTAGTTTGAAACTCCTCAAAACGCTCACTGTTATAAAAACAGGTACACTTCTAAGCATGAGACATATTTTATTTACCTATTTGCTAAAATCTAAATATAATGAAATATAAACAATGAATCATGGAAGTAAGAATCAATACATTTACCGGATATTGTATCATCACTCCGTGATCGGGGGACTCATCATCGATCGTAGGAGGTACCCGTCTATGTCTGCATCACACAACGCGTCCGCTGTGGCTGGAAATCCCATTGATTCGGGGAGTTTCCAGAGTTTTTGTCCCTGAGTTACCACGCCTTGCGCAGTCCCGTATATGCTCAATAACTGGAAGCGGTGATCACATGTGCTACTAGTCAGGGTTAAGTCTTGTTTGTGCGCGCTTACGGTTATGCGCTTTTTTACACAACATGTTATATAAGTGTGACATATCACGCATGCCCAGTAGTTGTTTACCAGAAGGGGTGGCGTGGAATCAGTACTGTTAAACCAATCACCATCTATCCTCCTCATGTGCAGATAAGTCATAGAACTTGTTGCTCTGAACTTAAGTAACCCTTATATTTATAGTTTCAGAGAGAACAAGAGCCATTACTATTCTTTATACAATTCATCATGATTCTAGCTATGCTAAATCAGACACTCACACAGACTTGTCAGAATCGTATCACAATCGGTCCTTAATGACTCTTGTTCGCATATGAAACCACAACAACCTTTTGCTTTTTACAGCATATTCTGTAGGCCATATAACAATTCCATACAGATGAAATTACCACTATGCACATCACCACTAGAAGAGGATGGATAAAGAAGTTCAGGGCTTGAGTCGCGGAAGGCGACCATCCCATAAACACATCCCACCAATGATGGGAGGTGGCCTCTGCTGTAGCAGAACCCACCATTACCAATTTTCCGGCCAACACAGTAGTACTGAGCATGTGCATATTCACACTCCTATGCAATTGTGTAATCAATTTTTTCACTTCATTAGAATCAATGAGCAATTTGTGCAGTTGAGTTAAATTGAAATCCCAATTTGGTACATTAAAGTATTCTGGACTCCAATTTACATTAGCGGACACAAATTTGTCTCGTGATAACACAAACGTTTCATTCTCCCATGTTAATACCGAGACGTTGTGTAAGCATCCAGAGAAAAGCACCTTCATTTTTGGACTAGCAGGTATGTTTGTTGCCATACAGACTACCTGTGGACCATCCATCGGTAGCCTATGGGCATAACGACCCACTCACATTGATTTACAGTGTTCTGTAATAAACAAGGTTCATAGACAGAAGACTGCAACTTATATATTTTTCCTTCTAGAGTAGAATCACAAAATGTTAGATCATGAGTCTTATTTTGTTCCTCCACATATTGACCTTTAAACTGTGGGACCAAAAAATGCTGCTGATTGGGTGTTCCCACTAGTAAAGGCAATACCACAAATTTACACATAATACTTGATTTAGTGACATTATACATGACTATCATTCCAGAACAAACTGTATCATTACAAACCATTTTCTGAGGCTCTAAATGCAACCAATTCGTGGATGGAATTGACACATTGAAAATGGTCCTCCACACTTGTTCATTCCCAGTCATCAACATTGTCTGGAATGTCGACTTTTGCTGTTGCTGGTAACTGGTTTGCAATGAACAGATAGTCCAATTTATAAATTTAGTTACTTTTTGATCAAACCCTAAATTAAAATTATTTGAAGCATTAACTAAATTGAGCATTATTTCATCTTCTCTGACTTGCATTCTCAATGGTGTCCGAATTTTGGGCATCCACCGGGTTTGCAAAGTCAGGGCATCATTAATCTTACTACCAGCACTGTGCAATCTATTTGCTAAAGTTTCAATATCAAAGCCATTTAACGTCCCTGTGATAGTTCCATATCCCCCCAACAACGTATCATACCATGCCCTTTTTACTTGACTCATAGGACAGTTTTTAGTCGAAGGCAACATCACGTGGGCATGAATAATAGTTTTTTGTGCATGTTGCCCAACCCTCTCACAAGTAGAAGGGAGTCTTTTGATATGTCCCGAGTCTAATCGTGCAGTGTTTATATTTGCAAAGATCAGGAATTGACCCCAAGCGGGTCGGCCTGTAATGTCCGAACCATTGGCACAGGTGAGAACATTAAGAGTTGCCAAATCAAATTGGATCTTGACTCCTCTTGATGTTTGCATTTTTCCATCCCCATTGTGTCGTCAAACTTCCTGTGTCTGTAACCTGAATTCCAGGCGTGGTTCCTTCACTACCAGAAGCGACCAATAACACAATACCAAAGATTCCAAGGATAATTACGTTTCTGATCTGTGGATAAACCCAAAACAGTGTGACTTATTCTCGTAAGTAACATTTTTCCTGTGGGATATATTCCCATTTTTCCTGCCCTGGCCTCATTACCAGCAGAGTTCTATCCTTCTCTACTGCTATCACTTCAGCAGGAGAAGGAGGTCCTTGAACATTCTGTATCCATATTTTGGCCCCTACATTTAGAGTGTTAGTGGAACCAAACCCTTTATCCCCCCCTGACTGTTAATTCGGTAGGTGGGGATTTCTCTTTTAATTCAGCAAGGTAGATGGGTATTAGAATCAATTGGGCCATACGTTCCCCTTTACCAATGATTATATCATTTGGGCCTAAATTTATCATGATTACCTTTAACTCTCCTTGGTAATCTGAATCAATCACCCCTCCAAAAACCACAGCTCCCTTCTGGGCAAGACTTGATCTGGAAGCAATTTGCCCATAGTGCTGATCAGGTATCCTACACCCTATTCCTGTATTTAAGATACGTACCTGATAGGGATTAATTCCTGATCTTTGCAAATATAAACACTGCACGATTAGACTCGGGACATATCAAAAGACTCCCTTCTACTTGTGAGAGGGTTGGGCTACATGCACTAAAAAATATTATTCATGCCCACGTGACGTTCCCTTCGACTAAAAACTGTCCTATGAGTCAAGTAAAAAGGGCATGGCATGATACGTTGTTGGGGGGATATGGAACTATCAAATGGCTTTGATATTGAAACTTTAGCAAATAGATTGCACAGTGCTGGTAGTTAGATTAATGATGCCCTGACTTTGCAAGCCCGGTGGATGCCCACAATTCGGACACCATTGAGAATGCAAGTCAGAGAAGATTAAATAATGCTCAATTTAGTTAATGCTTCAAATAATTTTAATTTAGGGTTTGATCAAAAAGTAACTAAATTTATAAATTGGACTATCTGTTCATTGCAAACCATTTACTAGCAACAGCAAAAGTCGACATTGCAGACAATGTTGATGTCTGGGAATGAACAAGTTTGGAGGATCGTTTTCAATGTGTCAATTCCATCCACGAATTGGTTGCATTTAGAGCCTCAGAAAATGGTTTGTAATGATACAGTTTGTTCTGGTATGATAGTCATGTATAATGTCACTAAATCAAGTATTATGTGTACATTTGTGGTATTGCCTTTACTAGTGGGACCACCCAATCAGCAGCATTTTTGGGTCCCACAGTTTAAAGGTCAATATGTGGATGAACAAAATAAGACTCATGATCTCACATTTTGTGATTCTACTCTAGAAGGAAAAATATGTAAGTTGCAATCTTCTGTCTATGAACCTTGTTTATTACAGAACACTGTAAATCAATGTGAGTGGGTCGTTATGCCCATAGGCTACCGATGGATGGTCCACAGGTAGTCTGTATGGCAACAAACATACCTGCTATATAAAAATGAAGGTGCTTTTCTCTGGATGCTTACACAACGTCTCGGTATTAACATGGGAGAATGAAACGTTTGTGTTATCACAAGACAAATTTGTGTCCGCAAATGTAAATTGGAGTCCAGGATACTTAAATGTACCAAATTGGGATTTCAATTTAACTCAACTGCACAAATTGCTCAATGATTCTAATGAAGTGAAAAAATTGATTACACAATTGAATAGGAGTGTGAATATGCACATGCTCAGTACTACTGTGGTGGCAGGAAAATTGGTAAAGGTGGGTTCTGCTACAGCAGATGTCACCTCCCATCATTGGTGGGATGTGCTTATGGGATAGTCGCCTTCCGCGACTCAAGCCCTGAACTTCTTTATCTATCCTCTTCTAGTGGTGATGTGCATAGTGGTAATTTCATCTGTATGGAATTGTTATATGGCCTACAGAATATGCTGTAAAAAGCAAAAGGTTGTTATGGTTTCATATGCGAACAAGAGTCATTAAGGACCGATTGTGATACGATTCTGACAAGTCTGTGTGAGTGTCTGATTAAGCATAGCTAGAATCATGATGAATTGTATAAAGAATAGTAATGGCTCTTGTTCTCTATGAAACTATAAATATAAGGGTTACTTAAGTTCAGAGCAACAAGTTCTATGACTTATCTGCACATGAATAGGATGGATGGTGATTGGTTTAGCAGTACTGATCCTACGCCACCCCTTCTGGTAAACAACTACTGGGCATGCGTGATATGTCACACTTATATAGCATGTTGTGTAAAAAAGCGCATAACCGTAAGCTCGCACAAACAAGACTTAACCCTAACTAGTAGCACATGTGTTACGATTCGGCAGGCTGGATGTGGATCCTCTGTGTCAGCGAGGGATTGGCGTGGACCGTGTCGGTGGACCGGTTCTAGGTTGCTACTGGTATTCACCAGAGCCCGCCGCAAAGCGGGATGGTCTTGCTGTGGCGGTAGCAACCAGGTCGTATCCACCGGCAACGGCTCAACCTCGCTGACTGCTGAGAAGGCGTGGGACAGAAGGACTAGACACAGGCGAGGTCAGACGTAGCAGAAGGTCAGGGCAGGCGGCAAGGTTCATAGTCAATGGAGATAGCAAGAGGTCAGGAACACAGTTATGGCAAACACAGTAAACGCTTTCTCTGGCACAAGGGCAACAAGATCCGGCAAGGAAGGGAAGGAGAAGTGAGGTTATATAGACAGGTGCACAGGTGGAAGCTAATCAGACTGATTGGGCCAGGCACCAATCATTGGTGCACTGGCCCTTTAAATCTTAGAGAGCTGGCGCGCGCGCGCCCTAGGGAGCGGAGCCGCGCACGCCAGGACGTGACAGCCGGGGACCAGGACATGTGAGTGACTTGGGATGCAATTCGCGAGCGGGCGCGTCCCGCTATGCGAATTGCATCCCCGCCGGCAGTGTCAGTGCAGCGCTCCCGGTCAGCGGGTCTGACCGGGGCGCTGCAGATAGAGGAACGCCGCGAGCGTAACAACATGTGATCACCGCGTCCAATTATTGAGCATATACAGGACTGCGCATGGCGTGGTAAATCAGGGACAAAAACTCTGGAAACTCCCCGAATCAATGGGATTTCCAGCCACAGCGGACGCGTTGTGTGATGCAGACATAGACGGGTACCTCCTACGATCGATGATGAGTCCCCCGATCATGGAGTGATGATACAATATCCGGTAAATGTATTGATTCTTACTTCCATGATTCATTGTTTATATTTCATCATGTTTAGATTTTAGCAAATAGGTAAATAAAATATGTCTTATGCTTAGAAGTGTGCCTGTTTTGTATAACAGTGAGCGTTTTGAGGAGTTTCAAACTAGTTAGCAAGACACCAGGTTCTTCAGTTAGCAGCCAGACCCTGAAGCTTTGGGAGTGGATGCTTTTCCCCAACTATGGCTTCAAACAACTCTCTATGCCTTTCCCCCATTCGCTCTCATTCAGTGGGTCTTACTTTAATCCATGATTCAACAGTCGACATTCGTCATAATAACCCCTTGGTGGCCAACTCAGTCTTGGTTTCCCCAGATCTAAGGCATGGCCATACATTTTCCCTGTATCCTTCCATCTCTTCCGTACATCCTGCAGGATCCTGCATGGAATCCTCATCCACTAATTCTTTTAGAGCTTTTTTCTCTGGTAGCATAGTTGGTCTCGGGTCAACAGGACCCGATTCAGAATTTTCACAGGCAACTAGAGACATATTCTTTGAGGCCTGGGTTCCAGGTACCAGATCTGCTTACAGATCAGCCTGGAAGCTTTGGGTTCATTGGTGCATGCAACGGGATTTGGATCTCATACAAGCACCTCTTGCCCACATCTTAAATTTCCTCTCATCATCTATATGTTCATTTGCAAAGTTCTAACGCTGATTTTTGTGGTGAGGACGTAGAAGAGGTTTTCTTCTGATGACTCTTCCATGAAGACCATATTTGTGCAAGTATCTCTTTATAGTGGAATAGTGGACCACAACTCCAGTGTCTGCCAGATCTTTCTGGAGGGATTGTGCAGTCAAATGTGGGTTTTGAATTGTTTTTCTAACAATCCTGCGAGCTGTTCTGTCTGATATTTTTCTTGGTCTTCCAGATCTTGCTTTAACTTCCACTGTTCCTGATGACTGCCATTTCTTAATTACATTCCGAACAGAGGATATTGACATCTGAAAATGCTTTGCTATCTTCTTATAGCCTTCTCCAGCTTTGTGAGCGTCAACTATTTTCAGTTTCAGATTTCTAGACAACTGCATAGAAGAACCAATGGTGCTGATTGTTGGGGCAAGGTCAGATGAGTCTGGGCATTTAAAACCTTTGAGATTGACATCACCTGGTCTTACCAGATGATGATTGAGAACAATCCATGACACTGACAGGTCTCAGCTTTGCAAAGAGGGCAGTGCATGGTATAAATTCTGCAGGGTGCCCAAACTTTTGCCATTTTTTTGTTTTCTGTTATTTTTAAAGTGTAAATGATGGAAATAAAATCTAACTTTTGTTGACATATTATAAGAATGTCTAATCTGTTATTTGATGCCTATTGGAAATTTTTCCATCTTTCCTTGGCTTCTTTATGCACATTAATACAAATTTTTACCTGGGGTGCCCAAACTTTTGATCCCCACTGTACTTTAATATTTAAAGGGGTATTCCAGGAATTATCTTTATTTGACTATGCTACAGGGGCTGTAAAGTTAGTGTAGTTCATAATATAGTGTCTGTACCTGTGTGTGATGGTTTTCTCACAATTCTTCTGTGATTTTTACTCCAATATTTATTTTTATCAGCATACAAAATGACTGTTGTCTCAGATTTTTCCCAGCTTGCAATGCGGCCAAGACCTGACCTCACTAGTCAGCTACTATTGACAGGGAGCCTGTCTGCTTCAGTGGGTGGAGGGATAGCTTGTTGGGAGAGGGATCAATCTGCAACTAATGCAACAGCTGTAGGCGCCATGATTGAAAACCACAGGTCTTTGAATGGATGCAGCACATTTATGTTTCAATGGGTGGGGTGGCTGATGTGTGGGAGGAAGGAAAATGGCATTATGGGATTAGTTGTCAAAGAAAAGTCAAACAGGAAATACCAGTTCACAAAAAGCAAGGCACAGTATTATGGTAATCTCATGACAAGTGCAGATCCTTCCTAAGCATGTCTATTACTGCCTGCCAGGTACGTACTAAAATCACCTTATGGTGGAGAACCCCTTTAACCTATTTAAGTCTTGGGAAAACAATTACTTTCTTCCCTTGAAACTTCTCTCCTTTAAACTTACTGTCGTTCTCTGCCTGATTTCCCTTAAAAGAGTTTCTGATGTTAGAGCATTAGAGATCTCTCATAGATATTTTTCTCCCCAAGTTGTACACTTTACAATAGGTAGACATACAAAAACTCATCTTCGTACTATATTTTATCCTGCTTTTCCTCATCAAGAACAATTGTGTGTAGTTTGCTGCCTTAAAGCTTATGATTCAAAAACTAATATTATCAGATCTAAGAATTAATCTCAACTTCTTATTTCTTATTACAAACCTCATCTTCCTGTCTGTTCTCCCACTGTGGCTAGATGGATTAAATGCACCATGCAATTAGCTGATATCGATATTTCCCAGTTCGGTGCTCACTCTACTAGAGGAGCTATGTCCACTAAAATGTTCCAAGCAGGAGGATCATTGTCTGATATCTTGTCCGTATTTCGCTGCGGATCCGCCGCTGAAGGACCTCCTATATGCTGCCTTTATATGTGCCTGCTCGGAGCGGCAATACGCCGCTACGAGCAGACACACTGCAATGTGCGAGTCGCTTCGCGCATGCGCAGTATACTCGCACATCGCGGCAGCTCTCGGCCTAGCTCATTGTACACCACGCATGCGTGGCGACTTGCACATCGCAGTATGTCTGCTCGGAGCTGCGTATTGCCGCTCCGAGCAGGCACATTTAAGGGCCCCATACAGAGGTCCTTCAGCGGTGGATCTGCAGCGTAAAATACGCTGTAAATCCGCACGTGTGAACGTACCCTTAAAACCTTTTACTTTAGACCAGACACTCATGTTTCTAGATTGCTTATTTGATTGCTTTGCATTATGTATCTGTTACACCAGTTGTTATGAGCTTTAAACTGGCATTATAATAGGAGCCTCTTGTCTTGCAATAAAATTTGAGATTTTATTAGTTTACAATAAAGGAAAATATGGATTTTATTAAAGACAAGAGGCGAGTATTATTCCACCCTAATTCCCTCCCTATGATGTTATTTATTTTGTGTCTTTATATAGTCTGAAAGCTTTCTCATCGAGGGACTACTTCTCCACATTGTTCCAGCTAAAGGGATCCTTCACGTAGAGTTATTTATGTTTCCTGTTACTTCTTCATCTCCATGTTCCAGGTTTTGATCCTGTTTTGATCTTCAATTATTTTGCACCAAAGAAAAAGGGGCAGTTGGAGGGGTGCCTACTCATTATATCTCTTGTGCTACCTGCTGATTGGATCATGTATCACCTAATGATATACCTGTTACTACCTGAAACTTGTTTCTGCTGTTTCTGTTAACACTTTGCTTGCTGCTATTCTGAGCTAGTAAAGAAAAGAATGGCATTATAATACTTGCCTCTTGTCTTTAATAAAATCCATATTGTCCGTCATTATAAACTAGGAAAATTTCAATTTTTTTTGCAGCTTTGCTCATAGGAGCTGTGTAATGCTTTGCTTGTCAGAACACTTCAGTTCATTCACATTTGTTTAAACTATTACCCAGCTGAAGAAAGTTAATATTGTGTGTTTTGCACATGGCATGAATGGCCTAGTCCAGATAGATTGTTATGACAACTAGCCAGGAAAGACTGTCAAATTCCCTGCTATTAACAGGTTACACACTTCCCAAGGTGTTGCATTGCCATATTAAATAACAGTGGAATGACAAAAAGCAATATTCCTGACCTATTGTGCCCAATAAGGTTAACGCAAACTTCCTGCCAATCAACTGCTATTTGACCATTGCTGAAAAGGGGTTAAGAAAACCATGAAAAACCAGTAGACAATCAGGATTGTTCGTCCCCATGAGATTCCAGTATTAAATACCCTTATGGGAAAATGTGCTTATAGGAAAAGAAGTACAAAGTATGTGTTCAAAATATTTTAACTTATTGTTTTATACAAGGATAAAGTTAAAATGTATTCACAGAAACAAATATAGAAATCATTACCAACGAATATACAGACATGGCCAAAATTGTTGATACCCTTGGTTGGTAACCCCTTAAGGACACACCAGGATGTATATTTACGTCCTGTAAATGACGCGAGCACTAGAGTGGTGCTTGCATCATGCACGGCAGATCTCGGCTGCTATCAGCAGCCAGGGGCCCATCAGTAATGGTGGAAATCAGCAACCCTTCAAATGCCGTGATCAATACAGATCACGGCATCTGCGGCAGTGCAGGCGTTTGAATGGATTATTGGATTTCCCAAAATTGCCGATTTTTTGTCATGTTACATTCCAAAAAAAAAAAAAAAAAGTGATTAAAAAGTTACATATGCACAATAAAATAGAATAATTTTAACCCCTTAAGGACCAGGCCCATTTTGGCCTTAAGGACACAGACAATTTTATTTTTGCATTTTTGTTTTTTCCTCCTTGCCTTCTAAAAATCATAACTCTTTTATACTTTCATCCACAGACCCATATGAGGGCTTGTTTTTTACGCAACCAGTTGTCCTTTGTAATGACAAGTGCTCATTTTACCATAAAATGTATGGTAAAACAAAAAAAAATATTATTTGTGTGGAGAAATTGAAAAGAAAACTGCAATTTTGCAAATTTTGGAAGGTGTTCTGAACACTTTACAGTAAAAATGACACGTTTTCTTTGGGTCAATAATAATGATACTGTAATGTCCGTTTACTTGTTTTTGCATTTTTTCTGTTTAGGTGTGTATTCACACACTAGTTTGTTCAGAGCAGTTTGCTATTCTACCTGGATAGGGAATAGTTAATGCTCTGAGCGAATGAAAACTCGGGTGGAGTTATTTAGCCAGAGTTCTCCTGCATTTGTGCTATATTCTGACTATGTCTGCTTGAGCCTTTACCTTGTATTTATCTTGCCATTTTTAGCCATGGTTATATAGCATGCTCCTTGTACAGTGATCCCCCGACCTACGATTGCCCCGACATACGATAATTTCAACATACGATGGCCTCTTAGAGGCCATCGAATGTTGAAGGCTGCATCAACATACGATGCTTTTGTATGTTGGGGCCATCGCATAAACAGCTATCCGGCAGCGCTACCTGCTTCAGCTGCTGCCGGATAGTCGTTTAAGGTGCCCCGTGTGGTCCAGTGATGATAACTCACCTGTCCCTGGCGCTCTGGACCATTCTCTTCAGGATCCCCTGCATCGCTGTCGCTCTCCTACGTCATCATCATGTCGCTGCGCACGCCGTACCGTCATCCAATAGGAGCGGCGTGCGCAGAGACATAATGACGGTGATGAAGAGCGACGATCCCAGGCAGCAGAGACGGTCCGGAGAGGCGGGGACACCCCGGGGATGCAGCGACGGAGGGCAACATCCAGGGCAGTGGTGACGGTCCGGAGCGGTGGGGACAGGTGAGTATAACTTCCTATACTTTTCATTGCACGGATCCCTCAACATACGATGGTTTCAACTAACGATGGTTCATTTGGAACGAATTGCCATCGTATGTTGAGGAACCACTGAATTTTAGTCTGTGTTACATTAGTCGGTTTTAGGGCTATGTCTGTTCAGCTTTGTTGGTGTTCACACTATGTCTGAGTCTTGCTTGTTACCTGTGCCCTGTATGTTATGTTCCTGTTCTGGAGCCTATTCAGACTCATGCGGTTCTAGTCTAGTGTTTCATGTATTATATTTCTGTTTCCTATTTGGCTTTATTATTAATGGCTACTCCTCTAGTGGAGTGGGGAGTCCAGTTTGTATGTTCTGTGTCTCAGTGGGAACAGTGCCCTATATTTATATCCTGTTTGGTTGATCTGATCTTTGTCCTTTGTACTTGTACCTGCTTGTGATAGTTCTTAGTAACTTACCTGTTCAGTTTAGTGTTTTGGCTCTCATTTCTTCTGTTTATCCCCTTCATCTCCTGGATTCTGCTGTATACTCATATCATGACTAGTTCATTTTATCATGTCTGCCGTTTATCTGATATCCGGTTTATGAACTGTTTGTTAATTTGCTATATTCTGCTCTGTTTGTGAGTTTATATTCTGCCCTGTTGGAATTTGTATTCTGTCTGGTATAGCTGGTTGTCTAGTAGTTTTCTACTTCTGTTCTGGCCTGTGACCGACTATGTGTAATATGTGTTTTTATGCCACTGCACTTTAGCGCAGGAAGGGACCGGTGCCCAGTTGTCAATCCATCATTCAGAGTGGATTGGCAAGTAGGCAGGGAGAGCGGTTTTAGGGTCAGTTTAGGGCTCACTCTCCCTGTCCCCCTGGTCGGTCCCTGACAGATACCCATTATTACAGACTTTTCTATTATTGTACCACTTCAAAAAAATCTCAAACTTTTTAACCAAATTAGTATGTTTAAAATCCCTCTATTTTGACAAGCTAAAATGTTTTCATTTTTCCATATACAGAGCTGTATGAGGGCTAATCTTTGCTCTGTAATTTGTATTGATACCAGATTTGATGAAATATATGAAACTTTTAAAGAGCTTTTTATAACTTTTTTTGGAATGTGATGTGACAAAAAAGTAGCAATTTTTGACTTTTTTTTTAAAGTTTATGCCGTTCACCGTACGGGACCATTAACATCATATTATGATAGTTCGGGCATTTACGCATAAGTTTATACATTTTTTTATGCTTTTTGGGGGTAAAATGGGAAAAAGGGCTGATTTACATTTTTATTGGGGGAGGTTTTTTTTTTACATTTTTTACTTTTTTTTTACACTTAATATGTTCCCATAGGGAACTATTTATTGCAATCATGTGCTTGCGTCATGTACAGGACATAAATGTACATCCTGGTGTGTTAAGTACAGGGCACCAGGACGTACATTTACAGTCTGTGTCGGTAAGGGGTTAAACATACTAATTTTGTTTGAGATTTATTTAAAGCAGTACAATAATAGAAAATCATGTAACCATGGGTATTTTAATCGTATTGACCCACAGAATACAGAAAACATGTCATTTTTCCAGTGTGAAAACAAAACTTCCAAAATTTGCTAACTTGCGGTTTTCCTTTAAATTTCCCCACACAAATAATATTTTTTTTGGTTGCCCCATCCATTTTATGGAAAAATTAGTGATTTCATTATACAGGACAATTGATCATGCAAAAAAAAGCCCTCATATGGGTCTGTGGATAGAAATATAAAGAAGACGAGGAGGAAAAAATACAAAAATGCAAACAATAAAATTGGCCTTAAGTGTCCTTAACCCCTTAAGGATGTAGGGTTTTTCAGTTTTTGCATTTTCGTTTTTTCCTCCTTGCCTTTTAAAAATCATAACCCTTTCAATTTTTCTCCTAAAAATCCATATTATGGCTTATTTTTTGTGTCACCAATTCTACTTTGCAGTGACATTAGTCATTTTACCCAAAAATCCATGGCGAAACGTAAAATAAAATCATTGTGCGACAAAATCGAAGAAAAAACGCAATTTTGTAACTTTTGGGGGCTTCCGTTTCTACGCAGTGCATATTTCGGTCAAAATGACACCTTATCATTATTCTGTAGGTCCATACGGTTAAAATGATACCCTACTTATATAGGTTTGATTTTGTCATCAGGAAAAAATCATAACTACATGTAGGAAAATTTATACATTTAAAAATGTCCTCTTCTGACCCCTATAACTTTTTTATTTTTCCACGTACAGGGCAGTATGAGAGCTCATTTTTTGCGCCGTGATCTGAAGTTTTTATCGGTACCCTTTTGGTTACCTACCAGCTTCAGTTCTTTTATAGCTATCGTTTCTATAGTTTTGCCTCAATATATACAAAGAATCCGCATTTGAAATCCATGCAGATGTTGACTAGGCTTTTAAAGCACCCATTGATTTCAATGGGAGATTCTATGTAGAAACTTACAAAAAAAAGTGGCATCACTCAGGTTTCAGGGCTGAACAATCTGCAACATGGTTTTTGAAAGCGATTTTTCCGTGTGGCATGGAATTTCATATTTAAGGTGTCACTGTCATTTAAAAAAAAATGTAATTTGTTTAAATGGTATCTAAATGTAGGCTGTGGTATACTCATAGACTTCCATTATACCAATATAGTCAAAATTATGTCATTTCGCTTTGACATTTGGATCCATTTTCAGGATACAAGGTCATTCAGCTTAAATTGAGATTTGGGTCCTCCTAGACCATCTAGTTTTCATCAATCCCTTGGTATTTCACAGTACCTAATTCCTCATTCCTAACATACATAGGAATTAAAATTGTGCCCCTTAAACTACCTGCCTTTGTTTGAGAAGACATACGCAGAACTGAAAAATTGGCTCCATCTCCCTATTTCCTTTTTTTTTAATGAAAGTGCCATCTCATCAAAATGATACATTGGCCTTGATTTACTATTGTAAACCCAGCATGTTTTGTCGGGTTGTGCGTCAGATTCTGGCGTGTTGTGCCAGAAATTCTGTCTGCAACAGAATTTGTGCCAGAATTGAAAAAAACCCGACCAACTCTCCATTTTAAAGAGAAAACCTGAAAAAGGGGTGTGGCATGGCAGTAGGGAAAAGGGGGCGTGACTGCCAAAAAGGGGCATGTCCCTGACATTTTCACAAAAAAATTACATATTTACTAAGGTTTCCATATAAAATGTAGTGGATTTGAGCTGAGGAAAATCCCACAGATCAGGGCATTTGTAAAAAAAAATCTAAATGTAGGGGAAAGTGCAAAATGTAGGGAAACCTTAGTAAATGCTGTGGAAAAAAAATTGTAGGGAATTAAAACCCACAATGAAAACTCCACTCCACTCTTAGTTAATCAGGGCCATTTTCTAAGACCTTTGTATCACCTTCAAATAAACTGTTCAAAACTAACTAAGGCTATGTTCCTTAACTACTGATAACACCCCTCCAGCCCTTAAAAAAATTTCAGAGCTTTAAAAAGCTCTGTTTCTTACCTTTCTTCTTGCTTACATCTATTTCTAGCTTACTTCTTAGTGTAATTTCCCAGCAGGAGAAAGTGGGCGTTTCCCAGCAGGCATGACATCGTTGAAGCCTGCTCGGGGACCACTTCCGCCCTCACATGGTTGCAGCGCTGTGATGAATAGAAGACCTCAAGCTCTGTGCATGTTTCAGTCTGTGCAGTATTCAGTGAGGCTCTCCTGCAGATTTCAGTCTGTGCAGCTTTCTGTGAAAATCTGTGGAGCTTTCACTTTCTGTGCAGATGTCAATCAAGCTCAGTGCAGAGAAACACTTCCTGAGTTTGGACTCCTGCCATGCCAGAAGGAGACCAAACTCACTGTATTAATTGTGGTAGGGAACAGAGCCACTAGTGGCCATTTTTTATATTACATTTTAAATATATTTCTGTTGATAATTTTAAAAGCAGGGGAATGGGAAAGTGTCTGCTAATTCCACAAGGAACACTATATTAAAAGTTTTATTTGATGACAGGTACTCTTTAAGCTTAACCAGTTACCGTCTAAGGACGAGGCGGCTCATCCTGAGACGGAAACCATTGTATGGAATCACCTGGGGGCTGGCCGGTATGATACGAGCTTGAGTCGGGAGCCCGCGTTATACCGGCCGGCCCCCAGGTGATTCCTGTAGATGAGGGCTGGTGTTAATAGCCGACATGCAGCGATTGCCGAGGCCGGCTATTAACCCTTTAGATCGCCGCTGTCAAAGTTGACAGCGGCGTCTAAAGGGACATTTAAACCATCCTTGGTGGTCCAGTGGGGTGGATTGCCCCCCCCCCCCACAGTGCGAACGCGGGGGGGGCAATCAACTGCTGAGGTAGCCGGAGGGCTTACCGCTCGTACTATGCCGGCTGCTGCTCTGTGAATGATCGAGCGAATTAATCGAGCGCAGAGCACACAGATCAATGTGGCTGCGCTGTGAATGATGGAGTGAATTAATCGAACGCAGAGCACACAGATCAATGTGGTTCTGTGAAACCACATTGATCTGTATGAGGAATCTAATTATTCCTCCTAAAAGTCCCCTAAGGGGACTAAAAGTGTAAAAAAAAAAATTTGAATAAAAAGTAAAAAAAACACACCTATTAACCCCTTCCTTATTAAAAGTTTAAATCACCCCCCTTTTCCCAAATTCCATATAAAAAATTTGTAACCATAACAAAAATAAACATGTGGTATCGCCATGTGCATAAAAGTCCGAACTATAAAAATATATCATTAATTAAACCACAGGGTTAATGGCGTACATGCAAAAAAATTCCAAAGTCCAAAATAGCGTACTTTTGGTCACTTTTTATATCATGAAAAAATTTATTAAAAGCGATCAAAAAGTCTGATCAATACAAAAATAATACCGCTAAAAACTTCAGATCATGGCACAAAAAATGATACCGCCCAGTACGCATAAAAATAAAAAAGTTATAGGGGTCAGAAGATGACAAATTTAATTGTATTAATTTTCATGCATGTAGTTATGATATTTTCCAGAAGTAAGACAAAATCAAACCTATATATATGTAGGGTATCATTTTAATTGTATGGACCTACAGAGTAAAGCCCGCAAAAGTAAAAAAATTGTGTTTTTTCTTCAATTTTGTCACACAATTATATATTTTTTAGTTTTGCCGTAGATTTTTGGGTAAAATAACTGATGTAATTACAAAGTAGAATTGGAGGCGCAAAAAATAAGCCATCATATGGATTTTTGGTGCAAAATTGAAAGGGTTATGATATTTAAGATGTAAGGAGGAAAAAACAAAAGTGCAAAAATGGAAAAACGCTCGGTCCTTAAGATGTTAATTCCGCCTTTATACGTTTTATTTGGGCAGAGACAAGACCACAGATGACACAGCAAAAGCTGATTCTCAGTTGGGCAGATGGAGGGGTGTGTTTCACTAATAAATATAAAATCACCTATACGTTTGGTCCATTAGAGTGGCCCTGTTGTAGGTACGCTGTGGTGTACAGTGGCATACATCTTTGCTGATATCCTGATGCATGCAAGCAATGTAGCAACATGATGTGAAGCCAGATAAACCTCGTGCAAACTGTGTTCCCATGGCTGTGCCTATCAGTCTCTGGCCTATAAAATATTCATTCTGAAAACTATTTTGTTTTATTCCTTATCAGACTGAAAGAAACAAAAAACTAAATTGCTGCTTATGCTGTACTCTCAGTGTGTTCTTGCAACTAGAATAAAGTCCCATGAGCCAGCATTAACAGGGTCGTGTGATTTTTTATAAACATGAATAGCGATGCAGACTACTTCATTCCTGGCATTAAAAAGTAGTGGAAAACAGAAACCAGTGCTGGATTATGATGACACTAGTGTCATGAACTCAGCTTATAATAAAAGCCTTGGCACGTCCATCATTTTAGGCTATTAGAAGCTTCACCAGGCGTCACTGCTGTCTGTAGTTTGGCAGGTCCGTCCAGGGCCGCCGTCAGGGGGGTACAGGCGGTACACCTGTAAGGGGCCCTGGTCCAGTGACCCACATCACACACTGTTGTCCAGTGTAACAATGATCGTTCTCTTCAGGATGCAGGGATGTCCCGGTCCCCTGCCGTGGGCCGATCGTGCGGCCATTTTAAATTTCTGGAGGTTGCCGGGAGGCGGTCATGCGCGAGCCCGTACAGAAGGAGCAGAGGAGGACCGCGGAGCAGGGACACAGGCTGACGGCCAGGTAATTATAGCGGCAAAGCACGCCACCCTCAGTGATCCAACCACTGCTCCTCCAGCCCAGGGACCTACAGCTATAGCCCATAGGTCCTGGACCGAAGGAGCAGTGCTTTGAGCACAGAAGCAGGACAGTATACAGACATACTGCCTGCAGCCATATACTGTACATAGCTGGAGGCAGTATGTCTGTGTATAGCTGGAGGCATACACATACCTATGGGGGCACTGGGGGCCTACACCTACCTATGGGAGCACTGGGGGCCTACACCTACCTACGGCGACACTGGGGGCCTACACCTACCTATGGGGCACTGGGGGCCTACGCCTGCCTATGGGGGCACTGAGGGCCTAACTGTTGTGGCAATATGGGGGCCTACACCTGCCTATGGGCGGGCTACACCTACCTAAGGGGGCACTGGGGGCCTACATCAACCTATGGGGGCCTACACCTACCAATGGGAGGGCTACACCTACCATTGGGGGCCTACACCTACCTATGGGGGCCTACACCTACCTATGGAGGCTTAAAATGATTTATGGGGGCACGAAGTGGCACTATGTATTGGGAAAATGCACATGGGGAGTTTGTAAAGAGGCGGCATTTTGCTGGAGAAATTGGCCTAAAATGTTTGTCTGGTGCTCTGACAGGAAACGTGAATGACTCAGAGAAGACGTCGCTTGTGAGTATCCAAATGTAATTTTTAGTCCGTGTGCTGTAAAATACTTTGCAACACAGTATTTTACTGCACTGTACTCTGCTATAATGTAATTAGAAATAAATAATTATAAAATAAAATTGGCAGTGGGCCCTGGGGGGACAGATTTGGGGACAGTCTGGAGGGGGGGACCTAGGCCTCAAGCTGTGTAAGGGGCCCCGACATTTCAGATGGCAGCCCTGGCACCGTCACTACTGTTGTGGTTTCCATTATAACAGAAGCCATGATAGTGGTGTGAACAGAACCTGAGGTTACCTGTTAGCTTCTGTTCTTTTACAGCTAAAGTTTCTATAGTTTTGCACATCTTGCCTCAATATATAATTTTTTTCTATGAAAAAGTGTACCTCCAGCTGTTGCATAACTACAACGCACAGGCAGCCAAAAGGCATGCTTAGAGTTGTAGTTGTGCCTTCAGCTGTTGCATAACTACAAATCCCAGCATGCCTTTTGGCTGTGCATGCTAGCAGTTGTACTATACAACAGCAGGAGGCGAATGCTGTGTACCTCCAGCCAGAGGCGGCTCTCTAATTAGGCGACTTAGGCGGCCACCTAAGGCCTCGTGCTAAAAGGGGCCTTGCGGCAGCCTAAATTGTGTAATTAGCCCATTCCCGCAGAATGACATATATAAATCTCATCATGTGCAGGTAGTTCGCGCATCATGACATTTATATATGTCATGAAGTTAACCCGGCGATGTGCAGCATCGCACGGGTTAACTGCCAGAAGTCCCGCTCTTACCAGCGGGGGACAACTTCTGAAAGCCCCCCAGGACCATCTGTAGATGGTCCTGGTCAGCGATCAATGTGATTGGTCCCTGTGCCGGCACGGCAGTAAGGACCGGGGACCGGCAGCAGGCACATGTGGAGGCAGCGGCGGCAAGCAAGTCTAGAAGGCAGCGGCAGGCAAGTGGAAGCAGCAGTGGAGATCGCCGTAAAGTGATATTCACTGCTGCTTCTAGGAGTTTCAAAACTACAACTTCCAGCATGCCCAGACAGCCTTTGGCTGTCTTTGTATGCTGGGAGTTGTAGTTTTGCAATATCTGGAGGGCCGCAGTTTGGAGACCACTGTGCAGTGGTCTCCAATCTGTGCTCTTCCAGATGTTGCAAAACTACAATTCTCAGCATTCCCAGACAGTCCAGGCATGCTGGGAGTTGAAGTTCTGTAACATCTGGCCCTTCAGATGTTGCCGAACTACAACTCCCAGCATGACTGGGCAGTCTGGGCATGCTTGGAGTTGAAGTTTTGCAACAGCTGGAGGCACACGGGTTGGGAAACACTGAGTTAGAAAGCAATGTTTCCCAACCAGTGTGCCTCCAGTTGTTGCAAAACTACAACTCACAGCATGCCCAGACAGCCAAAGGGCATGCTGGGAGTTGTAGTTTTGCAACAACTGGAGGAGAACAGTTGGGAGTCCGCTAAGTAGTGGTGTCCAAACTGTAGCCCTCCAGATGTTACAAAACTTCAACTCCAAGCATGCCCAGACTTCCCAGGCATGCTGGGAGATGTAGTTCGGCAAAATCTGAAGGGCCAGATGTTACAAAACTACAACTCCCAGCATTCCTGGACTGTCTGGGTATGCTGGGAGTTGTAGTTTTGCAACATCTGGAATAGCATAGATTGAAGACCACTGCAGGCCTCCAGATATTGCAAAACTACAACTCACAGCATGCACGGACAGCCAAAGGGCATGCTGGGAGTTGTAGTTTTGCAACAGGTTTGCACAGGGTCCATTCACATGGGCGGGTTTACAGTGAGTCTCAAGCTGCAAGTTTGAGATGCAGCAAATTTTCCGCTGCAGCTCAAACTCCCAGCGGGAAACTCGCTGTGAACCCGCCCATGTGAATGTACCCTAAAAACACTGCACTACACTACACAAAATAAAAAGTAAAACACTACATATACACATACCCCTACACAGTCCCCCCCCCCCTCCCCAATAAAAATGAAAAACATCAGCTGGAGGCACCCTGTTTGGGAATCACTGGCGTAGAATACCCCTATGTCCATCCCTATGCAGATCCCTAATCTAGGCCTCAAATGCGCATGGCGCTCAATCACTTCGGAGGCCTGTCGTATTTCAAGGCAACAGTTTGGGACCACATATGGGCTATTTCCGTAATCGGGGGAAATTGCCTAACAAATTTTGGGGGGGATTTTTCTCCTTTTACCCTTTATTAAAAGGTAAAGTTGGGGGCTACACCAGCATGTTATTTAAAAAAAAAAAAAATTTTTTACAGTAATTTGCTGGTGTTGCCCCATACTTTTTATTTTCACAAAAGGTAAAAGGGAAAAAAGACCCCCAAAATTTGTAACAGTACAGAAAGAGTACAGAAATACCCTATATGTTGATGTAAAATGCTCTCCGGGCGCACAACAGGGCTCAGGCGTGAGAGCGCTATGTACATTTGAGCTGATTTGCACAAGGGTGGCTGACCGTTACAGCGGTTTTGACATAAATGCAAAAAAAAAAAAACACCCACATGTGACCTCATTTTGGAAACTACACCCCTTAAGGAACGTAACAAGGGGTATACTGAGCCTTAACTACCCAAAGGTGTTTGAAGAATTTTCATTGAAAATGAATTTTTTTTTAATTTTTTCACTAAAATGCTGGTGTTGTCCCAAATTTTTCATTTTCACAAGGGGTAATAGGAAAAAATCCCCCCAAAATTTATAACCCCATTTCTTCTGAGTATTTAAATACCCCACATGTGGATGTAAAGTGCTCTGCGGGCGAACTACAGGGCTCAGAAGAGATGGAGCACAATTTGGCTTTTGGAGAAAGAATTTGGATGGAATTGAAGGCCATGTGCGTTTACAAAGCCCCCATGGTGCCAGAACGGTGGAAACCCCCACATGTGACCCCATTTTGGAACTACACCCCTCACAGAATTTAATAAGGGGTACAGTGAGCATTTACACCCCACAGGTGTCTGACAGATTTTTGGAACAGTGGTCCATGAAAATGAAAAATTTTATTTTTCATTTGCACAGCCCACTGTTCCAAAAGTCTGTCAAACACCAGTGGTGTGTAAATGCTCACTGCACCCCTTATTAAATTCTGTGAGGGGTGTATTTTATTTTTTCTTCTTTTTATCATGCTTGTGGGGCCTCAGATTTATTTTCGCCTAAGGCCTCAAAAAGTCTAGAGCCGCCTCTGCCTCCAGCTGTTGTATAATACAACTCTCAGCATGCAAAGCCAAAGGGCATGGGAGTTGTAGTTATGCAACAGCTGGAGGCACATTTTTTCTATGAACATAACTACAACACTCAGCATGCACAGACAGCCAAAGGTCATGCTGGGAGTTGTAGTTGTACCTCTGGCTGTTGCATAACTACAACTCCCAGCATGCCCTTCAGCTGTCAGTGCATGCTGAGTGTTTTAGTTTTGCAACAGCTGAAGGCACATTGGTTGCGAAACATTGGGTTAGCGTTTGTTACCTAACTCAGTGTTTCACAACCAGTGTGGCTACAGCTGGTGCAAAACTACAACTCCCAGCATGCACTGACAGACCGTGCATGCTGGACATTGTAGTTTTGCAACAGCTGGAGGTACACTGGTGCGGAAACACTGCAGTAGTCTGTTACCTTACTCAGTGTTTCCCAATTAGTGTGCCTCAAGCTGTTGCATAACTACAACTCCCAGCATCCACGGTCTGTCAGTGCATGTTGGGAGTTGTAGTTTTGCAACAGCTGGAGTTTTTTTCACAAAAATGCTGGTGTTATCCCAAAGTTTTCATTTTCACAAGGGGTAATAGGAAAAAGGCCCCCCCAAAATGTGTAACCCCATTTTTTCTGAGTAAGGAAATACCCCATATGTGGATGTAAAGTGCTCTGCTGGTGCACTACAGGGTTCAGAAGAGAAGGAGCGCCATTGAGTTATTGGAGAGAGAATTTGGCTGGAATTGAAGGCTATGTTCATTTACAAAGCCCCCATGCTGCCAGAACAGTGGACCCCCCCCCCAGATGTGACCCCAATTTGGAAACTACACCCCTCACAAAATGTAACAAGGAGTGCAGTGAGCATATACCCCCACAAGTGTCTGACAGACTTTTTGGAACAGTGGTCCGTGAAAATGAAAAATAAAATTTTTAATTTGCACAGCTCACTGTTTCGAAGATCTGTCAAAAGCCAGTGGGGTGTAAATGCTCACTGCACCCCTTATTACATTCCGTGAGGGGTGTAGTTTCCAAAATGGGGTCCACTGTTCTGGCAGAATGGGGGCTTTGTAAATGTACATGGCCCTCAAATTCTCTTCTAACCAAATTCTCTTCTTAGCCCTGTAGTGCGCCTGCAGAGCACTTTACATTCACATTTGGGGTATTTCCATTCTCAGAAAAACAGTGTTACAAATTTTGGGGGGCATTTTCTCTATTACCCCTTGTAAAAATGAATGATTTGGGGTAACACCAGCATTTCAATGAAAAAATCAAATTTTTCATTTTCCAACTTTAGTGAAAATTTGTCAAACACCTGTGGGGCGTTAAGGCTCACTGTACCCCTTTTTACATTCCTTGAGGGGTGTAGGTTCCCAAATAGTATGCCATGTGTTTTTTTTTCTTTTTTTTTTTTTTGCTGTTCTGGCACCATGGGGCTTCCGAAATGAGACATGCCCCCCAAAAACCATTTCAGCAAAATTTGCTCTCCAAAATCCCATTATCACTCCTTCCCTTCTGAGCCCTGTAGTGAGCCCGCAGAGAACTTTATACATCCACATATGAGGTATTTCCATAAATGCAAGCAATTAGGTTACAAATTTTGGTGGCTTTTTCTCCTTTTACCCCTTGTAAAAATGAAAAAAAAATTTAATTAAAAAATGGGTCTACAAGAACGTTAGTGTAAAAATTGAAGATTTAGAATTTTCACCTTCACTTTGCTGCTATTCCTGTGAAACACCTAAAGGGTTAACAATCTTTCGGAATGTCATCTTGAATACTTTGAGGGTGCAGTTTCTATAATGGGGTCATTCATGGGGTATTTCTAACATAAAGACCCTCAAATTCACTTCAAAACTGAACTGGTCTTTGAAAAATTCAGATTTAGAAATTTTCGTGAAAAATGTGAAAATTACTGCTAAAGTTTGAAGCCCTCTAATGTGTTCAAAAAGTAAAAACATGTCAACTTTATGATGCACACATAAAGAAGACATATTGTATATGTGAATCAATATATAATTTATTTGCCATGTCCATTTTCCTTACAAGCAGAGAGCTTCAAAGTTAGAAAAATGCTACATTTTCAAATATCTTGTGAAATTTTGGAAAATTTCACGAAGAAATCATGCAAGTATCGACGGAAATTTACCACTAACATAAAGTAGAATATGTCACAAAAAAAACAAAATCGGAATCAAATTTATACGTAAAAGCATCCCAGAGTTATTAATGCTTAAAGTGACAGTGGTCAGAATAGCAAAAAAGCTCTGGTCCTTAAAGGGGTACTCCGCCCCTAGCATCTTATCCCCTATCCAAAGGATAGGGAATAGGATGTCAGATCGCAGGGGTCCCGCTGCTGGGGACCCCCGGGATCTCGGCTGCGGCCCCCCGCTATCATTACTGCATAGAGCAAACTTGTGATGTCACGGCTCCGCCCCATCATGACGTCACAGCCTGCCCCCTCAATACAAGTCTATGGGAGGGGGTGTGGCGGCCATCACGCCCCCTCCCATAGACTTGCATTAAGGGTTCGGGCCTTGATGCCATGAGGGGGTGGAGCCGTGACGTCACGATGCTCCGGCCCCTGCAGCGAGCGTGCTCTGTACAGTAATGATAGTGGGGTGTTGCAGCGGGGATCCCGGGGGTCCCCAGCAGCGGGACCCTGGTGATCTGACATCTTATCCCCTATCCTTTGGATAGGGGATAAGATGCTAGGGGCGGAGTACCCCTTTAAGGTCATAATGGGCTTGGTCCTTAAGGGGTTAAAGCGCCCATTGATTTAAATGGGAGATTCAATATAGAAACTTAAAAAAAAATATTGCAATCACTCAGGTTTCGCGGCTGAACAATCTGCAACATGGTTTTTGAAAGCCATGCACGTTTTTCAATGTGGCGTGGAATTTCACATTTAAAGTGTCACTGTCACTTAAAAAAAAAATTATTTGTTTAAATGGTACCTAAATGTATGCTAGGGTATACTCATAGACTTCCATTATGCCAATATAGTCAAAATGATGTCATTTCACTTTGACTCATTTTTATTCATTTTCAGGATACAAGGTCAATCAGCTTAAAGAGGTACTCCACTGGAAAACATTTTCTTTTAAATCAACTGGTGCCAGAAAGTTCAACAGATTTGTAAATTACTTCTATTCAAAAATCTTAATCCTTCCAGTACTGATCAGCTGCTGTTATGATCCACAGGAAGTTTTTTTATTTCCTTTCTGCCTGACCACAGTGCTCTCTACTGACACCTCTGTCCATTTTAGGAACTGTCCAGAGCAAGACAGCTTTGCTATAGGGATTTGCTCCTACTCTGGACAGTTCCTAAAATGAACAGATGTGTCAGCAGAGAGCACTGTGGTCAGACAGAAAAGAAATTCAAAAAGAAAAGAACTTCCTGTGGATCATAACAGCAGCTGATAAGTACTGGAAGGATTAAGATTTTTTAATAGAAGCATTTACAAATCTGTTTAACTTTCTGGCACCATTTGATTTAAAAGAAAATGTTTCCAGTGGAGTACCCCTTTAAAGGTGAAATTTGGGTGCTCCTAGACCGTCTAGTTTTCAGCAATCCCTTGGTATTTCACAGTACCTAATTAGGCCTCACTTAACATACATAGGAATTAAAATTGTACACCTTTCAGTTCATTTGCAGAACTGAAAAATTGGTTCCATCTCCCTATTTCCTTTTTAGGAAAGTGCCATCTTGTCAAAATGATAAATTTTCTCAGACCTTTGTATCACCTTCAAACCCTGCCTTTTCTCATCAAACATAGTGATGCTGTTAAAGGGGTACTCCGCCCCTAGACATCTTATCCCCTATCCAAAGGATAGGGGATGTCAGATCGCCACAGTCCCGCTGCTGGGTAACCTCCGGGATCCCCGCTGCAGCACCCCGCTGTCATTAATGCACAGAGCGAGTTCGCTCTGTGCGTAATGACGGGCGATACAGGGGACGGAGCAGCGTGATGTCATGGCTCCGCCCCTCGTGACATCACGGCCCCTTAATGCAAGTCTTTGGCAGGGGGCGTGACGACCGCCACGCCCCCTCCCATAGACTTGTATTGAAAGGGGGGCAGAGCCGTGACGTAACGATGCTCCGGCCCCTGTATTGCCCGTCATTACGTGCAGAGCGAACTGTGGGTCCCCAGCAGCGGGTCCCCAGCAGCGGGACCGCAGCGATCTGACATCTTATCCCCTATCCTTGGGATAGGGGATAAGATGTCTAGGGACGGAGTACCCCTTTAAGCTTAATTCAGCCTTTACACCTTTTATTTGAACAGAGAAAAGACCACAGATCACGCTGCAAAAGCTTATTCTCAGTAGGGCAAATGGATGAGTGTGTTTAACGAATATTCACGACTATTATTATGACTTAATAGCTTCCATTTTGGTCCTTTAAACTATAGTGGATACAGTGTAAATGTACATCATGGTGCCCTGGTACTTCGCGCACAATGATGTGCATTTACATCATGCACATATGCAGTGAGCGCAGTAGCTGGTCAAAAATGATAATTGTCTGAGTCCTCTCATGATCTTGTTAAATTTTATAATCCTCCCAGTTCATTGCCCCAATCATCATAAACCACCCACTGCCTTTATTTTTATTTTTTACTTTTCTTCCTCGATATTTTTCTGTATTTTTTGCTCAGTCTCAGTCAGATTCACAGACTGGGAAGGGGCGTTCCCCAGCAGGCATGACAACATCTGAAGCCATAAAGGGGAGAACTTCCTCCCTCACTCTGCTACACACAGCCCAGAGCAGTTCAGCGTGAGATGGGCTATGACTGGATAAGGCTGTACACACCCTCCTCAGCATTTCCTGCTTTTGGACTTCTGCCAGGCCAGCAGGAGTCCAAAGTCTGTGAATAAGATGGGGGGAAAATGTGCTCTGGACAAGTAGAGAGACACTTAGTGGCACTCTTTTTAAACACAAATAAAACATAGAAAATGGAAAAAAATTTTAAACTAAGTACATTAGAAAGATTTTTTATTTACCAAAAGGAGTGCAATAGCAAAAATTTGTTTTAAATGGGTACGCCGGTGCTAGACATCTTATCCCCTATCAAAAGGATAGGGGATAAGATGTTAGATTGCGGGGATCCCACCGCTAGGAACCCCCGCGATCTCTCCTGCAGCACCCCCTGTTTTTCAGCTGCACAGAGCGAGGATGCAGTAGGGATGGGAAAAATTATATTTAACAATATTTTTATTTTTTATAACAACATTTTTATAAATTTTTAATAAAGTGTGTGTGTGTGTGTGTTTCACATTTTTTTTCTCAATTTTTTTTACATCTTTTAGGTAGTACTACTACTCCCAGCATGGAACAGACTGTTTCATGATGGGAGTAGTAGAACCTGTACTAATAGACATATCGCCCTGGGTGCCACTCCTAACACCCAATGCGATCGTCCGTAATATATCAGAGATGCAGAGCGGCTCTATACAGTGCTCGCATCTCTGCTCTGTACTCTGGCCAGTGATGTGAATAGAACATCACTCATTCATATTTTCCGCCCAGAGTGGGGATTGGCCGGATGGTTGCAGCCAATCACCGCTATCAGAGGGAAATATGAATGAGTGATGTTCTATTCAGATCACTGGCCGGCTGGAGTATAGTGCAGAGATGCGAGCGCTGTAGAGAGCCGCTCGGCATCTCTGCAATAGATAGGACGATCGCATCACTCCTGACATCTGCTGTGATCTGTCCTTAACTGCAGGTACTACTACTCCCAACATGGAGCACACTCTACTCCTTGCTGGGAGCTGTAGTACCTGCATTAATAGACAGATCGCAGGGGCTGTAACTTCTGACACCTGTTGTGATCTGTCTATTAATGCAGGTTCTACAGCTCCCAGAATTGAGCAGAGTGTGCTCCATGTTGGGAGCAGTAGTACCTGCCGTTAAGGAAAGATCACAGTGGATGTCACTATTGACTCCTGCCGTGATCCTCCTGTTTAATGTATAGATGCGGCTGGCTGCTCTTCTATGGTCCCCTGCACTGACGTATATTAACACCTATTCATATTTCCCTCAGAGAGTTGTGATTGGCCAGATGGTTCCAGCCAATCACAGCTCTCTGCAGGAAATATGAATAGATGTATACGGCAGTGCAGGGGGACATAGAAGAGCATCCGGCCTCATCTATAAATTATACAGAAGGATCGCAATAGACCCAGGGCGATCTGTCAATTAGTACAGGTACTATTACTCCCTTCATGGAATAGTGTGTTCCATGCTGGGAGTAGTAGTACTACCTGAAAAAAATAGTAAAAAACATTTTTAGTGCCCTGCCCGCACACATAAATTGTTCCCAGTTTAAAAATGTATCAAAATTTTGTTATAAAAAAAGATAAATTTCGTTAAATACATTTTTTTCCATCACTACTGTATCTATTTAATTATTATATTTTTTAATGGTACCCTACAAAATATTATTGAAAAAAGTATCTCCATCATTTTTTGGGATCGCCAGCTAATATCTGGTTGTTTTGGTGTTTCTTGGGGCAAAACGCCCCCCAAAAAACAAGTGGAAACGGCCGAACTCCTGCCATTCAAAGCATAACATGAATTATTGCTAAAGGAAGGATGAAAAGTGTGAACATGCACACAGATAGTGAAAGCAATTGACTGGCAGCCATTACACAGAGCTGCACTGACTGCTGGGAGTTGTAGTCTGTGCTGCAAACAAGGGGAAAAAAGTATTTAGGAGATAACAGGGTTCAAAGGAGCTGCAAAAACCACATGGATACCTACAGTGGACACAGAACAGGTTTTGTGGTGGCTTTGGGGCATTTTTATTTTTCTTAACCTCCCCGGAGTACTCCTTTAACCCCTTAAGGACGTTTTTCAGTTTTTGCATTTTCGTTTTTCCCTTTTTAAAAATCATAACCCTTTCAATTTTGCACCTAAAGACCCATATGATGGCTTATTTTTTGCACCACCAATTCTACTATGTAGTGACATCAGTTATTTTACCCAAAAATCTACGGCCATTTCCAAGCAGTGCATTTTTCGGTAAAAATGACAACTGATCTTTATTCTGTAGGTCCATACGATTGAAATGATACCCTACTTATATAGGTTTGATTTTGTCTTACTTCTGGAAAAAATCATAACTACATGCAGGAAAATTAATACATTTAATAATGTTCTTTTCTGACTCCTATAACTTTTTTATTTTTCTGCATATGGGGATGTTTGAGGGCTAATTTTTTGCGCTGTGATCTGAAGTTTTAATCGGTACGATTTTTGTTTTCATTGGACTTTTGATCCCTTTTTATTCATTTTTTATGGTATAAAAAGTGACCAAAAATGCGCTATTTTGGACTTGTGAATTTTTTTACGTGTACGCGATTGACCTTGCGGTTTAATCAACAATATATTTTTATAGTTCGGACATTTACGCATGCGGCGATACCACATATGTTTATATTTATTTTTATTTACCTAGTTTTTTTTATGGGAAAAGGGGGATGATTCCAACTCTTATTAGGGAAGGGGTTAAATCACATTTATTAACACTTTATTTTCAGTTCTTTTTTTGCAATGTTATAGCTCCCATAGGGAGACTATAACATTGCACAGACTGATTTCCTACACTGATCACTGCTATGCAATCGTATAGCATTGATCAGTGTTATCGCAGCTCGACTGCTCCTGCCTGGATCTCAGGCACGGAGCAGCCATTCGGTGATCGGACAACGAGGGGGCAGATAGGGACCCCACTCATGTCCGTACAGCTGATCGGCACAGGGCGGTTTCCCCGCGGTGGTCCCGATCAGCCCAACTGAGCAGCCGGGAAGATTTCACTTTAATTTCAGACGCGGCAATCAACTTTGATCGCCGCATCTGAAGGGTTAGTACCGGGCATCACCACGATCGGTGATGTCCATTATTAACCGCGGGTCCCGGCCGTTGATGGCCGCCGGGACCGACCATTTATGATATATATCGCGGGAGCAGGCACAGGACATAAATATATGTCCTACGTTGTTAAGGGTTAATGGTGCCAGTTAGCTCAGCAGAGCTGATCGGAACATCTGCGGTGAAACAGCGGGTCCCGATCAGCTGAGTGAATGCGGGAGGACCCTTACCTGCATCTTTACCGTCTGATGCTCTGATGTCCCCTGCCAGCCATGGCAGGCTTTAGCAGCAGAGCACCCATAACACTGATGAATTCTGAGCCAAATGCCCCACCTACATAAATAAATAAAGTAATGAAAAAGAAACTTACATTTAACTCCTTAACCCCTTAAGGACGTTTTTTTTTTTCCGTTTTTGCATTTTCGTTTTTTCCTCCTTACCTTTAAAAAATCATAACTCTTTTAATTTTGCACCTAAAAATCCATATGATGGCTTATTTTTTGCGCCACCAATTCTACTTTGTAATGTTATCAGTCATTTTACCCAAAAATCTACGGCGAAATGGAAAAAAAATCACTGTGAGACAAAATAAAAATAAAAAAAACCCCATTTTGTAACTTTTGGGGGCTTCTGTTTCTACACAGTACATTTTTCGGTAAAAATTACACCTTCTTTTTATTCTGTAGGTCCATACGGTTAAAATGATACCCTACATATATAGGTTTGATTTTGTCGTACTATAACTTTTTTATTTTTCCGCGTATGGGGCGGTATGAGGGCTAATTTTTGGCGCTGTGATCTGAAGTTTTTAGCGGTACCATTTTTGCATTTATCGGACTTTTTATTAATTTTTTCATGATATAAAAAGAGACCAAAAATACACTATTTTGGACTTTGGAATTTTTTTGCGCGTATGCCATTGACTGTGTGGTTTAATTAACGATATATTTTTTATAATTCGAACATTTCCACACAAGGCGATACATATGTTTATTTTTATTTACACAGTTTTTTTTTATGGGAAAAGGGGGGTGATTCAAACTTTTATTAGGAGAGGTGTTAATTGATCTTTATTCACTTTTTTTTGCAGTGTTATAGCTTCCATAGGGGGCTATAAAACTGCACACCCTGATCTTTTACATTGATCAGTGGTTTCTCATAAGAAACCACTGATCGATGATTCTGCCGCTTGACTGCTCATGCCTGGATCTCAGGCACCGAGCAGTCATTCGGCAATCGGACAGCGAGGAGGCAGGAAAGGATCCTCCAGCTGTCTTGCAAGCTGTTCGGGATGCTGCGATTTCGCCGCGGCGATACTGAACAGCTCCCTGAGCTAACCGGCATGGTTTCACTTTCACTTTAGACGCGGCGTTCAACTTTGAACGCCGCGTCTAAAGGGTTAATAGTGCGGCACCGTGATCAATGCCGCGCGCTATTAGCCACGGGTCCCGGCCGCTATGATGCGGGGCCAAGCCGTGGCCCCGCGTTATAGATCGGGAGCAGACTCATGACATACACGTACGTCATGGGTCCTTAAGAGGTTAAGGAAACAGCCCATTTTGGACTTAAAGGGGTTCTCCACTGGAAAACATTTTTGTTTTAAAATCAACTGGTTCCAGAAAGTTAAACAGATTTGTAAATTACTTCTATTTAAAAATCTTACTCCTTCCAGTACTTATCAGCTGCTGTATGCTCCACAGGAAGTTCTTTTCTTTTTGAATTTCCTTTCTGTCTGACCAGTGTGCTCTCTTCTGACACATCTGTCCATTTTAGAAACTGTCCAGAGGAGGATAGGTTTGCTATAGGGATTTGCTCCTACTCTGGACAGTAGGCAGTAGGCAGAGGCCGTAGGCAGGGCATGTTTGTACAAGCTGACCTATAGTGTGCAAAACGTCACACACAGCAGCTTAGCCGGGCCGATAAAGGAGATTGCGGGGCATCTCAATGGTTGGACCCCTACAATCAGACATTTATCCTCTATCCTGCAGAAATTTCTTACCACTGAACTTTTCCTTAAAGATTAACTTATTCTGACCCCCTATAACTTTCAAATTTTTTCGTATACAGTACGCAGTGATCTGTAGTTTTTATCCGTATAAATTTTGTCTTGATAAAACTTTTTGATCGCTTTTTCCCCCTCTCATATATTAAGTGACCAAAAATCTGCGATTCTGGACTTTGGTATTTTTTATACATACTCCGTTCACCGTATGGTTTAATTTAATATTATATTTTAATAATTTGGACATTTTCACATGCAGCGATACAACTTATGCTTATTTTTGTTCACATTATTTTTATTTAAAAAAATTGAAAAAGGGTGTGATAAAAACTTATATTAGGAAAGGGGCTTATTCACCTTTATTAACTTATTTTAAAATATTTTATTCATAATTTTTTAGTCTCCATAGGGACTTATATATGGAGTCTTTTGATTGCAAAAGACTGAACAATGCTGTGCTGGTAGATGATAGGTTGGTGGCCGGGGGCCAGAAGAAAAAAAAAAACAGCACCTGGCAGCAGCGTTTACCCCACCCCTGAGACCTGGGCCCTCGGGCACTGCCCAAATGCCCGACGTGTCAGTCCTCCCCTGGTTGTGGAAAGTGAATAAACCCCTCCCTAATAATAGTTTGAATCCCCCCACCTTTTACCATTTTTTAAATAAAGTAATGTAATAAAAAATAAACATAATCACATGTGGTGCAATAGTGTACGTAAATGTCCGAACTATTAAAATATAAGGTTATATAAACCGCATGGTCGATGGCATACACATAAAAAATACCAAATTTCAAAATTGCGCACTTTTGGTCACTTCATATTGCATAAAAAAATAAAAAGCGATAAAAAAGTCCCATCAAAATATAAATGATACTAATAAAAACTACAGACCACGGCGTAAAAAATTTGCCCTATATAACCTATACATATATATGTTAAATAGGGCAAAAATTTTGCGCCGTGGTCTGTAATTTTTATTGGCTCAGCATATATATATATATATATATATATATATATATGTGTATATATATATATATATATATATATATATATGGTAAAATAAAGTTACAGGGGTCAGAAGAGGACAATTTTAGGCATACAAATTTTGTTGCATGTAGTTATAATTTTTTTAGTAAAATAAAACCTACATAAATAGGGTATAGTTGTGACCGTATGGACCTACAGAATATAGATAAGGTGTAAGTTTTACTGAAAAGTGCACTGCATAAAACGGAAGTCCCCAGGAGATACAAAATGGCTTTTTTTTTTTTTTTTTCAATTTCACCTAAGAAATATTTTTTTTTGGTTTCACCATAGATTTTGTTATAAAATGATTTATGGCATTACAAAGTACAAATGGTGACACAAAAAACAAGCCCTTATATGGGTCTGTAGTTGCAAAATTGAATGCGTTATGATTTTTGGAAGGAGAGGAGGAAATAAGTGCATAAACGAAAATTGTTTTGGTCCTTAAAGGGGTTCTCCGGTGCTTACACATCTTTTCCCCTATCCAAAGGATAGGGGATAAGATGCCTGATCGCGGGAGTCCCGCCGCTGGGAACCCCCGGGATCATACATGCGGCACCCCGTTTGTGACGTCACATGCCACCGGCCCGGTGGTCGCCTGTAACACGCAAACACGCTCCGGGGACTGATTACAAATGGGGTGCCGCGTGCATGATCCCGGGGGTCCCCAGCGGCGGGACTCCCGCAATCAGGCATCTTATCCCCTATCCTTTGGATAGGGGAAAAGATGTGTAAGCACTGAAGAACCCCTTTAAGGGGTTAAATGGGCACTGTCAGATACAAACACTTTTGATATGTTGTAAAGTATGTATAACCAATAGGTTTTGCAATTACTTTTATTTTAAAATATCAGTATTTCATACTGAAAAAAGCCAGTCAAACAACTGCCCCCCCTGCCTGCTTGGACACATACTAATCCTGCTGTGTCCATGAATCATCACCTATGTCATGGACACACTTCCTTGATTGACAGCTGTGAATGCAGGGCTCACAGCTGGAGGAAAAATCCTCCCACTGTCATCTTGTGTCCCGCTACTGTCAGTGAGGACAAGCTGGGAGTTGTAGTTTTGATAATGCTAGGGGAGATGTGAGCAGACAGCATACTAAGGGAGGGGGAGGAGACCTGCACAGTGAGACCACACCCCCTCCATTTGAGAGGAATTCAGACTAGTGAGCTAAATTAAAAAATTGTAACCCCTTAACGACAATGGACGTAAATGTACGTCATGGTGACGTGGTACTTAACGCACCATGACGATCATTTACGCGCTGCCATGATCACGAGCACCGGAGCAGTGCTCGCATCATGCGCGGCAGGTCTCGGCTCCTATCAGCAGCCAGGGACCCGCTGGTAATGGCGGACACCCGCGATTGTGCGGATGTCCGCCATTAACCCCTCAGATGCCGTGATCAATACAGATCACGGCATCTGCGGCAGTGCGGTACTTTGAATGGATGATCGGATCGCCCGTAGCGCTGCCGCGGGGATCCGATCGTCCAGCATGGCGGCCGGAGGTCCCCTCACCTGGCTCCGGCTGTCTCCCGGGTTCTTCTGCTCTGGTCTGCGATCGAGCAGAAGATCACCGATAATACTGATCAGTGCTATGTCCTATACATAACACTGAACAGTATTAGAAATCAACTAATTGCTATGAATAGTCCCCTATGGGGACATAAAAAGTGTTTAAAAAAATGTAAAAAAATGTAAAATAAAAAAGTAAAAAAAATTGAAAAATCTCCTCCCCCAATAAAAAAGTAAAACGTCCGTTTTTCCCATTTTACCCCCAAAAAAGCATAAAAAAATAATTAATACACATATTTGGTATCGCCGCGTGCGTAAAAGTTTGAACTATTAACCCCTTCCTGACCCATGATATACATGTATGTCATGGGTCGGCTCCCATTCTATAACGTGGGGCCACGGCGTGGCCCCTCGTCATACCGGGTCGGGCCCGACACCTAGCAACGGCCGGGACCCGTGGCTAATAGCGCGCGGCAGTGATCGCAGTGCAGCGCGCTATAAACCCTTTAGACGCGGCGTTCAAAGTTGAATGCCGCGTCTAAAGTGAAAGTAAACTAATGCCGTTTAGCTCAGGGAGCTGCTTGGGATCACCGTGGCAAAATTGCGGCATCCCGAACAGCTTACATGACAGCCGGAGGATCCCTACCTGCCTCCATGCTGTCCGATCGCCGAATGACTGCTCAGTGCCTGAGATCCAGGCATGAGCAGTCAAGCGGAAGAATCATTGATCACTGGTTTCCTATGAGAATGTAAAAGATCAGTGTGTGCAGTATTATAGGTCCCTATGGGAGCTATAACATTGCAAAAAAAGTGGGAAAAAAAAGTTAATAAAGATCATTTAACCCCTTCACTAATAAAAGTTTGAATCACCCCCCTTTTCCTATTTAAAAAAAAAACCTGTAAATAAAAATAAACATATGTGGTATATTCGTGTGCGGAAATGTCCGAATTATAAAAATATATAATAAATTAAACCATACGGTCAATGGCGTACGCACAAAAAAATTCCAAAGTCCAAAAAAGTGTCTTTTGGTCACTTTTTATATCATGAAAAAATGAATAAAAAGCGATCAAAAAGTCCAATCATTACAAAAACTTCAGATCACGACGCAAAAAATGAGCCCTCATACCGTCCCATACGCAGAAAAATGTAAAAGCTATAGGGGTCAGAAGATGACAATTTTAAACGTATACATTTTCCTGCATGTAGTTATGATTTTTTCCAGTAGTACAATAAAAACAAACCTAGATAAGTAGGGTACAGAATAAAGAGAAAGTGTCATTTTTACTGAAAAATGTACTGTGTAGAAACGGAAGCCCCCAAAATTTACAAAATTATGTTTTTTCTTCAATTTTGTCGCACAATGAATTTTTTTTCCTTTTCTCTGTAGTTTTGGATAAAATGACTGATTTCATTACAAAGTAGAATTGGTGGCGCAAAAAATAAGCCATCATACGGATTTTTAAGTGCAAAATTGAAAGAGTTATGGTTTTTTAAAGGTAAGGAGGAAAAAACGAAAGTGCAAAAATGGAAAAACCCTGGGTCATGAAGGGGTTAAAATATATTGTTCATTATCCGTCCGGTGAACGGTGTAAACGTAAAAACAAAGTCCAAAATTGCTGCTTTTTTTTTTTTGTCACATTTTCTTCCAAAATTTTTTTATTAAAAATGTATAAAAAGTAAAACCTTAGCAAAAGTGGAACTGATAAAAACTAAAGATCATGGCGCAAAAAATTTGCCCTCATATCGCCCCATATACGGAAAAATGAGAAAGTTATAGGTGGTCAAAATAGGGAAATTTGAAACGTACAAATTTTGTTAAAATGGTTTGAGATTTTTTTTTAAGCGGTACAATTATAGAAAAGCATAAAACATGGGTATCATTTTTATCGAATCGACCCACAGAATAAAGAAAACATGTCATTTTTACCGGACAGTGTACAGCGTGAAAACAAAACCTTCCAAAATTTGCTAAATTGCGGTTTTCTTTTCAATTTTTGCCACATAAATAATATTTGTTTGGTTGCGCCGTACATTTTATGGTAAAATATGTAATTAAAAAAGTACAAATGGTAACGCAAAAAACAAGCCCTCATATGGGTCTGTGGATGGAAATATAAGAGTTACGATGTGAGGAGGAAAAAACGAAAATGCTAAAATAAAATTGGTCTGGTGCTTAAGGGGGTAAAGTGCAATAAAAAATAAATAAATAAAGGTTCTAGACATAAAAATTAGATGTACATGGTCAGGATTAGGTACTGAGTGATATATTAATAACAATTTTGTTGGATCTGACGGGTACACTCTAAGGTGCAGGACTCTTCCTCCCCTCACAGCTAAAGTTTAACTCCCAGCATGCTGTCAGGACATGCTGGGTATTGTAGTTCTGCACCGGCTGGAGATGCCACAGGCTGTGGATCACTGAGCACAAATATATAAACATAACCCCGCCCACTCTTACCCTGTCTCCTCCCCACCCCGCCCCTCTCGGGTGATTGACAAGTAAACACGTCACATGACCCGGACTCAAGTTCCGGCAGCGGGCTGTATGTTTATATGACGTCAAATCCGCCTTACACCACATACCCGGAAGTGTGGGTAGAAGCTCACGCTGTTCGGGGCAGGCAGTGGAAGTACCGGGAGCGGGTGGCAGCTGCGGGTGTCCGGTGTAAGTCTCCAACTCACACGTTACTGCTGTGCCTCAGAGCTCGTAGTGTAGCCGCTGTGGGGGTGATAGTCCGGGCGGGGTTACCAAGGTAACCGGCGGCTGACGCTTTATCAGGCAAGCTTGTTTTCCCGCCACTACAAAGCCCAGCGTGTCCTGTCAGACAGGAATCCTCTGCTCCTTGCAGCCACCTACCAGCCAGGACAGCTGTGTACGCTGTTCGCTTTCTGGTGTTATATCAGAGCAGACCACCATTGTGTCCATTCAGATTACTTTCTCCATGAAAGTCATGACTGAACATTAAAGTTGGTATTGTATTGGGCGCGTTGTGCTTACATGACACCAATATTTGCCAATCTGTGGCTCTCGTCTCCAGCTGTTGCAAAACTACAACTCCCAGCATGCCCTGACAGCCGAAGGCTGTCAGGGCATGCTGGGTGTTGTAGTTTTGCAACAGCTGGTTATTCACAGGTAAGGCCCCTTTCACAATACATAATTACTCCATTTTCGAAGTTCTGTCAGAAAATCGGCACTTACAAAATCTTATACGGCCGTTAGAAAATCCCATTATAGTCTATGGGATTTTTCTAACAGCCGTTTTAACCCGTTAATAACGGCCCTTATTTTGTGACGGAAGATAGTAACGGGAGAAATAGTTCAGGAACTATTTCTCCCGTTACTATCTTCCGTCACAAAATAAGGGCCGTTATTAATAACGGGTTAAAACGGCTGTTAGAAAAATCCCATAGACTATAATGGGATTTTCTAACGGCCGTATAGGATTGTGTAACTGACGATTTTCTGACGGAACTTCGAAAACGGAGTCATTATGTATTGTGAAAGGGGCATAAGGGAATAATGACTTAATCTGTGTCTTGGACCATATACCTTACATACATAGTTTCATAAAGTGTGCAGTTATACTGGTGTCTGTGTCTTCTTTATTTTATTGTCGATGTCCCATTACCAGGACAAATACTTTTTATTTTCCAAGTACTCACCGAAACCTCTATATATATATATATATATATATATATATATATATATATATATATATATAAATTTTTTTTTTTTTTTTTTTTTTTGGGTCATGTGAAAGCAGAGGTGGTGCTAGACTTAGTAAAACCTCAGGCGAAAGTTGAGCATGAGACCCTCATATTTAAGATATAATCGATAGTAGGAGAAAAAGACAAGTGCACTCACCACTTCGTATGCTGCTTCTTTATTTAAAGTTCCATTCGGAAGACATAGACAAGGGTGCAGGGGGACCAGGACTCTTAGGGGCCTAAAGAAGCACAGGTTTGTGCGAAACGGTTCCGTAGCCCGCCGAACACCGCGTCGTCACTGTTCCCCCCCCCCCCCCCGTAACCCTTGTCTATGTTTTCCGAATGGAACTTTAAATAAAAAAGCATCCGTAGTGGTGAATTCACTTGTCTTTTTCTCCTACTATCGATTATACAGTGAACTGCATTCTATACAAGTTTAGCACCACCAGTACCGATGCACAGACAGATGAGCTGCATGATTGTGTCGAATGAGACTTACTCTATAAGTGTGTGAAGAAGCAGCGCCAGGTCACCTTTCTTCTCTATATGACTATTACATATTTAAGATATATGCCCTCAGTAGTTAGGTAGCTAATCTCTTCCCCCTCCCTCCAATTAGGTAGATGACACCAGTAGGTAGCTAATACCCCTCTCCCCAATTAGGCCCCTCATAAAAGCCCTCGCCCTCCCACCACATGAGGAAGAAATCCCTCATTATGTAGAAGCCCCTAGTAGGTAATCCCACACCACTATTAGGTAGAAGCCTGATATATGTAGATAAGCCCTCTATTAGGGCTTATGCCCCAAGTAAGTAGGTAATCTCCTTCTATTAGGTATGAGTCACCAGTAAGTAGGTAGTTAATCCCCCTAATTAGATTTAAGCCCCTGGTAGGTAGGGAACCCTCCTCTTTCAGGTAGAGGCCCCCGATAGGTAAGGAATCCTCTTTTAAGTATAACCACCCAAAAGATAGGTAGGTAGGGAATTGTCCTATTAGGTTGAAGCTCCAAGTAGGTAGGTAGTCAAGGAACTTCCTATTAGGTAGATGCCTTCAAGGAGTCTCCTCCAGAATTAAATAAAAAAATATTCCGCTCACCTTCCCATAGTGCTGGGCGGTATACCGGTTCATACCGAATACTTAATTTTTTTTTTCCTGAACGGTATGAATTTTGCCCATACCGCAATACTGGTTGGGCCCCTCCCCCATAGTATGAGTGAATTATCCACCGCATCGCACTGTCCCCACATTGGGGAACTAATCATATGTGACCCGCGAGTGCTGTTCTGGTTTTCTTCCGACCACCCCCCCCCCCCAATGAATTATCAGCTGCGCTGTCCCCACATCATGTCACCCACAAGCGCTCCTCTGCTCATCCTCCTATGAGTTGCGGGCCGCCGGTGCTAGAAATCTGTACTGTACTACAAATAACGTTGCCCAGGCTGCAAAAATAAACAAAATAAACTTTAACTCACCTTCTGATGTTCCCCGTCATCGGCCTCATGGTCCTGGGGATGGGAACGTCACAGAGCCGTCAGCCGATCACCGGCCGGAGCGATGTCCCGCCTCAGCCGCTAATAGGCTGAGCCCACTGTCATGTGAGGAGTAGGCCAGCTTCATACATGACAGTGTGCTCAGCCTATCACTGGCCGCAATGATGTCCCGCCCCGGCCAATGATAGGCTGGCGGCTCTTTGACTTTCCTGTCCCAAGTAAGCAGCAAGGGGACCGCAGTGCAGGACAGTGAAGATGGTACCAGAGTCCGGGAAAGTTATTTGTAGTCCAGTACAGATTTCTAGTGCCTGCGGCCCGCAACTCATAGGAGGATGAGCAGAGGAGCGCTTGCGGTGACATGATGTGGGGACAGCGCAGCTGATAATTTATTGGGGGGGGGGGGGTTTTGGAAGAGAAGCGGCGCCCAGGACACATGGGGGGAATACTGTTAAATACTATGGAACCGCCATCACTTACAATAATACCGTGATACACATTTTTGCTCACACCGCCCAGCTCTACCTTCCCACTGCTCCCGCTCTGAGGCTACTACATCCTTCTCTATGTGAGTGGTGTAGGACCTTCTGCAAGACGGAGTGGTGCAGGTCCTGCTTCACAATGAAATGATTTCCTTGTGCAGCATGACCTGCACCACTCCGTATAACAGAGAACAATGAAGAGGCCTCATTGCAAGAGCGCAGGGAAGGTGAAAGGGATGTTTTTTTGTTTAACTATCGGGGATATTTTCACGAGTAAAAGTATTTGTTGTCCGTTATTGGGATCGATACCAGTATCGGCACATCCTTTATTATAATATATAACACTTTTGGTTCCAGAGTGCTCGACATATGTTAAGGGTTAGAATACATGAGACAAATGTTGATGCAGTGAATGTGATAGAGTAAACTGCAGACTGATGTAGAGAGCTGGTGCTCTGTGTGAAATCAGGAATATTGAAGTACACCAAGAGTCTGTACTTTTCTGTTGGTCCAGTTTTGTCCCTATACTACTCAAAGGTTATACTAAGCTGTAATGCTGCTCAGTATAAAGCATCACTCTCATCTGATAACTTCACGTTGTCCAGACACATTAGAAGTTCACCGGGGTGTGGAAATAAAAATAATAAAAAAATAAAAACACTACTTGTGCCTCATGACGATTCAATTGTCCTGGTACAAAATAATTTTAACCAAAATAGCATGTAAATAAGGTCTTTATTGGTTTTATTTATTTAGTTTCTGCAGTTCCATTTTTTTCCTCCTTGCCCTATAATAGCAATACTTTGTATTGACAGCTTAAATTTTTCTATAACATATGCTCTAAAACAAAAAAAAAATCATTTGTGATGTGAATTTTTATTAATATTTTTTTTTTAATGCAGTTTTGTAATTTGAATTTTAATTTTTTATTTTTTTACGCCATTCACCTTATGGTCAAACTAACATGAGATTTTGACTCTGTAGGTCACCCTGATTACAGGAATACTACATTTGTTTAGTTTCCATCATGTTTCACTAATTTTAAAAAAATTCTAAATTTAGTATTTTTTTTTTTAAATTGCCAGTTTCTCACCCCTATATCATTTTTATTTTTCCATATATTGGGCTGTATGAGGGCTAATTTTTTGCACCGTAATCTGCTGTTTGTATCGGTACCATTTTGATGTTGATTGGACTTTTTGATTGATTTTTAGTTCATTTTTTCTGGTATATGATTTTATAAAAAAAATGCAATTTTGTGGTTTGGAAGGTTAAACATCCCTTAAGGACTCAGCCCATTTGGACCTTAAGGACTCAGACAATTTTATTTTTACGCTTTCGTTTTTCCTCCTCCCCTTCAAAAAATCATAACTCTTTTATATTTTCATCCACAGACTAGTATGAGGGCTTGTTTTTTGCACGACCAGTTGTCCGTTGTAATGCCATCACTCACTTTACCATAAAATGTATGGTGCATCCAAAAAAAATACTATTTGTGTGGGGAAATTAAAAAGAAAACCGCAATTTTGCAAATTTTGGAAGGTTTGGTTTTCACGCCGTACAATTTATGGTAAAAATGACGTGTTTTTTATTCTCTGGGTCAATACGATTAAAATGATACCCATGATTATACACTTTTCTATTACTGTTGCGCTTAAAAAAAAATCGCAAACTTTTTAACCAAATTACGTTTAAAATCCCCCTATTTTGAAGACCTATAACTTTTTTATTTTTCCGTATAAGCGGTGGTATGAGGGCTCATTTTTTGCGCCGTGATCTGTACTTTTTATTAATACCATATTTGCTTATACAAAACTTTTATAACATTTTTTTTATTCATTTTTTTAGAATAAAATGTTATATAAAAAAAAAGCAGCTATTTTGTACTTTTTTTTTTCTTTTCTTTTTTCACGCCGTTCACCGTACGGGATCATTTTCATTTTATTTTAATAGTACGGATATTTACGCACGTGGCGATAGCAAATATGTATATAAAATAATTTTTTACACTTTTTGGTGGTAAAAGTGGGACAATTTACGTTTTAATTGGGGGGAGGGTGTTTTTCACATTTTTTTTTACGTTATTTTTTTACTTTTACACTCTTATAGTCCCCATAGGGGACTATTCATAGCAACCATTCGATTGCTAATCCTGTTCAGTGCTATGTATAGGACATAGCACTGATCAGGGTTATCAGTCATCTTCTGCTCTGGTCAGCAGGAAGGCAGATCAGAGCAGGAAACTCCCGGAAGACAGCGGAGGCAGGTGAGGGGACCTCTGTCTGCCGTGCATGATGATCGGATCGCTGCGGCAGCGCTGCGGGTGGGCCGATCATCCTGTTAAGTGATCGCGATCACGGCATCTGAGGGGTTAATGGTGGACATCTGTGGGATCGCGGGTGTCCGCCATTACCGGCGGGTCCCTGGCTGCGATCCACAGCCGGGACCTGCCGCACATGATGCCGGCATCGCTCCGATGCCCGCGGTTATGCTCAGGACGTAAATGCACGTCCTGGTGCATTAAGTAGCACATTTACGTCCTGCGTCGTTAAGGGGTTAATAAGGAAGGGGTTAATGTGTGTTTTTTTAACTTTTTTTTAAACTTAGTTAAAGGTTTGAATAACGTATATGTATTTGGCTCTGAGTAAAAAAAATTGGGGACATATTCTGTTTAAAGTGTTATTGTCATAAAAAAAGAAATATTCTGGAATGTCACACAGACATGTCAAGTTTGTTGAGGTCTCAGTTGTGAGACCCCCATGATAGCTAGCTATAGCTGGGCAGGGATGTGGAAATCCTATCGCCCGACACCTGGGACATGTAGTTCCAGGCACGCCGGTCAGGGGAATTTTTCATGCATTTAGCCCTGTATCGGGCAAGCAGGGACGGACCGACTTCCCCCTTTATTTTTATAATGCCGGTGTGAGGTGCAGACTGCCGGGAGGAGCGGATGCAGACTTGCATGGGATGCAAGTCTGCACCTCACACCGGCGCTCAGGGTGTATGGAGCGGTTTCCCGACTCGAGCCTGCTCCATATGCGGCGGCCCCCAGCTGACTTCAGTAGCCGGGGGTCGCTTCTAATAGCCCGGAATGTGGTGATCGCTGCGGCTGGCTATTAACCCTTTAGATTGCCGCTGTCAAAGTTGGCAGTGGTGTCTAAAGAGACCTGTTAACCATCCTGGGTGGTCTAATGGAGTGGATGGACCCCCCTGACCCCCCCCCCTCCCCCCGCAGTGCAATTGCAGGGGAGTGATCCACGGTGGAGGTAGCCAGAGATATTACCTCTGCATCCATGGCTGCCCTGTGGATCTGCATTTGATTGAGCCTGCTGGCTCCGGAAAGTTAAACAGATTTGTAAATTACTTCTATTAAAAAATCTTAATCCTTCCAATAGTTATTAGCTTCTGAAGTTTTCTGTCTAACTGCTCAATGATGATGTCACGTCACGGGAGCTGTGCATGATGGGAGAATATCCCCATAGGAACTGCACAGCTCCCGGGACGTGAGTCATCAAAGAGCAGTTAGACAGAAAACAGCAACTCAACTTCAGAAGCTAATAACTATTGGAAGGATTAAGATTTTTTAATAGAAGTAATTTACAAATCTGTTTAACTTAACGGAGCCAGTTGATATATATCGAAAAAAGTTTTTGCCTGGAATACCCCTTTAACTCCTTCCATATTCAAAGTTCATATCACCCCCCCCCCCCCTTTCCCATTTTCCATATAAAAATATGTAAACATAATAGAATTAAAAATATTTGGTATTGGCGCGTGCGTAATTGTCCGAATTATTAAAATATAACATTATATATCATGTATTCCGTAAAAAAAAAAAAAAAAGCATTTTTTATGTTTATAACATCATATGCCAGAAAAAAATGAAGTAAAAAATGTTCTCACAACTGAGACCTCAACGTACTTTTAACATGTTTGTGTGACATTCCTGAATTTTTTTTGACAATAACACTTAAAACAGAATCTCACCCAATTATTATAATTTTTTTTTTTTACTCCGAGCCAAATACATATACATTTTATTATAACCTGTATCTAAGTTTAATAAAAGTTTAAAAACACACATTAACCCCTTCCATATTAGAGGGGTATTCCAGGAATTTTTTTTTTATTTGACAATGCTACAGGGGCTGAAAAGTTAGTGTAGTTCATAGTATAGTGTCTGTACCTGTGTGTGACGGTATTTTTAACAGCATACAAAATTACTGTTTTCTCAGATTTTTCCCAGGTTGAAATGCGGCCGAGACCTGACATCACTAGTCAGCTGATGACAGGGAGCCTGTCTGCTTCAATGGGTGGAGGGATTGCTTGGTGGGAGAGAGATCAATCTGCAACTAATGCAACAGTTGTAGGCACCCTGATCTAAAACCATAGGTCTTTTGAATGGATGCAGCTCATTTATGTTTCAATGGGTGGGGTGGCTGATGTGTGGAGGGATGAAAATTAAATTATGGGATTTGTAGGCAAAGAAGAAAACTCAAACAGGAAATACCATTTAGCCCCAAGACAAGCACAGATCCTTCCTAAGCATGTACATTACTGTCTTCCAGGTACGTAGTAAAATCGCCTTATGGTGGATAACCCATTCCATACCACAAAATTGCATTTTTTTATAACATCATATCCCAGAAAAAATGAAGTAAAAAGCAATCAAAAAGTCCAATCAATACCATAATGGCACCGATACAAACAGCATATTATAGCCCAAAAAATAGCCCTCATATAGCCCAGTATACAGAAAAATAAAAATGTTATAGGGGTCAGGAATTTTTTTTCAAAAATGAAAAAGTAAAAAAAAAAAAATGTTAATTAGTAAAACGTGACAAAAACGAAGCAAATTTGGTATTGCTGTAATCAGGCAACCTAAAGTATTAAAATAACATGTAAATTTGACCACAAGGTGAATGGCAAACAAATAATTTCACCTCACATTTTTTTTGTTTCAGAGCATAAGTAATGGCAAAATTAAAGGTGTCATTAAAAAGTATAATTGATCATGCAACAAACAAGCATCATATGGGTCTGGTTGAAATTATTTTGTCTATCAGGACAAGTGGATTTTCATGAAGGACAAGTAGATGGTGTTACATGTTAGTCCCTTGGACAAGTAGTTTTTCTTTTTTTTTTTTTATGTCCACGCCCCTACTGGGTGAAGTGCACAGCAGCACATCGTCTGGATGCCAATTGCAGGATATGGGCTCCATTATAGTCTGTGGTGCCCATCATCTGCAAAGTGACGGATTGAGTGTTGGACCAAGTAGTGAAGTGCACTGCTGCGTGCTTCACCTGTCTGTATCTAGTGCTGAGACACAGACTGAGGTCTCCTGACCTGTCAAAAGTTGTATTTTTTTCCATGAAAGTAATGTCTTAAAGGCTATCGTCAGCATTGCTTTTTTTTAAATTACTTTCTATGGGCCATCTTTTATTTTTATTTTTTTCTGTGTAAGCAGTGTATAGGAGATATAGAGGCTCCCACTAGCTCAGGGACAGTGCAAATTAAGAGCTGAAGTCTGCGGAGAGGAAACTGGTAAAAAAAATGCTATAAACAAGTTATATGGACAAATAATGCTACTCTTTGTGTACACACATGACAGCGCATCCTGAAAACTTACCTGAAATGGCAGGCATGGTTTAATGGTAATTTTTGTTGTGATCAAAGCAATGAAATACATCCCAGTGTTATTTTTGCTCATAATGATGATGATAACATCCAGCAACAGGTTCTGCAGCTTATATTAATGTCTTATCGATGCCTTGGTGGGTGTGTTACAATTAAGTCTGTTGATGTGTTTCTTCTAAGACTCTTTACTGATACATAAATTATGACTAATATTGTTCAGTTTTTTTTCGTGTATCTTTACTGCATGAAAAAAGTGTTAGGATGTCAGGGCATGGATTAGCCTTGTTAATTGAGATAATCTGTATTCAACATTGCGGCAAAATCCTGCGACAATAGAGGGTGAAATATGCTGCTGAAGTCAGTTGGTGTGCCAGATGGGTCTGTGTGGGGGTCTAACCGATTCTTTAGAGCAAGTCTGAAGAAAAAGGAATCCAATTGGGGAAACCCCTCTATTTACCCCATATTTCCTTCTAAGACACAGAAGACATCTCCCTTATTCTGCGTTATAATTCACTGCAGTCTTTACATTGTTTCCTTCTCTTTCCCCTAAATTCAGGTAAGAAGACGGCTGCTCCTGGAAGTTTTTAGCCATGTTGGAGTCCTATGTGACTCCAATTTTAATGAGCTATGTAAATCGTTACATCAAGAACCTGAAGCCATCGGACCTGCAGCTGTCGCTCTGGGGTGGAGATGTTGTCCTTAGCAAACTGGAATTAAAACTGGATGTTCTTGAACAGGTACATTGTGTAGTTTGGTATTTGCTTCACATAGTTCATCCATTGGCAAGTTCCCTACTGATGTAATAACAGAAAGTTGGGTTTATAATTTAAACCCAACGGGCATGCTGGGTGTTTTAGTTTTGCAACATCTGGAGGTCCGCAGGTTGTAGACCACTGTCCTATACTTTACATTGCACGGATCCCTCAACATGCGATGGTTTCAACAAACGATGGTCCGTTTGGAACGGATTACCATCGTATATTGAGGGACCACTGTACTAGCTTCAGTATTTTTTTGGTTAAACTTTTCATGACAGAAATTTGTGTAGTCCTTTTATTGTCAGTATTTTATTGTCCCCCCCCCCCCCCCCCCAGCATCTCCCCAGCTCCTCCCTCTCTTCAGAGATGACCCTTCATCCTCTGCAGCCCCTGAATGATATCGTCACCATTTACCAGCTCCTACAATCTACTTCACCTTCCCCCTTTCTTTTACATATATATTTTTTTGGGGACATTAGGGAACAATGAGGTGTGTTTACAGCAGGCTGCCCTGTGCAGAAAAATGTAACAGGCAGAGGATCAGGCAAAAAATTAATCCAGCTGGTTCTGTACATTTACTGACTGCAGAGCAGGAGTTCTGTGCAAGTGGGAAGAGGCAGGGTGGCTGGATTGTGATGAAGAGCTGAAGGAAAAAAGTGCATTTTGGGAATTGTAGTACTGAACAACTACTCATCCAATAGGTAATGAGAGTAGATGATTACACACCTATAATACAAATCCATTTTTGGTGATTTCAGAACTGGGCCAGACAAGTAAGCAATATTATATGCTTCTGCAGCATTTTTATTTGCTGTTGGAGTACCCATTCAGGTGCATTTTTCCTACTTGTTTTTTTTTTTGCCTTCATTTTTAAAAAGTTTACAGATTTGGAGACATGCACGATCGCCAACATGGAAAGTACAACACAATCTTGCATTATAGAAAATCTTACATGTGCAATTTTATGCGACTCTTATAAGAATACAGTGAAAAGACCACCTCTTTGAAAAGACCATTTTCAAGTCCAGATCTTGTGTGTTAGATTGTCTCTGTGCTGACATGTAGACTGCTCAAAAAAATAAAGGGAACACTAAGACAACACATCCTAGATCTGAATGAACTAATCGTATTAAATACTTTTGTCTTTACATAATTTTTGTGTGATTTTGTTGTCAGCACATTCAACTATCAATGGAAATCAATTTTTTCAAACCATGGAGGTCTGGATATGTAGTCACACTCAAAACCAAAGTGGAAAACCACACTACAGGCTGATCCAACTTTGATGTAATGTCCTTAAAACAAGTCAAAATGAGGCTCAGTAGTGTGCGTGGCCTCCATGTGCCTATATGACCTCCCTACAATGCCTGGACATGCTCCTGATGAGGTGGCAGATGGTCTCCTGAGGGACGTCCTCCCAGACCTGGACTAAAGCATCCACCAACTTCTGGACAGTCTGTGGTGTAACATGGCTTTGGTGGATGGAGCGAGACATGATGTCCCAGATGTGCTCAATCGGATTCAGATCTGGGGAACGGGTGGGCCAAGTTCATAGCATCAATGCCTTCCTCTTGCAGGAACTTCTAACATACTCCAGCCTCTAGCAGGTCTAGCATTAGGAGGAACCCAGAGCCATCCGCACCAGCATATGGTCTCACAAGGTCTGAGGATCTCATCTCGGTACCTAATGGCAGTCAGGCTACCTCTGGCAAGCACATGGATGGCTGTGCGCCCCCCCCCCAAAGAAATTCCACCCCACACCATTACTGACCCACCACCAAACTGGTCATTCTGGAGATCTCCAGACTCTCACATGTGCTCAGTGTGAACCTGCTTTCATCTGTGAAGAGCACAGGGGGTCAGTGGTAAATTTGCCAATCTAGGTGTTCTCAGGCAAATGCCAAACGCCCTGCACGGTGTTGGGCTGTAAGCACAACCCCCACCAGTGGACGTCGGGTCCTCGTACCACCCTCATGGAGTCTGTTTCTGACCATTTGAGTGGACACATGCAGGGTTCTGGCAGTGCTCCTCCTTGCACAAATGTGGAGGTAGCGGTCCTGCTGCTGCATTGTTCCCCTCCTACGGTCTCCTCCACGTCTCCTGATGTACTGTCCTTTCTCCTAATAGCGCCTTCATGCTCTGGACACTATGCTGACAGACACAGCAAACCTTGCCACAGCTCGCATTGATGTGCCATTCTGGATGAGCTGCACAACCTGAGCCACTTGTGTGGGTTGTAGACTCCGTCTCATGCTACCACTAGTGTGAAAGCACCGCCAGCATTAAAAAGTGACCAAAACATCAGCCAGGAAGCATAGGAACTGAGAAGTGGTCTGTGGTCACCACCTGAAGAACCATTCTTGTTTGGGGGTGTCTTGCTACTTGCCTATAATTTCCACCTGTTGTCTGTTCCATTTGCACAACAACATGGGAAATTGATTGTCAATCAGTGTTGCTTCCTGAGTGGACAGTGTGATTGACTTGGAGTTACATTGTGTTGTTTAGGTGTTGCATTTATTTTTTTCCCATGGAATAACTATTTATATAATCTTGTCTTGTCCTGTTTTGTACCATTCCTCTGTTTACTCCTCCTGAAGACACAGACAGACAACTGAATGTTACCATATGTGGCCTTGCCTCTACACACTCTGTGACAGTGTTCACACATTGCTCATTTATTGAGGTATCCTCATTGTTACACAGCAGTTTTTGGGCTAAGCCATGCTTTTTTTGGTTAAAAAGTGTCTAAAGCTTTTTTTTGAGCAAAAGGTGTCTAAAACACGTAATAATTGTGGTGTGTTGCTTGTACATTTGCAATAATGTGTCCCAGAGTTCTATAAAAGCCCAACATTGTTATTTCATGGTGAATAAAATATTTACTAAAACATATGTTTGAAGGCCTGATATGTTCTCTGTAAAGGCTTGTCCAGGGCTTTAAGAACATTGCCAAAGAGGTGGAACTTTTATAAAATAAAAAACAGCCGCTTCTGATCCGCGATCTCCAGATGCTGCATTTGCTGAAAATTCCTTGCAAGTTCATGAGACTTTTGGCAAGCCGGTCTCCAGATCTCGATAGTTTTGGAGTAGGTTGTAGGATCTGAAATGCCCATGGAAGTTAAAGGGGTTACCCAGGAATAGGAAAAACACAGCTAATTTCTTTAAAAAAAAAAAACGCTCCTTGTCTGCCTTCAGGTTGGGTGTGGTTCTGAAGCTCAGTTACTTTGAAGTGAATGGAGCAAAGTTGTAAAATCACATGATGGGGGCATTATGTGAGGGGCGCATGATGGGGGCATGCAGCCCAGCCTCACCCAGCCGCTATCTCCAGTGGCCCCCAGATAATTTGAATTTGAGACCCCTGAGTTAAGTAGAATGAGTCATTGCAGCATGGACTGCAACTAGACTAAAGGACAGAGGGGAATATTTATCAAAACCTGTCTAGAGGAAAAGTTGTCCATAGCAACCAATCAGATTGCTTTTATTTGGCAGAGGCCCTGTTAAAAATGAAAGAAGCGAGCTGATTGGTTGCTATGGGCAATTTTTTTTCTGGACAGGTTTTGATAAATCTCCCAAGAAACTTTCTTGATACATATGTGGCCTTTATGATTGTAGGCCTAGCTATGACTGGAGCTAGCTAAAACATGTCTGGCTTTGGCAAAGGCCAAGCCCAGAACCGACTGATTCCTCTTTCACATTTCCGTTTGGTGCTCCATTGGCAATAGCATCAAAGCGACATACGTTTAGCAGAGAAAGAACTAGTGCATGCACCACTATTCTCTAGTAAATTACTAGATCCCTGATGGACCACATTCAGTGGGATCTGTTGGGACCTGGTGATGACCCGGTGGAGTCACTTGTGCTTTTGACATGGTTTGGAGCCGTCTGGCACAAAAAAAAAAGCCAAATGAAAAGAACCCGCTCTGTGCTGTAATGATAGCGCAGTGCCGCAGCGGGGATCCCGGGGCTCCCCAGCAGCGGGCCGCGGCGTACTGACATCTTATCCCCTATCCTTTGGATAGGGGATAAGATGTCTAGGGGCGGAGTACCCCTTTAATCCTCATGATCTTGTCTGAAGAGAAGGTTTTCCAGTGTGGCAGGAATGTAAAACTCTATTCACACATGTTAATGCTTTTTTCAGATTTTGTAGTATGCTAAGGGTAAAATAACCAGAAACCTGACAGAGCCATTAGATAGAGGTAAATGGGGGAAGCAAAAAATTGACCATAATGGAGCCATCATTGGGATCCTAACACATGTTGACCTCTGTTTGTGCCCAGTGTTAGTATAAATGTAATGAGATGAGGATTTACTTTTTTTTTCCAGCACAGGCTCGTAATGACTGTATGCAGATTGTCTAGAAAATAAGATTAGAAAATGCTGGAACAGGAACACAGAGCTGGAAGCACTGAGCGCAGTGTCAAGTATCCGATGTGTATTATTTTAGGAGGGAGGAGGGAAATTGGACTTTTCAAATGTTCTAGATAAGGTAGTAGACATAACATTTTTAATAAGGATTATGCTGTGAGGGTGCCAAAGAAAATCTTCAGTGAAGCACATACAAATCTTATTTCTGTTTCTTAATTCTATGTTAGGATCCAGAAGTTTCATTTGAAGAGGTGAATATTTTTATCATTGACCTGGTGCTCATCAGTCAATGTTACTTTACATTTTATCTTATGGGACGTCTGAACTCTGGAGCTTCACACTGGACATCTATGTAGAACAGTATTCTGACTTTTAGGACATCACTAAAAGTATTGATGGGTTCTCTCCCTTTTAGGGTTTAACTTATTAACAAATTTCTTTAGTACTAAACATCTTGTCATTCTGAGGGTATGTTCACACATTCAGAATTTCTTTGGCAAATCCAGCATATATTTTCCAAAGGATCTGTGGCAGAGATCCCAGCCTAACACTCTGCTGCGGATGTGCAGTGGATGTACTGGTGAATAAACACAAGGATTATCGTAGGGCTAATCCTCATGTTTTTCATGCAAAGCCACCACTTGTCAAAATGACTGAAAAGTGTCTGGTTATAAAGGACTGAAATACCCTCTTTCAGTATGAAATCAAAAATTATACAATGCAAAAGGTCTCTACAAGTAAACTTTATTGAATTTTTTTTTTTTTTTTTTTTAGGAGCTTAAGCTGCCCTTCACTTTTCTCAGTGGTCACATACATGAGTTAAGGATTCATGTACCATGGACCAAACTCGGATCAGAGTCTGTCGTGATAACCATCAACACTATGGAGTGCATACTGAAACTGAAAGATGGAGTGCAGGTAAGTAATTTAGCTTGTTTGCATTTGTATTAGTCACGATTTGAGTGTTTCTTTGTATTTCCTCACATATTTTTCTTGATATTACTAAAATAAACAATGTGATTATAGCAGCTACCACGAAGGCCCTGGAGATATTTGGAAACGTGAAAAATAAGGGTTGTGTCCAATGAAACAAATACCATTGGTATGGAATGAAATTTTTTATTATTTCCAATTAGTACAATTGAAAACACTTAAATTGATAATAGCCATAATAAAATTAAGAATAAAAACTAAGCAAAAGGTTATTGTACACAGATTACCTTTTGTCTGATTTAATTTAAAGGGTACCTCTCATCAAAAAAACTTTTGATATATTATAGATTAATGTATGCAGAATAACTTTACAATTGCATGTTATTAAAAAATATGCTTCTTTCTATTTAATTTTCCACTTTGAAGAAATGACCACTAGGGGTCTCCCTACCAGTCCTGGCAGCAAGCATTTCAGACTCATGCTGGAGTCCTAAACACTACGAGCTGCCAGTCTGCTATGTTCACAAAGGAGAACACTCAGAGCTGCCAGCCTGCTTTGTTCACAGTCTGTTTGGCTGTGAACAAAGCAGGCTGGCAGCTCTGAGTGTTTAGGACTCCAGCATGAGTCAGAAATGCTTGCTGACAGGACTGATCGGGAAAAATACAATAGAAAGAAGCATATTTTCATGCTATTGGAAAGTTATTCAACATTCATTAATCTAAAATATATCAAAAGTTTATTTGATGAGAGGTACCCTTTAAGATTCAAGGCTATTTATTGATCCAACTATCAAATATCGATTTTGATTTTCATTCTTTCATTACTTTGGTGATAATTATCACTAATACTTGAAGTATTTCTGATATGAGGAGATGTCATTATTCCATGTACACTAACAGCTTGATGTTACATTGATTTGGTTTTGGAACCAGCGGTACGGCCATTTCATGGAAGTGTTCTAAGAGCCTTTATTCAACATTTCAACACAAGGCCGCTTGTTAATTGTGCTGCTGTGTTAAGCCTATGTTGTATAAATGTGCTACCATGGCCTGAAGCGTCTCCAGACTTGTCTCCCAACAAGCAAATTTACGACTTCATTGGTCATCAATTACAAAAGTAACTTACTTTAGTGGATCTTGATGATTTGCGCGCCTAGGTGCATTAATTGTGGCAGAACGTTTCTCAAATAGCATGCTTAGGTGTTTTTGCTGGTGACACTCATAGTCGATACAAAATAAATTAAGATGTTTAGAATATTTATGTTTCTTTTATTTTATCTTTTACATATCAGTAACATGTCCTTTGATTTTCATGATTCCACAACTTTTCCTTCTTGGTGTTGTTATTTCAGTGTTATGGAGTGTGCAGCTTTGGCAGTCAATGGCAGGGTATCAGACAGGTCAGCCCATTGACCTGCATTATTTGCAGTGCTGAAAAGGTTAAACGGCCAAGATTGAAGGTTTTATTGTTTATTATCCATTAGTGCTATAGCATAGCTGTCAATTTCAGCATTTCTCCAATAGGTGGTCACAAAGGAACAATTTATGAACCCCACATGGTCACAATCATAAACATGTATGGCAGAATGCAGGAAGAGACTGTTCCTTTAATGTACATGTATTTAGATGCTGTCTCACTATGACAACCCTTCTGTGTGCCCTGTGGGGAAAATGAACATGATAGAGGGGATCATCTGTTAGAAATACTCTGGCTCTTAAAGGGTGATCCCTAAGTATAGTTTACCCCCAGTCTAGTTGATACTACCCATCCATGTATTATGTAATATTACCTTTCCCCTGCAGTGGCGCTGTAGAGGAAATATATAGGAAATATATGACGTGCCACATCTTTCCCTGGTCATAACAATTGATCGACCTAGTGGTTTCAGTAGCTGATGGCCGTTTTAATAAAGGATTCGCATTTGTAACCCAACTTCTTGCTTTATGCCTTGATTGTGTTTTACATTTAAATAAACATAGAATAGTGGATTAATTTCCTCTATGTTTTGCTCATATTTCAGTTCAGACACGTGCAGTTTTTCTTTATAGATGATGCTTATAATTTTATTAGTGTGCTTTTGTGCTGAATTGTTTTTAGCAGGAAACCAAATGTACTTTGCCTTTTTTTATGATGCTGTAAATTGGTTCGAGCGATAGGGGTAAAGCATGGACATAAATATTTTTTATTAAACATGCATTATGTTTGGGAACCGGTCTGAAAAAGCGATTGACAAAATCCGGTGGCATGATCTCTGCAGTGCCAGAAAGATTATTGTCAGAACATGATATAACTGGAAAGACACATGTGCGTGTTCAGCAGGTAATAAAATATTTGGAGAACAGATCAATGTGGATTGTATTCTGCATTGTCACCAGGATCAATTTCTGAGCTGTTCAATGTTCTACAAATTTTTTGTTACTGATGCTGCCAGAGTCTTATATCAGAAGTAGAGGCTGCAGTAAACAAGTACTTAACCCACACTATAATCCTTTACCGTCCTCCATTCCATCTTCTGTATTTTACAGTAAAATATGTGAATGTCATATTCACTCTACACTCAAAACTATGTAAAAATTATTTTTATATATATATATATATATATATATATATATATTATATATATATATATATATAATATATATATATATTTTTTAAATGGCTTTCTTAAAATACATTTGGATTGACCTCAGTTAGGGTGTGTTAACACGTGGCAGATTTGAACCGCCTGTGTAATGTGCTTGAGCCAATCTCATAGACTTACATGATGAGTTTATCTCGATCATGTCACACGGAGCCAGAAAAAGAACATGCGGAGCGCAAACTTCCCCATCGCTTGAGCCTTTGGACACTGAATGGAGAGTTATGTAAGAAGACACCGAAGTGATCAAGATTTAAGTTAAGCCAGAAAGAAGCAGAACCATAGACAACTTGTGTGTCCCTCTAGACCTCCACATTAACCTTTTACAGCTCATGACTTGATGGAACGTAATACGTGTGACTGCTCAGTGTCTTCTCACATTTTCTCCAAGAAGTTTTGATTTATTTTTCAGCTCTCTCACCTTTTTCAGATTCTTTAGGTTTATCAAGGTCTTTAGAGCCTTTTTTTTTTTTTTTTTGCTTACTAAAGTCGCACAAAAAGTCTCACATGCGCCTAAGCACTTTTCGTGCCAATTTTGTGACTAAGCAAAAAGTTACTAACAGCCTTACCTAAGCAAATTTCAATTTTCACTTTGTAGTGGTCAGGTATTTATGATGTGCGAAAGTCGCACGTAGGCAAAAAAAAAGTTGCAAGTTTACTCCAGGTCTGACCTGGAGTACAATACTCCAGTACGTGAGCAAAATTAAAAAGTCACAAAAGTCTCAGCTGTGACATTTTTTGTTTTGCTTACATGCTCCAAATTTATCAACCCCCTGCGTTAGTATGATAAATATGTAGCACATAAGTAAAACTAAAACAAAAAGAAAAAAAAGGACTCCAGAACTTGCTTACCAAAGCAAACAATGATAAATGTCCCCCAAAGTTGGTAAAATCAGATGTGACCACATGCATGTATGTGAAAGGGGACAAATGTGCTGTTTTATAAGTAAAATGACCTACATACCTAAAGCAGCGTTTCTGGTACCTCCAGCTACAATTCCCAGCATGCCTAGACAGCCTTTACCTGGGAGCTGGAGGCACCCTGGTTGGGAAATACTGCTGTTTTTATCCTCCATGGATCTAATCCAGGCAAAAAAGCTCACACCTTCCCACAATCCCCTTTGCTTACATGTGTACAGGAGACCAACTACCATTACTTTCAGGAGACTGCATTTGAACTGAGCTTGTGGGTCCTTAGCGTGGGTCTTTACCCAGGGCAACAGTTATCAAAACAATGCAGGCACATGGGGAATTAGTAAACTTATACAGTCATGGCTGTAAATTTTGGCACCCCTGAAATATATTTTCAAGAAAATTAAGTATTTCTCACAATAAAGGATTGCAGCAACACATGTTTTGCTATACAGATGTTTATTCCCTTTTATGTGTATTGGAACTTAACCAAAAAAAGGAGGGGGGAAAAAAAGCAAATTGGACATAATGTCACGCCAAACTCCAAAAATTGGCTGGACAAAATTATTGGTACCCTTTTTAAAATTGAGGAAAAAATAAGATTGTTTAAAGCATGTGATGCTCCATTAAACTCACATGGGGCAAGTAACAGGTGTGGGCAATATAAAAAAAATCACACCTGAAAGCAGATAATAGGAGAGAAGTTCACTTAGTTTTTGCATTGTGTGTCTGTGTGTGCCACACTAAGCATGGAGAACAGAAAGAGAGGAGACCAGTCTGAGGACTTAAGAACCAAAACTGTGGAAAAATATTAAAGGGGTATTCCGCCCCTAGACATCTTATCCCCTATCCAAAGGATAGGGAATAAGATATAAGATCGCCACGGTCCCCGCTGCGGCACCGCGCAATCATTACAGCACAGAGCGAGTTCGCTCTGCACGTAATGATGGGTGGTACAGGGGCTGGAGCGTCGTTACGTCACGGCTCCTCCCCTCGTGATGTCACAGCCCGCCCCTTTCAATACAAGTCTATGGGAGGGGGCGTGGCGGTCGTCACGACCCCTCCCATAGACTTGCATTAAGGGGACGGGCCGTGATGTCACGAGGGGCGGCGCCATGACGTCACGCTGCTCCGTCCCCTGTATCGCCCGTCATTACGCACAGAGCGAACTCGCTCTGTGCTGTAATGATAGCGCGGTGCCGCAGCGGGGATCCCAGGGGTCCCCAGTAGCGGGACCGCGGCGATCTGACATCTTATCCCCTATCCTTTGGATAGGGTATAAGATGTCTAGGGGCGGAATACCCCTTTAACAATCTCAAAGTTACAAGTCCATCTCCAGAGACCGAGATTTGCCTTTGTCTACAGTGCGCAACATTATCAAGAAGTTTGCAACCCATGGCACTGTAGCTAATCTCCCTGGGCATGGATGGAAGAGAAAAATTTATGAAAGGTGTCAACGCAGGATAGTCTGGATGATTGATAAGCAGCCCCAAACAATTTCCAAAGATATTCAAGCTGTCCTGCAGACTCAGGGAGCATCCGTGTCAGCGCAAACTATCCGTCAACATTTAAATGAAACGCTATGGCAGGAGACCCAGGAGGACCCCACTGCTGACACAGAGACATAAAAAAGCATGACTACATTTTGCCAAAATGAACTTGAGTAAGCCAAAATCCTTCTGGGAAAAATCTTGTGGACAGATGAGACCAAGATAGAGCTTTTTGGTAAAACACATAATTCTACTGTTTACCGAAAACTGAATGAGGCCTACAAAGAAAAGAACACAGTACCTACAGTGAAATATAGTGGAGGTTTAATGATTTGGGGTTATGTTGCCTCTGGTACTGGGTGCCTTGAATGTGTGCAAGGCATCATGAAATCTGAGGATTATCAATTGATTTTGGGTCGCACTGTACAGCCCAGTGAAAGCTGGGTTTGCGTCTGAGATCTTGGGTCTTTCAGCAGGACAATGACCCCAAACATACGTCAAAAAGCACCCAGAAATGCATGGCAACAAAGCGCTGGAGAGTTCTGAAGTGACCAGCAATGAGTCAAGATCTAAATCCCATTGAACACCTGTGGAGGGATCTTAAAATTGCTGTTGGGAAAAGGTGTCCTTCCAATAAGAGAGACCTGGAGCAGTTTGCAAAGGAAGAGTGGTCCCAAATTCCGGCTGAGAGGTGTAAGAAGCTTATTGATGGTTAAAGAAAGCGACTGTTTTTGGATATTTTTTCCAAAGGGTGTGTGCAACCAAATATTAAGGGGGCTTGTGATTTTGTCCAGACCATTTTTTGTTTGGTATGTCTCAAACAGGACATTTTCAGTAATGCTTGTACATTTAACCCCTTAAGGACTCAGTATTTTTCAGTTTTTTCCTCCTTACCTTTTTAAAAAGCATAACCCTTTCAATTTTTCACCTAAAATTCTATATTATGACCTATGTTTTGCGCCACCAATTCTACTTTGCAGTGACCTTAGTCATTTTACCAAAAAGTTCACAGCAAAACCAAAAAAAATTATTTTTGCGACAAAATTGAAGAAAATTATATTCTGTAACTTTTGGGGGCTTCCGTTTCTACGTTCGTAAATTTTTCGGTAAAAATGACACCTTTTCTTATGTAGGTCCATATAATTTAAATGATACCCTACTTATATAGGTTTGATTTTGTCTTCTGGAAAAAATCATAACTACATGCACGAAAATTAATACATCTTTAAAATTGTCATCTTTTGGCCACTAACTTTTTTTTTTCTTTCCAAGTTCGGGGCGATATGATGGCTTATTTATTGCGCTGTGATCTGAAGTTTTTGGCGGTACCATTTTTGTATTGATCGGACTTATTGATCGCTTTTTATTCATTTTTTCATAATATAAAAAGTGACCCAAAAATACACTATTTTGGACTTAGGAAATTTTTTTGCGCGTACGCCATTGACCGTGTGGTTTAATTAACTATTAATTTTTATTGTACGGACATTTCCGCATGCGGCGATGCCGCATGTTTTTTTTATTTACAGTTTTTGTTTTTTTAATGGGAAAAGGGGGTCTTATTTTTATTAGGGAAGGGGTTAAATGATCTTTTTAACTTTTTTTTTTTTTTTTCCCCACACACTTATTTTATTTTTTATTTTTTGCAATGTTATAGCATTCTCTAGGGGCTATAACACTGCATACACTGATCTTCTACACAGATGACTACCATGCATTAACATGGCAATGATCAATGATATCGGTGATCAATTGCTCAAGCCTTGATTTCAGGCTTGGAGCAATCAATTGCAGGTAACGGACCCTCCGCTCTTGTTCTAGCTGATCGGGACATCACCATTTCACCCCGATGTTCCCGATCAACGTGAATGAGCTGCCTCGAGTGTATTTTTGTTACTTTTAGATGTGATCAACTTTGAACGCAGTGTCTAAAGGGTTAATAGCGCGCGGCACAATGATTGGTGCCTCACGCTATTAGCCCACGATCTCTGCTTTCTTTAGCCATTGGGATCAGCCGTGACTCTGCGTTATAGACAGGGCGCAGGGAGTACAGGTATGCCCTGCGTCCTTAAGAGGTTAAAATGTTTAATTTCACATATTGGCCTTGATTTACTAAGTGTTGTGTAGTTTTCTTTGTGGGTATTAATTCCCTACAATTTTGTTTCCCTACATTTTGCTTTTTTTTTTTCTTCTTCTGTGGAAACCTTCTTTTTATTTTATTTAATATTCCTTATTTTCCACACACATAATCTTTAAAAACACATCAATATCAGAGGATTCCATTCTAATGTCCATTCACATATTCTTACAATATATTCTCTATTCTTGCCACATCCCTTTTGTGCTTATTGATTTCTTATGCCCACTCTCCCTATAGAGCCTGGGAAAAAGAAAAAAAAGACAAAAAAAAAAAGTTTTTCAACACTATTCTGCCAATTACTCCATATTTTTTCCCAATGTTGTAATCCTTTTCCCCCCTTTTATCCATAGTTCTGTACTTTTCTACACCTTCATCTCTTTTTGCCATTCCCCCAATAGATGGACTGGTCAAATTCACCTTTACCTATAATTTCTTTACTTCTCCACAGGCCCCCGCTATCCCCCAGTAATATGGCTGGGACAGTCCTCGGGATTCTCTCCCCTACTCATTTTGACTTGTTTTAAAGGGGTACTTTAAACGCTGGAGCCAAAGCTCGTGACGCCATAGCCCCTCCCCTCATGATGTCATGCCCCGCCCCCCTCAATGCACGACGCGGCTGTCACGCCCCCTCCCATAGACTTGCATTGAGGGGGCGGGACGTGACGCCATGAGCTTCCGGCTCCAGCGTTTGGAACAGTTTGTTCCAAACGCTGGGCAGCGGACTATCCCATTAAGAACATTACATCAAAGTTGGATCAGCCTGTAGTGTGGCTTTCCACTTTGAATTTGAGTGTGACTCCATATTCAGACCTCCATGCGTTGATAAATTTGATTTCCATTGATAATTTTTGTGTGATTTTGTTGTCAGCACATTCAACTATGTAAAGACTAAAGTATTTCATACGATTAGTTCATTCATTGAGATCTAGGAAGTGTTCTCTAAGGCTAGGTTCACACTACGTAATTTCCGCCTGCAATTCCGCTTAGAAATTGCAGGCAGAAATCCCGCCTACTAAAATGTATGCTATAGTATAGTGAATGGGTTTCCGTTCCCAAATTCACACTTCAGAATTTGTGAACGCAGAATCTGCTTGAAAATTTCTGCCTGAAGAATGGCGTTGTTCATTCTTCAGGCGCAAATACTCGCAGAACACATTGCAGTCTATTGGAGACTGCAGTGTCCACGCGGTCGTAGCGCCGATTCAGTCAGTGCTGGCTGCACTTGGAATCTTCGGGCAGAAATTTTCTGCCCAGAGATTCGACAGAGTGAACCTAGCCTTAGTGTTCCCTTTATTTTTTTGAGCAGTGTATAATTGTTGGGCAAAGCAATCCCTCCTTTTCCCCACGTAGCTGTAAAGTTACTATATTTCAACCTAACCTGTTTTTTGCCCCACAACAATCTTCCCAATATTGCTTCCAACTTACTATACCAGGTGTTTCCTATCCAGATTGGTGCTGCACTAAAGTGGGAGAGGATGTGAGGCAGTATTATCATTTTCACTTTTGCCACTCGCGCTGACATTATTAAGGGCATTTTTATCAAAATTTTTATCCTATTAGTAAAATTTTTTATGAAAGGTCGAATATTATTTTTCATAAACTACTTTACTCCTCTTGAAATATTAATCCCTAAATAAGTAAAGCTCTCAGATTTCCCCCAAAATCTTCAATCTTCCTTCCATTTTGTCCAACTCCTCATGTGGTAACCTTAGTAAATATGTTGGGATTTTCTGAAAATGTCGGGAACACACTCCTTTTCAGTGACCATGCCCCTTTTTCGTGTTTTCTTAGTAAAATGGAGAGTTAGTCGGATTTTTCAATTCTAGCACAAATTTGGAACACTTACGTTTGATGGGTGGCAGACAATCTACCTCTCACTATTCAGAAAATGTCCCTTGCACAATATAGGGAATATTATAGCATCTACCATTACTATAGAACATTACTGTATTATATTTTTATATTCCTCTTATATATGCATGAAAAACTGTTTTCTGCACATAACCAGAATTGAATAGAATTCGTTTTCGATGATGTACATAGAAACATGAGCTCAAAAGAAGCTATGAAGAAAATAGAAATCTGCAGCACTGATCCCAGGAGTCAAGTCCTGGAAAAAAGTGTGGGAACTCACCCAAGATATCCACTCAAGGGCTGGTCCTGCAGGACTATTGCTTATAGGAACAGTGTTCCTGCTGTGGAAAAAGGGCAGGAACTCTGTTCCCATGCGTTTCTATAGGAATTGAGTCCCAAATAATCCCATTATGGAAAAAAAAGCAGCAGACAACCATTGTATGTTGAGACCAGAACTCTATGGAAACCTGGTAATTTGTTCTGAATCCCAAACATGTCATCCAAAAAAGTGAGGATTAAAGTAAAATAAGTAGATAACTAATACAGATAAAGCAAGTCCTTACTTATAAAATAGAGCTTCTAGAAGCTGTAAATCACTCTCTATGTAGAGGCTCAGGGTCCTGTACAGTACAGTGTCCCAAAAAAGTAAATTGGATTCACTCCCACCTTGTGTCCAAAGGAGCACCTAACCCTGTCACAGATAAATAGTACAGAACATGACTACCTCCCTGTACTGTAGGGAGGCGCTAACAGACAGCAAGTCAGTGCATGCACTTCAGTAATACAGGGGTTTTACCAGTGACATGTCCATTCTGATTGATCAGATCTTGCAGCCATTGATATGTTTCACAGATCTGGACTGTCTGTAGCATTGTATGTTGATGATATTGTAATTTGAGGCCCTTGTAAGTTGAGGAACCCTTGTATACCACTCACTAGTGCCGATCTCTCGTGGAACATGAATTCCAGCAAATTCTTTAGAATAATAGAAATAAGACTACATTACCAAATCACAACTGAAACAAAGCTGCGCAAAAGCACATTGCAGACAAATTGTGGAAACATCAAAGTCTCACAACAAAATTATTTTCGTGATTTTGCGGTCACCAAATTTTGTACAGTTGTAATTTAGCTCAGAAATGACACCCACAGGTTACATTCGCACACAACATAAATTAAGATCAATTCTGGCAAAGTCGTGTTAGGCTGCTTTCACACTATAAAGTTCTTCAGTTTTTAAAGAGCCGTTATAATGTACCGTAATGAAAACCTTTAAAAACGGTAGTTAAACGCTATTACAAAATCCCATTAAAGTCTATGGGATTTTTACATTAACCAGTCATAGCCGTTTCTAATAACGGACATTACTTGTGACTGGAGAAAATAACTGTACATGCACTATTTTTCTCCCATCACAAAATAACTTCCATTATTAATAACGGGCTATGACAGGTTAAAACAGATAATGTAAAAATCCCATAGACTTTAATAGGATTTTATAACGGCCGTATGCGATTTTGTAACGGACGTTTTTAAGGGTTTTCATATCGGAACATTAAAACAGCTCTTTAAAACGGAAGAACTTTATAGTGTGAAAGCAGCCTTACTTCTGACCTATGACCGAAAATGTAACTCCCAGGAGGAACTGCACTATATAGAGTCCTAATAAAAGACCTATATCAGGAGAGCGGAGAGGTCATCTTGGATGTGTTTCTGTTTCCTATGGCTTCATTATTGTTCTCTAGGTTGGAGAGTTCTGGTATTCTTACCTTAGGTTGACTCTACTTGTGTCATATGATAAGGCACTTTCTGGTGAGTTCTTTCTGTGGTATTTGCAAACTTTAATAAAGCCCCTCTCAGTAGCTGAATCAAGGAGATTTTAATCACTTTACGGTGACGTATGGGGGCACATACTTATTGCTTGTAATATGTTAATCGCTCTTTGTGTGTTGGGAAGTGGTCCGTGTTTTGACATTTTTTTACACTATTAGATTATACTTTAGTTAAATGAAAGTAAACACGTTTACCTTTCATTTCCTGACTTGGAGTTATGCAGTCAGCCTTATGGAAGCGATTTTTCTCTCTTATTATAGATAACTTCACTTATGGTAGCACATTTCCGTTTCTACACATCTTCTGCATTTTTGTCGCTTTTTCTATAATGACTTAGCACTGAGGTCATGGCTGACTGAATGTTAAAATTCCTTAACTTTCTTAGCCATTGATGTGTGGCGTAAGATTTTTTTTCTTGTGTGAAGTTTTGGGAAATATTTTGCCTTTTTAGTATAAAAACAAGGCTTTTTTTTATTTGCAGTAGTAATTACTGTATGACTAACAGTGGAACATTTTCCTGTCTACTTTAGTGCAACGCGAGTTACAGTAATGTCATGTAACAACTTTCTGTGCTGGCTAATGATGATGATTTTCTCTGGTGACCGGCAATTCTCTGATTCTTTTAGACTGGACGTTTTGTAGGTTTTACTTGATGAGCCGTGTGCAATTTTCTGGAAATCCAGAGGTTATACAGTTCAGGCTGCTTTAGATGATTTATGTATGTGTATCTTCTTTTCGTAACTGAGATCTGTCATCAGGCAGCATAAGCATGAGCTTGTTTCAGTAACAATATTTTATATTAAATATTTCATATTGATATTTTTCGGCGTCTATTTCTTAAGGTTCTATTAACACTGCAGACATTTTTAGTGGACCAGTCAGTGCTGTGGTTATGGATGTGGATTACCTATGCAGTGTAGGGCAAATCCGGGTCCAGGCTACCCATGTGGCATTCATGTTGGCGCTCATATATGTTTGTGTTTTTTTTTTTTTTATTACACAAAACACAGATTTCCAATTTTGTGTAAACTGTAGAGGGGATTCACATTGAAATCTAAAGGACACTAAATTTAAAAAGACCCATGTGAACAAGATCTTAAAAGTTCATTTTCAGATCTGGGTTTAGTTTTATAATTCCAATGTGCAATGTTTTTTTTTTTTCAAGAACACCATAGCTACTTTGCCAGTGTTAAACATGGTGCAGTTATATTCTGACAGGACAGAATTAAATATGTCCTGCAGCCACCATTATTAATTACTTTTATTGCATTCCAAAAATGTAGATTCTTGTCGATTGTATAAAAAAAAAAATGGATTAATGGGCAAAAATTGGATCATCGTCATTGTGTTTAAGGGAAAAAATTGTCCGACTAATTTTGTGGGGCTTGCAGCGGTGTCAAACAGACAGAGGCACTCCCCCTAGGCAGAAGCATGGGGCACCATAAGTACTTAAAGGGGTACTCCGCCCTAGACATCTTATCCCCTATCCAAAGGATAGGGGATAAGATGTCAGATCGCCGCGGTGCTGCTGCTGGGGAGCCCCGCTGCAGCCCCCCGCTATCATTACAGCACAGAGCGAGTTCGCTCTGCACGTAATGACGCGCAATACAGGGGCCGGAGCATCGTTACGTCACGGCTCCGCCCCTCGTGATGTCATGGCCCGCCCCTTTCAATACAAGTCTATGGGAGGGGGCGTGGCGGTAGTCACGCCCCCTGCCATAGACTTGCATTAAGGGGACGGGCCGTGATGTCACGAGGGGCGGAGCCATGACGTCACGCGGCTCCATCCCCTGTATCGCCCATCATTACGCACAGAGCGAACTCGATCTGTGCTGTAATGATAGCGGGGTGCCGCAGCGGGTATCCCCGAGGTCCCCAGCAGCAGCACCGCGGTGATCTGACATCTTATCCCCTATCCTTTGGATAGGGGATAAATTGTCTAGGGCGGAGTACCCCTTTAAAGGGGTTATCCAGGAATAGAAAAAACAGAGCTAATTTCTATCAAAAACAGCTCCACATCTGTCCCCAGGTTGTGTGTAGTATTACATCTTGGTTCCATTCACTTCAATGGAACTAAGCTTCAGAACCACACCCAACCTGGAGACAGATGGGGAGCTGTTTTTGAAAGAAAATAGCTCTGTTTTTCTATTCCTGGATAACCCCTTTAATCCCATGCTGCACTGGAGAGGGGTCCAGGGGAGACCGAGCTGTGATAATGAGACTGTGGTTGAAGGACCTACCATGATGATGATGATGATGATGATGACGTTGGGTTGGGCTGAGTTCTGATAATGAGATGATGATATAGAATAGGTGGGCGTGTAAAAATCTAAAGAAAGGACAATATTGTATAAGGTATGTTTTGTTCAAAGGAGTGGTATTATAGGTTTCAGATCACAGTACATGCATAGTTTATTCATGTGTTATGGGCAGTAATACATAAATAAACGTTGTGCATGTACTGCTATAGAACAGTGATCTGCAACCCGTGGTTGTGCAGCTGGTGCAGAACTACAACTCCCAGCATGTCCTGTCAGCCATAGTCTCTACTATAGCAGTACATGCATTTGAAAACTACTGTATAGCACAACCTGCTGGGAGTTGTAGTTATGGGTTAGTTTAAGTTTTTGGCCAAATACCTAAATTTTGAGTTTCTGCCCAAAATTCTAATTTTCGGTGCACCACTATATAAAAGCCCTTTTTACTTGTTTTCTTTACAATAACTGTATTACATGATCTTAGCACGTTTCGCATTAGCAGGCATAATGAGGCCTGGAGGGCTATTCCCAATCCATTTTTAAAAGGATCGACGGATTATGATTAACTATTTTGGCAAGAATAAGGCTACAGATTTTACTATTTTTGCCATCAAAAATCTTTCTTGCCGTTCTCTTTATGTATTTCTGATCACATAGCACTTAAAGTGCTGTTCCTACGCTGTTGGGACTTTGCTCTCTACTAAATGGACTGATTAGCTTACCTGTTGCTTTTGAGGATGCCTCTCTTTTGTTTTCTTTTTGTGACTCTCTGCATATATCCTATTTGTTCAAAACTTAAATAAAAACCTTTGAAAAGAAAAAGGGTCAGCACTTATATAAACTAAATTGGGGACGTTTGCTGCATTTTTCTGCGCAGTGTATATTTATATATTTTACAGCTGTATCCCGATCTTTAATCCCAGAAAGATTTAGTTACAATTTCTTATAATTGCTGTAACCTTCCGGATGATAGTGGAGTAGAGATTAGTTTTTGTCAAATTATATAATAGCTCGGTAATAATCTTCATGTTGCAATACATATAAAAAAATATTTTCTTTTTCGGTGTAGATAGCCGTTAGTTGCACTACTAAGGTCTCTTCTGATTCGGCTGTGTGATAAATGAATTCTCAGAAGACTTGCCAATGAATGGAACATTCTGGGGAGCTGTTGTGACAGCTGTGAGAAGTAGCAGGCTACGTGTATCAATGACAAGTGTCGGAGAGCATTCCACTTTGAAAAGTTCAGTTTATGGGTCATATGTTGGGTAAAATAATATCAATGTTGGTCTCTGAAAATGTTTTTTCTTTTTGGGAGACAGTCACCTTATGGGTACAGGTGACTCCTCCTAAAGCCATCTGGAAAAAAAATGGAATAAGTTACTGTGCAGGCAATTACTGCTTCTAGTAATACTCTTATTGGGGAATGGCTTCCTCTCTGTCCCCTCAGGTGATATCCAGATTGGGGACAGGACTTTCCCTCCAATGATTTCCTGACTAGGGATGGGCTCTCCAACTTTGAGAATATCTTTACAAATAGTGATAATGCAAACAGCTGTATGGTCAACCCTAAGAATATCAGTATAGGGATCATTGTCAAAAAAATACCAGAATCCTCTACTGACTATATTATATACCAAAAAGAACAGCACGTAGAGTGTGATTCTACTAAATATACAACATTTTATTGTTTAAAATACAAAAACAACACTTAATAAAATATTACAGGCAGGAATTCCCACTAATTGCGGGGCGCTGGTGTGCCGACTTGATTAGGCAAATATGCATACGATAATCTCATGAACAACATGGAGACCACATTAACTGAACTCTGCTTTCCAATACTGTCACCTATAACTGAAGGATATAGCTATTATTATGGCTCAATGCTTTCAGTATATCACAGCTTTTTAATATCCCCAACCTTTATAAGTCTTTAACAGCAAATCAAACAGATTGTGGTCCCATGCATAAGTATCAGGCCCCAGTCTCTCAGCGTCATCGCACTACTGCGCGTGTACGGCTTGCTTTAAGTCCGACATGCGCACAGTGCTGTTAGTCGCTGGGGACCAAGGCGCTGTAGCTATGCATCACCAATGCATTCACCTATAGTGATCACCATGCCATAATAAAGGGACATGCTTGCAGGTGTCATTATTGTCATTAAAGGAGTAGTCCAGTCCTGAAAAAACCGTATCCCCTATCCTAAGGATAGGCGATAAGTTTCAGATAGCGGGGGGTCAGACTGCTGGGACCTCCTGCGATCTCCCGTATGGGGCCCCAGCTCTCCAGCCCGATAGCGTGTGTCGACCACTGCATGAAGCGGCAGCCGACACTCCCCCTCAATACAGCTCTATGGCATAGACTGAGATTGCCGAAGGCTCTGCCATAGAGTTGTATTGAGGGGGCGTGTCAGCCGCCGCTTTGTGCGGTGGATTGCTGGGTATCCCTGCGGTCTGAACCCCAGCTATCTGAAACTTATCCCCTATGCTTAGAGTAGAGGATACGTTTTTCAGTACTGGACTACTCCTTTTAACCCTTTATTCTAGCTACATCTCCGTGACCAATAGCTATATTATGCAGAAGTGAATATTAAAAATAAATATATATAGAAAACAGGATGGCAAAAAATGCATCCATCTGCACTAATAATCACAATTTGTACGAATGTTTGTGTTATAATATATTGCGCTGTCACTTTAATTGCTATGTTAGTATAGGATATTGTTGGTTACAAAATATTGAATATAAGTAATGGTCACTAATATGGGGATATAGCTATTGGTCATAGAGATGTAGTTAGTAGAATAAGGGGTTAATGACAATAATGATACCTGCAAGCATGTCCCTTTTTATTATGGCATGGTGATCACTATAGGTGCATGCATCGGTGATGCATAGCTAGAGTGCCTGGGTCCCCGGCAACTTAATGCACTGTGCGCATGTCAGACTTAGGGCAAGCCATACATGCGCAATAGTGCAGCGACGCTGAGAGACTAGGGTGTGATGCGTGCCACATCATGTGATCAACATGACAGGGAAGTTACAGGGGCATCCTGGAGGTTACTAGGGAAGAATAGCAGTATAAAAATGCTCCAGATAAACAAATGGTATGCCTCCTGAGGAAGGAGCCGAAACAGCTGTAGGGGTAGTGAGGCGCCACTGTGCAGACCTAATATGGGTAAGACACTATTATATGCATGATTTCAAACTTATGGTAACATTATGCATGGGACCACATTCTGTTTGATTTGCTGTTAAAGACTTATAAGGTTGGGGATATTAAATAGCTGTGATATACTGAAAGCATTGAGCCATAATAATAGCTATATCCTTCAGTTAAAGGTGACAGTATTGGGAAGCAGAGTTCAGTTAATGTGGTCTCCATGTTGTTCATGAGATTATTGTATGCATATTTGCCAAATCGAGTCTGCAGGCTATCACCTGCAATTAGTGGGAATTCCTGCCTGTAATATTAAGTGGTGGTTTTGTATTTTAAACAAAAAATTTTTTTTGTGTATTTAGTAGAATCATACTCTATGTGGTGTTCTCTTTGGTATATTGCCTCTAATGTCACTGCAGCCTGTGAGACAGACCGTACACCTCTAATAATGTGATTGCATCATGTGAGACAGACCCTGCACTTTTTATCTCTTAAAACCTTAGCATACCCTATCTTTTCCAGTTTTGTCATAGGTTTTTCTAAATGTGTTACCGTAGTTCTACTAGGAACGTATATAAACTAAGATGCAAAAAAGACAGAGATCGGAGGCACCATTCAGAAAAAAAAAATGCCCAATGTATACACTTTACCACCTGGGAAAATGACCCCTGGGAACTTAGCTACTATAAATGTCCATAGGATGGTATGGTAGTGCAAGAACAGAACAAAATGCAGGTAAGTACTATATATGTAAAGAAGAATGATAGTCCTGCATTCGCCGCAATCCACTGCTGCTACGGAAGGGGTACCATGGAGGTAACGGGGCTGGTACGGGGGCTCAGAGGTGCCTCTGAGCCCCCGTACAAGCCCCTTAACCTCCATGGTACCTCTCCTGTAGCAGTGGTGGATTGCAGTGAGTGCCGGACTATTGTTCTTCTTTACATATGTTCTACTAGGAACATTTCCTAAAACAACTTTTCAATCTCTAGTTTTATTAGGTCTATTTTTTTTTCATGTAATTAAAATGAGATTGTAGAGAGAACCTTAGTGTGGTCTTAGTGGTACAGTTGCCTTGGTCTTTGGCACCTTTATACAGTGTAAGCTTTGTGTAGACAGACACCTGTTAAAGGCTTTGACATTTTTAAGGAGCCATCCAATCCAGCATGACTGACAGATTTTTGTGTCTATTGGGAGACATCTGTATATCAAGCCCTATGAGTAAAAGATGTCTGTGACTGCCACGGTTACTAAAAACCCTACTTCTTGACAGTTTTTATAGCATCATTTCTCTATTTTACTATCATTTCATAGTAAATTGCAGACTGCTGTAATAAGGGAGCCAGTACCTGTTTCATGCTGCCTGATCCATGTATCATCTAGGCTGCCCCTGGTTGTTCTGCCTGTTGCTCTGCCTGCCTTAGCTGATAGATCTTTGTCTGACTATAGAGATATCTATCAATCAAGGCTGTAGGGGTGGGAACGATCCCTGGGGACTGCCCTAGTGACTTGTGGTATAGTATGGTTCCCTTTTGAGGCTTCCCTGAAATGCATTTTCATGCGTAAAAACCATGTGTATTTCAAATGTTTATTTTTATTTATTTTTATTATTGCTTTTATTAAATTTTTTGTTATAGTTTAGCTAGTTTTTTGGTGTTTTTCATTGTGCATTAAAAAAATCATTGGCAAAAACACCTAATGCACAAAAAAAGCATAGTTTGCAGCATTTTTCACATTTTAATTTGGTCATCTATAAAATATCTGACTTTGCAAAAAAAGCACAAATCTATAAAATAACCTACAAAACATGTTTTGCATAAAAATGCACTGCGTAAAAGCTAAGTTTGAGTTCCCTGTACAGTAAATATGTCCTAGGTAGCTATATAATATACATATGAAATTGTTGAAGTATATATGAAATAATTTGGATTTCAAGAACCTTTTCTGTGAATCTGATACAGCCCCAGAAATGTTGAATTCGGCAGCTGGCCGTCTGGGTGCGTGAACTACGCTTACCAACGCATTTAAAAGCCTGCTCTGCTTTAATGTATAAATCACAGTTCCTACATTGCTTCATGGATGAAAGCCTATAGTTGAGACGTGTTTTGGAAGCTGGCAAAGCTTGGAACAGCGCGGTTGTTGAGTTATAAACAAAACAATAACACACTGAGGTTGGGTTCACTTTCCAGGCCTATAAACAGATCTTAAATCTGTAGAGATCTGGAATGTAAGTGTTGATAGATGGAGTTGAAAGAAGGGGGGGTGGAAGCCTTGGACTGATTGAAAATGTATTTTGGGTTGGAAATGAAACCTTCCAATGTTTGTCATTGAAGTTGGTGCAAGTTCACCCTGTGGAAAAAGGTGTGCTTTTATATTTTTTAAATAAATATGTTTCAACCAACGCCTAATTTAGTAAAAGATAAATCGCATTGTAAGACTGCCCTAACATTTCAGATTCTTTGCTTTGTGTATCACCGGTCCCTTCTCTATTGCCTGCTGGGGTGTTTATGTTGAAGCAGGTGACCTACCTTTTTCTTTATTGTACCCGTTCACCCCTCGAGCAAGCAGGAATCTTATCCTAGCTCTAGAAACAGCAAAAGACGTTTTGGTATCACTTCATATCTGGAGCATCTCTTCATTTTACAGGTAAGGCTGAAGCCAAAAAGTGTGAATTATCATCTTTCTATTCAATGTTAGCTGTCTCAAAGACGTAGGGCACATTGAATAGAAAGATACCGTTATTCACACTTTTCATATTTAGGAGGGTTTTATGTTAGTTTCGTGACAATGTTTTTTTTATGTAACATTTGTTTTCTTACCTAAAAATATCTCTGCTGTTGCTGAACTCACGTGATCATGGTCATAACTTGTAAATTGAACTTTAAAATGTATTAATAGTCCGAATGACCAAAACAAAAATCAGTGTTTGTTTTGGTCATTCGGACGTACAGTTTTATTTTTTTTAAATTTTTTTTTTTGATGCAGTTCTTGAAGCCAAAGCCAGGAATGGATTTTAATAAAAGAAATATCAGTCTCTTTTTTTATATTTCTTTTGCCATTTATGATTTGTTTCAGGCGCTCTCTTTAATTTTAACCCCTTAAGGACCACAGTTTTATTTTACCACTTTCGTATTTTTCAACACTTTCTAAAAAAAATATCAACACTTAAAATTTTGAACCTACAGACCCATATGAGGGCTTATTTTTTGCGCCACCAATTATACTTTGTAAAGACATCAATCACCATCAAATTTAAAGAGTACCTGTCATCAACAAAAACTTTTAATATGTTGTTCATAATCATTAATGAAGAGATATTGTAATATATCTTCATTAAAAAATAATATTTATACCTTTTTTTTTTCATTTTATACTTTTGGCCACTAGGGGTCTCTCTTCTATGACTGGTCTGCAAGCAGCTTCCTATGCTTTTCATAGTAAGTGTACAGCTTTTAGGACTAATGCTGAAAGGGCTCTGGTCCTTCCACCGGAAGTTCAGTACTCGCAGCTCAGGACTCGCTCCCAGCCTGTGAGCTACAAGCCTGCACATGCCTCTCATATAACAGCCAGTCACCTCCCCCTCCCCCCTGCTCTGTGTTCAGGTGTTGGCTGTCTGGCTGTCTGGGCATGCTGGGAGTTGTAGTTTTGCAACAGCTGGAGGTACCCTGGTTGGGAAACACTGCTGCAGAGGGAGAGCAGCATACAGGAAGACTGGCAGAAGCAGAGTCCCGGCCAGGCTTCATGTGACATCATGCCTGCCGGGACCCGCCTCCTTCCACCCCCTCAGAAAGACAGTGCTCCTGAGCTAATGAAGAGGGATAAAAAAAGGTATTTCCACAGCGTTTTAAACCTCAATAAACACAGGGATAGGCATAGTTAGAGTAAGGGACAGGGGGGGGAGGGGGATCAGGGAAAGTTTAGATGACAGGTACTCTTTAAGGCAAAACCAGAAAAAACAATATTTGTGGGGCAAAATTGGAGAAAAAACGTCATTTTGTAAATTTTAGGGGCTTCTGATTCTACGAAGTGCACTTTTCAGTAAAAATAACACCATATCTTTTTTCTTTTTTCCATATGGTTACAAGAATACCTAATGTATATATTCCAATATTAGAAAAAAGTTCAAAGGCACTCACCCTATGCTGTGTAAATTCTTCTTTATTTCTTTAGCTCATGTGCAAAAACAGGATGCCGGCATCTTGCCGCAGTGAGTTCAGAACACCAGTGAGTGACCAGCAATCTCACACACAGGCGTTCTGAACTCACTGCGGCAAGATGTCGGCGTCTTGTTTGTGCACATGAGCTAAAGAAATAAAGAAGAATTTACACAGCATAGGGTGAGTGCCTTTGAACTTTTTTTCTAATATTGAATTGTATACACACCTTGCTGTTTCTATGAATGAGCACCACCCAATTATTGCTTGGGGCTGTCTCCACCATCCGCCATCAGCCCCCCATAGACCTCTATACTTACACAGCGAGTAGTGCCTGTACTGACTTTCTCTACGATTAAAGCCTAGTTTAAATAGGTTTTGTTTTATTTTACTACTTTAAATAAAATTTGAACTACATGCACCAAAATTAGTATGTTTAAAATTGTCATCTTCTGACCCTTATAACTTTTTTTGTTTTTAAACGGGGATGTATAAGGGCAAATTTTTGGCGCTGGATCTAAAGTTTTTGTCGGTACTATAATATACGCAATTTTGGACTTTGGAATTTTTTTATGTGTACGCCATTGTTTAATGTACGCGCGGTTTAACCCCTTAGTGACTTAGCCCATTGTCACCTTAAGGACTCAAAACAACTTTTGTTTTTGCACTTCAGTTTTTTCCTCATCTTCTAAAAATCATAACGCGTTCAATTTTGCACCTACAGACCCACATAAGAGCTTCTTTTTTGCATCCAATTGTACTTTGCATTGACATTACTTATTTTAAAACCTAATCTATGGCAAAACAAAAAAAAAAATTGTGAGGTAAAATGAAAAAACAAAACAAAATAGCCATTTTGCTAATTTTTAGGGTTTTCGTTTCTACGCAGTGCACTTTTCGGTAAAAATGACACCTTATCACTATTCTGTGGGTCCATACGGTTACAGGGAAGCCCAATTTATGAAGGATTTATTTATTTTACTACTTTAAAAAAATTATAACTACATGCACCAAAATTAGTATGTGCGAAATTGTCAAATTCTGACCCCTTTAACTTTTTTTTTATTTGGGGCAATATGAGGGCAAATTTTTTGCGCTGTGGACTGTAGTTTTTATCGGTAATATTTTTATTTTGATGGGACTTTTTGATCTCTTATTTTTATTGTATATGAAGTGACCAAAAGTGCACAGGGAAAAGGCGGGTGATTCAAACTTTAAGGGGGGGGGGCTTATTCACATTAATTCTCTTTTTTTACCACTTTTTACCTTGCATGGTATAGCCCTAAGGGGGCTAAAAAAAAAATCTGATTGCATTCACTGATCGGCATGGAGCAGTAGATTGCCAATCGGACGACAAGGAGGCAGGTGAGGACCCTCCCATCATCCAGTAAACTGATCGGGACACCACGATTCTGTTGCGAAAGTCCCGATCAGCTCCGCTGAGCTGCTGGGCTAGTTTTACTTTTACTTTAGACACCTCAATCAACTTTGATCGCAGCATCTAAAGGGTTAATGCTGGGCATCAGCCCGATCGGTGCCTGGCATTAAGCCGTGGGTCCTGGCTGCCTGTAGCAACCGGGACCCACAGGGTTTAACCCGTTCTCCGCTTTTGAGCACGGTTTAAACCCCTTTAGTGGGACTCAGGATGTACATGTACAGGAACGGGTTAATATATTTTTATAGTTCAGACACTTACACATGCAGCGATACCACATATGTTTACTTTTATTATGTTTCTATATTTTTTTATATGGAATTTGGGAAAAGGGAGGTGATTTAAACTTTTTAATATGGAAATGTTTTTTTTTTTTTTTTTTTACACTTTTAGTCCCCTTAGGTGCTTTTAGGAGGAATCATTACATTCCTCATGCAGATCAGTGTGGTTCCCCAGAACTCCATTGATCTGTGCCCTCTGCGCTTGATTGATAAAGCCTGGTTCAGCCAGGCTTTATCAATCTCAGAGCTGGGACCAGCAGAGGATGAGAGGTAAGCGCCACTGGTCCACCAGGGAGTGTTCAAAAGTCCCTTTAGACGCCACTGTCAGCTTTGACAGCGGCGATCTAAAGGGTTAAAGGAAATCTGTCACCTGCACTAACCTGTCGGTAACGACAGGTAGTGCAGGTGACACTGATGACAACGGTACTCACATTGTCCCGTTCCGTGGCGGGGATCTTTGGTAATCTCCTCTGTCAGCTCTGCTCTGGGCACCCTGCTTGGGGCACGGGCAGAGCTTACTTACCCGCTGCTATTCCCTCACAGCAGGACCCAGCAGGGGGCAGCAGTGGTGATGTCACTAAGCTCCGGCGGTGCCCCAAGCAGGAGATTACTGAAGATCCCCCGCCACGCAACGGGACCAGGTGAGTACTGTTGTCATCTTTGTCACCTGCACCATCTGTCGGTACTGACAGGTTAGTGCAGATTACACTGGTGACAGATTTCCTTTTAATAGCCGGCCACGGAGATCGCCGCATGTCAGCTATTAACTGCAGCCCCCAGCTACAAAAATCAGCTGGAGCTGGCCGGTATGGCGCAGGCTCGAGACGGTAGCCCATGCCATACACTGTTAACGGCACAAGGACGTGTATACACGTCCTTTGTTGTTAACAAGTTAAAAACTTCACAAAGAAGTCTTAATATGGTGGATGTAATCTAAACCTACACTGCTCATAAAAATAAAGGGAACACTAAGATAACACATCCTAGATCTTAATGAATGAACTAATACTTTCGTCTTTACATAGTTGAATGTGCTGACAACAAAATCACACAATTATGGAAATCAAATTTATCAACCCATGGAGGTCTGTATATGGAGTCACACTCAAAATCAAAGTGCAAAAACCACACTACAGGTTGATCCAACTTTGATGTAATGTCATTAAAACAAGTCTAAATGAGGCTCAGTAGTGTGTGTGGGCTCCGCGTGCCCGTATGACCTCCCTACAACGCCTAGGCATGGTCCTGATGAGGTGGTGGATGGTCTCCTGAGGTATGTCCACCCAGACTTGGACTAAAGCATCCACCAACTCCTAGACAGTCTGTGGGGCAACCTTGCGTTTGTGGATGGAGTGAGACATGATGTCCCAGATGTGCTCAATTGGATTCAGGTCTGGGGAACGGGCGGGCCAGTCCATAGCATCAATGCCCTCCTCTTGCAGGAACTGCTGATGCACTCCAGCCACATGAGGTCTAGCATTGTCTTGCATTAGGAGGAACCCAGGCCCAACCGCACCAGCATATGGTCTCACAAGGGGTCTGAGGATCTCATCTCTGTACCTAATGGCAGTCAGGCTACCTCTGGCAAGCACATGAAGGGCTGTGAGTCCCCCAAAGATATGCCACCCCACACCATTACTGACCCTCTGCCAAATCGTCATTTTGGAAGATGTTGCGGGCAGCAGAACGTTCTCCACAGCGTCTCCAGACTCTGTCACATGTGCTCAGTGTGAACCTGCTTTCCTCTTTGAAGAGCAGAGGGTGCCAGTGGTGAATTTGCCAATCTTGGTGTTCTCTGGCAAATGCCAAACGTCCTGCACGGTGTTGGGCTGTAAACACAACCCCCACCTGTGGACGTCGGGCCCTCATACCACCCTCATGAAGTCTGTTTCTGACTGTTTGAGTGGACACATGCACATTTGTGGCATTCGGGAGGTCATTTTGAAGGGCTCTGGCAGTGCTCCTCCTGCTCCTCCTTGCGCAAAGGCAGAGGTAACGGTCCTGCTGGTGGGTTGTTGCCCTCCTACGGCCTCCTCCATGTCTCCTGATGTACTGGCCTTTCTCCTGGTAGCACCTCCATGCTCTGGACACTACGTTGACAGACACAGCAAACCTTCTTGCCACAGCTCTCATTGATGTGCCATCCTGGATGAGCTGCACTACCTGAGCCACTTGTGTGGGTTGTAGACTCCGTCTCATGCTGCCACTATAGTGAAAGCACTGCCAGTATCCAAAGTGACCAAAACTTCAGCCAGGAAGCAAAGGAACTAAGAAGTGGTCTGTGGTCACCACCTACAGAATCACTCCTTTATTGGTGTCTTGCTATTTGCCTATAATTTCCACCTGTTGTCTGTTCCATTTGCACAACAGCATGTAAAATTGATTGTCAATTAGTGTTGCTTCCTGAGTGGACAGTGTGATTTCACAGAAGTGTGATTGACTTGGAGTTACATTGTGTTGTTTAAAGAAAATCTGTCAGTTTGCTCCCCCCTGCACTAACCAGCGATACTGGCTGATAGGCATCAAACTAATCAGCGTCTCCCATCAGCCAGTACCACTTGTTAGTGTGTGGGGGTGGGGGGGGGGAAGCAAGCTGACAGTTTTCCTTTAAAGGGGTACTCCGCACCCCTAGACATCTTATCCCCTATCCAAAGGAAAGGGGATAAGATGTCAGATCGCCGGGGTCCCGCTTCTGTGGGCGCCCGGGATCTCTTCTTCTGCACCCACCTGTACGGCTTCCACCTCACACCGGCAACGCTGGAGGCTTCGGAGACTGACCACAATGGCGGACGAGCGTGACGTCATGACTCCGCCCCGTGTGATGTCATGCCCCGCCCCCTCAATGTAAGTCTATGGGAGGGGCGTGACGGACCTCCCATAGACTTGCATTGAGGGGGGGGGTGTGACATCACACGGGGCGGAGTCGTGACGTCACGCTCGTCCACCATTGTGGTCGGGCTCCGAAGCCTCCAGCGTTCCCGGTGTGAGGTGGCAGCCGTACAGGTGGGTGCAGCAGCCGAGATCCCGGGGGCCCACAGCAGCGGGACTCCGGCGATCTGACATCTTATCCCCTTTGGATAGGGAATAAGACGTCTAGGGGTGCGGAGTAACCCCTTAAGTGTCCCCTTTATTATTTTGAGCAGTATATTTAAGCTCTACTCCGAAAGAAGTTCTCATTGGTATTCTTTACCCCCTCCCCATGGAGCATTGGTCTTGTTCTGCATATACCAGATGGGGGTCTCTTTAAAGGGGTTATCCAGGATTGTAAAAACAGAGCTTATTTCTTCTATCTTCTGTATTTGTGGTATTACAGCTTAGGTACCGAAGGTACTGGGTTTAAAGAACCCATACAATTGCATAAACAAAGTGGCAGAAATGTGAGTGCTGGGCCTCACCTTTCTGATTGGCTCTTCTCAAGCATGGGTTGTACAGGTTCTGTAAAACACCATGAGAATTTCTTTGACTCCATACACCACATGCTTGGCTTTCCAAGGAGAACTGTGCAGAAACAATAGGGCACAGCACTCAGCCAAGCACTTTTGCTTCTTCGTTTTAGCAATCGTAGCGGGTTGGGAGGGGTCTTCGTATCTGACCCCTCACCGATGCAAGCTGTTAACATGACTGTGACATTTCAGAAGTCTGTTTTAAATTTTTGGTATACTTACAAGTTAACCAACAAGTCTTTATCAGTTTGCTAAATCTGTGTTTAGAGTTTTTCCCTCATTTTCAATGTATCAAAGTGCAGGGTGGAACTGTTTGTGTAATGCTCAGTTGACATCTGCCTCTCTCCTTCTCCATGCAGCTACTAGTTCTTTGCTGCTGCCTCTTATGTGCCTATTTGGCCTGTCTATGGCTATTTTGCAATACTGGTTCATGGACGGTGTTTGTCAGGACATTCTGCCAACAGACATGAGCTAAATTCTGACAGCATTCCGAGACATTTACTAAAACACCCCAAGGTTACCCAGTGAACCCTGGTCGTAGTGCTGAATAAGCTGCATTAAGTAAGAGATGAACACAGGTCAGAACAGTTTTACATCTGGCAAAGGCATAAAACTGGTATATTTGTGTCTTAAGAGACATCCACACGCCACACTCGTTAGTTTTTCCCAACATAAAGTTTGGAAACATTAAATTATTTCTGGTTCCTTAGCAATAAGCTGATTATAATAATGTTCCCCCAACATGACCCCTAGTAGTGAGCTGTAATCAGTGGGGGAACCTGGCTGTAACCGTTGAGGTTTCCTGCAGTGCCCAAACATGGGGAATTAAGTATCACATATTGCTGTTCAAAACAGCTTTTTGTAACAAATCTGATCTGCAGATAAGAAATGAGGATTCTGATTGGAGGCCCCCCTCTAACTCTTTTATTATAATATCTTGAATAGTAGGCAAGCACCATGAAATGATAAAAAAAAAAAAATCTGGAAATTGCAAAATAAATACTATACTGACCTGTAAAGTCAGTGTGGTCCATATCCTTTTTTTAATTCATAAACTTCAGTCATGGGTGATTTAAATCTTATGTTAATTGGTGTTTTTGTCCAATTTGTAAAAACACTTTCTTTTATTGTGTCCCCAATGACCATACCTAATCATTGGGGACCCAATAAAATAAAGTTTTTATACTGTTTTGGGGAGGGATTCAGTTCTCATTGCATAGTTTTTCCTTGTAGTTATGCCTCATGATTAAAGAAGTATTACATAATAGTCCAATGCTTTTTTGTACAGACTGGTCTTTCTAAAGAGTTATAATCTTTGCAGTAGCCCTCTTCTCTGGCTTATAAAGGAGGTTCTGATTGGGGGGCCTCCCTCTTATGACTTCAAAAGTGCCTTCATAGGGTAGTTTACAAGGGAGGGGTCAAAACCCTTTTTGGCTGCAGTCATACATTCTGTTTCATGCAGTTTACGATGGTGCCCAAATCGAGTGTGAATACAAAAGAATGCAGCCTTCGATTCTTTCTTTTATGCTTTTCCTTAGTTATGTATTTACTTATTTGACAAAATTGACATCCAAAGAAATTTGGACTTAGGCTAGTATTACTCGAAAGAACTTGAACAAATTTCGGTACCTGTATTGCGGAACAAATCCTGGCCCAATCACTGGTCTGGTGACCTGCAGTAAGCATAACAGAACTGTTAGTTTGGATGCTTTTGTGTTGTTTTGATGCATGCATTTTTAGGCAAATCTAGGAATAGATGGAAGAAAGGGATGTATATAAAAAATATATATTCAAAAACCAGTCCTCAAGAGCACTAGGGGTGTAGAATTAAAAGGATACAAAGATAAGAAAAGGAGAAGAGAAGTTTAGGATCCAGTAAAAGTATATTTATTAATTATAATATATGTAATAAAATATTAATGGGTGACCGATCACCTTGCAGGGCCCTTGCAAAGGCGAAAGGTATATAATAGTACAAATAATGTTAGGTAAAATAAATAAATGAATATAGCACTGATCAAATAAAAATAATTATAATAAGTATCCACTATAATGTATTGTAGGAGTCTTATTCTGTTGGTATAAGTATATAGTTCACAGTTCGTTAATTGCAGTTCGTCACAACAGATAATATTGCCGAAGATAGTGTTCCAAAAGTAACCAAATTGTCAGTAATAATAGATTCCAGTGGTGCTGAATAGATCACATTAATTAAAAATCTCCAGTAACACTGGGTAGATCACATCAATCGTGCCGCTTGTGACTGTGTTGCGATCTTAGTTAACCACAGCACAGTTGTAAAACTTGTAACTTTGTTGCAGTTTCAAAATAGTTATAATACAACTGTATCAGCGTGGAAGCGATGTTTATAAGGGAACGGTGCACAGCACCACTCACCCTCCTCGACAGATCTGGAATGCAGACTTGGTACGGCAGTATCTTAGGGTAGCGATGTCGTCTGTACTTGTGGTGCCTTGCTGAGTTACAACCTGGGTGAGTGGCTCTCCGATGGGCTCCGAGGTTCCCGGATTGGCACGGAATGGCGTCCGGCCTCCTGGGGTGATGTCAGGGAGCTCCACCGCCCGGGGCTGTGAAGAGGATTGCAGGAAGCAGGTGCGAATCTGAATAGAGCGCTAGCAGTTCGCGCGTCACAGTGGTCCCAGTAATAAGGGCATCCAGCAGTTGCAAGTCAGGAATAGTGGATATAGTCTATTTTTAAGTGATATACACTTAATATAATAGTGCTTAATAACGGGTTGACCCGTTATTAAGCACTATTCTATTAAGTGTATATCACTTAAAAGAGGATTATAAAATTTACTAAGCACGTCACAGGTACTGTTTTTAATGACAATAGCTAATAACACATGGAGAAGACTTCTCATTTGCTCTGTCCTTAACCCCTTAAGGACGGACCCATTTTTTACCTCGATGACCAGGCTCTTTTTTTCTTTTTTTTTTACATGCATCTCTTTAAATGGTAATAACTTTAGAATGCTTTTTCTGAGCAGAGCGATTCTGAGATTTTTTTTTTCGTGACATATTATACTTTATATAAGTGGTGCATTTTTGTTGACACATGCAGCATTTTTTGTGAAAAACTGGAAAATTTCTGGTGTGTTTGTAAAAATGTTTTATGGTGTACACTGTGCGGTAAAAGTGATGTTATATTTATTCTGTGGGTCAGTACGATTATGGTGATACCCATTTTATATAGCTTTCTATGTTTTTCCTTTTCGGAAAATTCTTTTTCTGCCATTCAATTTTCCAACAGCCGTAACTTTTATTTTTCATCAGACGCCATTGAGTAAGGGCTTATTTTTTGCGGGATGAGCTGTACTTTATTGGTACAATTTTTGTGCTAAGTGCTACCTTTTGATCTTTTTTATTCCGCTCTTTGTACCAAAATTGGCGAATTTTAATTATTTTTTTTTTTATATACACTGTGTTCACCGTGCGGCATAATTTACATTATAGTTTTATATTACACGTCATTACGGATGTGGCAATACCTATTATGTATATGATTTGTGTTTTTGATCTTCTTTGGTGATAATACAGGGCATTTATTTTTTTAATAAACTTCATATTCTTATTGAAGAACTTTTTATTAAATTTTTTACACATTTTACAGGTTATACTATCCTGCAATACATTTGTACTGCAGCACAGTATGACCTGATGAGCTGCACACACTACAGCCTGTGCGATCCAGCCTCACAGGCTTCCGTAGCAGGCATACAGGAGGTCATGATCTGAACTCCTGCTGCCATAGCAACCAACGGCGACCCGCGATCCTATTGCGGCGTCGCCGTTGGTGAACAGGGGGAAAGCGCTCCCCCTGTCCTCACCATAGATCAGGATTGATCACGGCATCTAGGGGGTTAATACTGCCCCCTGCGGCGGCAGCGGGACTCCGGCTGTAATTAACAGCCGGGTCCCGTCGCTGATCTCCTGCACTGCCCGCGGCAGTACCGGAGATTGCTAGGACGTATGCATACGTCCAATTGCGCGAACGTGTCGGATGCTTGGACGTATGCATACGTCCTATAGTGGGAAGGGGTTAGTGTTCTATTTTGGGACACAAAGATTATTTATTATATTCAGTGCCAAATAAACAGCATTTTTGGCCATAAATGCTAGGTTGAAAAATGTAGACTGCTCTCCTTTTTCTTTGCACTAACTTTAGTACATATGTTCCTCGTTGGATTTGTATTTCCACCCTCAATGTGTTTTCTACAGTAAAATGTAAGATAATTTGACTTTTTTTTTTTTTTCTGGGTCTTTAGGCAATCAGCAGTAACAGCCCCAGAATGTATTGCCATGCATTTATATTATCTTGATATTTAGCAGCTTATTACATTATTATCATGGGATGGAGGTAGGAGTTGTCCATGGTCCTTCTGGCTTCCTTTCAATCTCACAATTTTCACACATTTCTTCATCGCTATTGTGGTGTTTACTCAGAACTTGTTAGTTGCAATTCCCATCCAGAATTAAGATCCTTTTCCAGCCTCTCTTCAGATAATGACACTCGTAAATATTGTAGCATTTGCTGGTATTATCACACATTTAGTAGAGTGAAAGGTTCACACAATTCCTTGGTTGCTAATAAACCCAAGTTATTGAAGCAATTAGAAAATGAGGGAAACTTACAGAGTGATGCTTGTTTTGTTTGGATAATTTTCATTCAACTTGCAAGACGGCGTGCCAGAATGTTTTATGTCTTATGAAATCTACAACTGATAAATGCTTTTCTTTATACGAAATGTACATGTGAATCGGGCCGTTTAGATGTAGTCAGCGCTTATTTTAAGGAATAACCTGCCTTGACACAATCCTGGCACTTAAAATGACTTATTATATCTTAGTACAAGGAAATGAAGTTGATTCTCTTTATGGAGGTTGGAGCTTGTCAATTTTTTTCTCTTCAAAAAATGGCAGCAGTTTTGTAGTACAAATGGAAATTTACTAATTATTAACCATTAATTGTGAACTGTGGCCTTTAAGCCTAATACAGATAAATGCAAAGCCCCATACAAATATTGTTTGGGGGTCTACTAGTCTAGTAGTGACTACATTAAAGGGGTTATCCACCATTAGATGACTTTAGTTCTTGCCGACCAGACAATAATGGACATTCTTAGGAAGGATCTGTGCTTGTCTTGGGGCCAAATGGCTGTGTTGAGTCCATCATATTGCTGTTGCTTTCTTTATGTGAACTGGCTATTTCCTGTTGGAGTTTCTTCCCCTCAACCTACAAATCCCAGGATTCCTTGTTTGAGGTCATTTTCCCCCCTCCCACACATTAGTCAACCCACCCTTTGCATCAGCCCTGTGGAGAGTGATCTTCCTCCCACCCAGAGGTTGCTCCATCCATTGAAGCACCGCCATGCTCCCTTTCAACACCTGACTTGGGATGTACTGTCTCAGGCCACACTACAACCTGGGAAAAGCTGAGACCACACTCATTTTGTATGCTCATTAAAAAATGAACATCAAACACTGGTACAGACACTTTATTATGAACTACACTAACTTTACAGCCCCTGTAGCACACTGGTATAAAAAAAAATCCTGGAACCCCCCTTTAACGTTATACATTTTTTTTTCAATGCTCAAGTGTACTGAACTGCATTCTTGAGTACCCCAAACAAATAGCATACAAAGTCAATAGCTATTAGGGATCGACCGATTATCGGTTTGGCCGATATTCACGATTTTCTATGGTATCGGCAATTACCTTGCCGATAATGCCCCGCACCGCCCCGTCCACCGCAAAAGCCGCTGCAGTTCATTGATTTAAAGCGCCCGCTTTTTTTTGTTATATTAGCCCCACCATCATTCAATTGCTTTTATAGACTAATGTGCATATGGAAACATTGATTTTTAGCAGTGATAGAGAAGCTATGACTCGCTTTCCAGTGGTGGTATGCGTAAGCCTTTCTGCTGGCATGCAAATCCCAGGCCGATGCTTCCCCAGAATGTTAGTGCAGCGGCAGCAGAAAGACCCTGATTCTTTGTTGTCTCTGCCCATTAACATACATGGTTGTTGAAGTCCATGGGAATTCATGTCTGCTTAAACACACCCCTGACATCGCCAAAGCAAAGTGGAGCAGCCAGGAGAGATGAAAGCGCCACCACTAACATAAGGTTCAGGTAAAGGTAACAATGACACGCGTATATTTAGGTTTTTTTTTTTACTCAAGGACGCAGGGCTTGCCTGTATGCCCTGCGCCCGCTCCCCTTCTATGACGCGGGCTGAGGAGCTGACCCCACGTCATGGTGGGGTGGTACCGGCGGCCATCAGCCGCTGGGACAGTGTCTGATGCCGGACATCACCAATCGCGGTGATGCCCACCATATTAACCCCTTCGACGTGGTAATAAACTTTGAACTAAAATGAAAGTAAAACGGTCCCAGTGAAACTGTGGTGTCCCAATCAGCTGGGACGATGGCGGGAGGTCCCTTACCTGTCTCCTTGCCATCTGATCGATGATCTGATGCTCCAGCCAGCCATGGCAGGCTGGCGCAGCAGAACACTAATAACACTGATCAATGCTATGCTATGGCCTAACCTTAAACAGTGTATACAATTCAGAGATTGCATGTAATAGTCCCATATGTGGACTAAAAAATTGTGTAAAAAAAGTTAATAAATGGGAATGAACCCCTTCCCTAATAAGTTTGGATCACCCCCCTTTTCCCATTTAACCTCTTGGGGATGCAGGGCTTATGCATATGTCCTGCATCCCTGATCCTTAAGGACTTAAGTGCGTTCCAGTACAGACAGGCATCCCGTGACAATGCCTTGTCTGCGATCGCTGCAAATCGCTGATCATTCAGATTGGCGATTTGCGGCAATTCCCTGTCAATTGGGTACCCGGAAAAAAAGGATGATAGGTGCAGTCCCATAACCCTTTAGCAGCAAGAGTGAGGTGGCTCTGGTGCCACCCCACGATTGTCCTGATTCGTCAGCTGTTACCAGCCAACAAATTGGGACTCCTGCTGTGCGGGGGTCCTGTAACGGCACCCGCTCCGCCCCTATTCCAGAGGGTGAGAGCGGGTGACGGGAGTTGTTACCATTGGCACCCGCATTCTCGGTGGGATCGGGGCCCCAGGAGCAGAGACAACGGCGGCAGCAGGAGGTAAGGCTGGCCTCCTGCTGTTGCTTAGCAACAACTCCCAGCATGCACAATAGGGCATGCTCGGAGTTTTTATGCAACAGCAGAAGACACAACTTCAACTCCCAGTATGCCTTTTGGTAGTTTGTGCATGCTGGAGGTTGTAGTTATGCAACAGCTGGTGGCACATTTTTGTTCCTCCAGCTGTTGCATAACTACAATCCCCAGCATGCTCTGACAGCCAAAGGGCATGCTGGGAGTTGTAGTAGTGTGCCTCCAGCTGTTGCATAACAAATCCCTTTGGCTGTAAGTGCATGCTAAGAGTTGTAGTTTGCAACAGCTGAAGGCACACTAGTTGCAAAACGCAGTTTACCTAACTTAGTGTTTTGCAACCAGTGTACCTGCACTGATAGCCAAAGGGCATGCTGGGAGTTTTGCAACAGCTGGAGGGACCCTGTTTGGGAAAAACTGCCGTAAGGTAATTTTAATGGAGGAGGCAAGTGTAATTCTTGCATCTGGGTCCATCTCCATGCAAATCCCTAATTTAGGCCTCAAATGCGCATGGCGCTCTCTCATTTCGGAGCCCTGTCGTATTTCAAGGCAACAGTTTAGTGCCACATATGGGGAATTACCGTACTCGGGTGAAATTGCCTAACACATTTTGGTGGGCTTTTTCTCCTTATAGCCCTTATGAAAAGGTAAAGTTGGGGTTACAACAGCATGTCATTGTAAAATAATTACATTTTTACACTAACATGCTGATGTTGCCCCAAATGAAAATATGGGGCAACATCTGGGGGGGGCAATGGTGTCCACTATTCTGGCACCATCGGGGCTTTGTAAACTCACATGGCCCCTGACTTCCATTTCAAATAAATTCACTCTCCAAAAGCTCAATGGTGCCCCTTCTCTTCTGAGCATTGTAGTTCCCCCGTAGAGCACTTGGTTCCCCCGTGCAAGGTAATTGCCGATACCGATAATGCCCAAAATCGTGATTATCGGCCGATAATATCGGCCATACCGATAATCGGTCGATCCCTAATTTCCATGTTCAGAAGAAATGGGGTTTCAATGCTTGGGGGGGGGGCATTTTCTCGTATTACCGTTTGTAAAAATGTAAAATTTGGGGAAAAACCTGCATTTTAGTAAAAAAAATAAAAATATTAATTTACACATCCGACTTTAACAAAAAGTCGTCAAACTCCTGTGAGGTGTTAAGGCTCACTGTATCCCTTGAGGGGTGTAGTTGCCAAATTAGTATGCCATGTGTTTTTTTTTTTTCATGTTTTGGCACCATAGGTATTTCCTTACACGAGAGAAATTGGGTTACAAATTTTGGGGGGATTTCACTCCTTTCACCACTTGTAAAAATTCAAAAAAATGGTTCTACAAGAACTTGCGAGTGTAAAAAATAAATAAATAAATAAAAAAAAAATTAGATTTAGAATTTTCTCCTTCACTTTGCTGCTATTCCTGTGAAACACCTAAAGGGTTATAAGTAGATATTGCAAAAGACCAGCTCACCGCCTTGTAGACAGTCTGGATTGGAGGAACCTCTGATGGGTTTTAGGAAGCACGGAACAGGTATCCAAGCCGCATACTTGGTGTGAACAGGTCCATAACAAAAACGTGCAGATTCCAGCTCCTAAAAAATATATATAAAAGTCCAAAATTTATTTCACATGGTTAAAAATAATGAAAACCAAAATAAGGTGGTTTTAAAAGCATAGCAGAAACTCCAACACGTTTCGAACCATCACGGTTCTTTGTCAAGACACAGCAATGTATGCCATGTGCATCTTTTTTATACTCTAAGCAAACAAGGAGTGAGCACACATGCTTGGATATGGGAACGCCTCTCATCAATGAAGGTTCTGGAGGGGAGAACGTGACGAAATTAACGAGGTCAATGTGTAATTTGATAAATCCTGATTCTCGGCTTAAACGTTTGTGTGTAGATATCCTCCTGGTATTTCACAAAAATGATGTAGAAATTACATATTTTTAACAACTTGTCTTGTATATACTTCTACACTATATTTTCACGTATGTCACATACTCCAGATCGTGCATAATGATGACGTTGCGGCTGTAAAAATTACTGCTAATATAATTGTATACATATATATTCCACATATAAATATGAATATATAAAATAGTTGTGTAAATAATGAAGGAAAAAGAAAAAATAAGAAAATTTATGAAAAACATGGTGTAAATGGAAAAAAAAAAAAATTAAAATCAAGACATATTATGGAGGTACATCAAGGTGACAGCTCAAGTTTGTCTATTATAGGTATTGAAAGAGTGTCCCGTCCTCTGAGAGGGGGAGATTGGCAGCGGAAGGTTTTGACGAGAGAGGCATTTTGTATTTTAAGATTACAGTCACATTCTTAATCAGGTTTAAATTATCGTCATGATTTGTATTATGTTTGTTAATATGGGTTTACCTGATACCGTGATTCATGTACGTATGTTGCTTTTGTATCTGATCTGTACCAAGATAGGTTCATTCACAGTGGAATTCCAGCTAGTTCACTTATCTGCAGTGCACTTGACAAATTATGCAATGTGTGAACAATGTTTCACTCATTTGCAGTGCACTTGACAATAATGCAATGTGTGAACAATGGTTACTTGAGAATAGCTGTTTTTTTTTCTTTCCCATTTACTTCATGTTTTTCATTAATTTTCTTATTTTTTATTTTTTTGCTTCATTATTTACACAAATAGGTTATATATTAATATTTATATGTAGAATATATATGTATACAATTATATTAGCAGTCATTTTTTACAGCCGCAACGTCATCATGATGCAAGGTCCGGAGTATGTGACATACATAAAAATATAGTGTAGAAGTATATAAAAGACAAGTTGTTGAAAATATGTAATTTCTACCACATTTTTGTGAAATACCAGGAGGATATCTACACACAAAAGTTTTTAAGCTGGGAATCAAGATTTATCAAATTAACATTCACCTGGTTAATTATGTCACGCTCTCATCTCCGGAACTTTCGTCAATGAGTGGCGCTCCCATCCGTGCTCACTCCTTGTTTGCTTAGAGTATAAAAAGGATGCATGTGGCATACATTGCTGTGCCATGACTAAGAACCATAATGGTTTGAAACACGTGGGCGTTTCTGCTATGCTTTTAAAACCACCTGATTTTGGTTTTCATTATTTTTAACCATGTGAAAAATTTTTGGGACTTTTATATATATTTTTTGAGAGCTGGAATCTGCACGTTTTTTGTTATGGACCTAAAGTATTAACAAACTTTCTGAATGTCATTTTGAATACTTTGTGGGGTGCAGTTTATATAATGGGGTCATTTATGGGGTATTACACACAGAAAGGCCTCTCAAATCCACTTTAAACTTAAAGGGGTACTCCGCCCCTATCCAAGGATAGGGGATAAGATGTCTGATAGCAGGGGTCCTGCTGCTGTGGACCCCCTCGATCTCTCCTGCAGCACCCCCAGTCATCAGCTCTCTGGAGCTAGGTTTGCTCCATGGTTGATGACTCACGATACAGGGACCGATGGTTCGTGACATCATGGCTCCGCACCCTCATGATGTCACGCCCCGCCCCTTAATGCAAGTCTATGGGAGGGGGTGTGACTGTTACCACGCCCCCTCCCATAGACTTGAATTAAGGGGAAGGGAGTGATGTCACGGACCGCTGGCCCCTGTCATCAGCCACAGAGCAAACTTGGCTCCGGAGAACTGATGACTTGGGGGGGCTGCAGGAGAAATCGCGGGGGTCCCCAGCAGCAAGACCCCTGCGATCAGAACTCTTATGCCCTATCCTTGGATAGGGGATAAGATGTCTCGGGGCGAAGTACCCCTTTAACTGGTCCCTTAACAAAAATTCAGATTTTTAATTTTTCGTGAAAATTTTGAAAATTGATTCTATATTTTGAAACCCTCTAATGTCTTCAAAAAGTAAAAACATGTCAACTTTATGATGCCAACATAAAATAGACACAATGGCCCAAATTTATCAAACTGTGGAGAGAAAAAGTGGAGTGATTTTTCCACCGCAACCAATAGCAGCTCAGCTAATGAGCTCTGGTAAAGTGTAAGCTGAGCTGTGATTGGTTGCTATGGGAAAATCACTCTACTTTTTCTTTCACACAGTTTGATATATCTGGGCCAAAGTTTCAAAGTTAGAAAAATGTTAAATTTTCATGAAATGTTGGCATTTTTCATTATCAGAGAATGCAAGTAACATAAAAAAAATTACCACTATCTTAAAGTACAATGTTACGAAAAAACTATCTTGGAATCAGAATTAAAGGTAAAAGCATCCAGAGTTATTAATGCATAAAGGGACAGTGGTCAGATTTGCAAAAAAGGGCTAAGTCCTTAATGTGAAAATGGGCTAATAAATAAATAAATATGTAGAAAAAAACATAAACATGTGGTATCGCCGCTTACACTAATGAGAAAACCCTGATTCCTTAAGGGGTTAATCTTACTGATCCTGAGTTACATGGCCATGCTGTATTATACTCCCAGGGCTGTACTCTTTATTTTGTTTGTGTGGAATAAGTCCCCGTGTACAGATATAATACTGTACATTACAATCATTACTTATCCTGTACCGATCCTAGCTTGTAGCCTGTACAGGATGTAGCATGTACACAGTGACTCACACCTGCAGACTAGTAAGTGCAGCTCTGGTGTACAGTACAGGCTATCTATACTATAGTCCAGAGCTGCACTTACCATTCTGTTGGTGCTGTCACTGTTTACATACATTACATTACTTATCCAGTATTGATCCTAAACAGAGACTTTCCTTTTTAATGTTTGTGTGTGTGTGTACCCTATTTTAGGAAATTTGTATTAACAATACTAATATGCCTACTGCACATTGTACAGCTTGGGTTACTGCTTTTGATTTTAGTAGTGGAATGTAAAGATCTTCTGTTATTATTTAATATCACAAATCTTACTTCCTGCTCCTATTTTTGAGGTCCATTGGATAAAAAAAAACCCTCTTGTGAAGAAGTGTGGCAGTAGAACCAAAGACAGTCTCTTGGAGAGAGTTAAATCGAAATGATTTCCGAGAGACTAGTGACCACATGTTGTCAATAAAAGTGTGTGGCAGCCTGGGTTGTTAACAGGAGGATATCCCTTTTACGCTGATCCACAGTCTACTTTGAAGTGGAATAAGATGAGGATTTAATGTGGGTTTTTTGGTATCCCATACACTTTACAACACATGAATCTGCAGATACAAAGAACAATGAGTAGGTGCGGAGATTTGGCGCATAAAAAAAGAAATGCATTTATTACATAAACTGGGCATTATTTCAAACACTGTCTAGGCAGGACAGCATGATCCCTAAACCCAGGGATGTGAACGACACATTGAAATGGTTTTCACTCATCCTTTAGGTGAACCCATAGAAGCAGGACAGTAATATGCATTTCAGTTGTAATGTGTGAACTAGTCCATAAAGTGCTAAATCACGAGAATATGTTCTTGCTGGGGAATGTGAAAATATTCTGCCAATAACAGCTGAAATATGTGTAACATTCCTTCCAGGTATTTGTTCTCTATATTTGGTCAGGATGCTTGGATTAAAGTTGTGTTTCCATCATCTGAAAGGATGCAATGCTTAAAAAAATAAATAAAAATAAATTTAAAAAAAAAGTCATCTATAAGAAGGCACATTTTCAAGTGGTCCTAGCGCCCTCCAGAACTTTTAAATGTGCGTAATGTCTGCCCATGTTTTCTGGGTGGACATTCCGCACATTTTACTATGTAAACATACACTCAAATTGTACCTATCAGTAGGAAAACATGAGTGTAAATAACCACAAGGCTAGATAGGGCTTCTCATGTGAGCATGCAGTTTTTGTCTATAGCCCTTTCTAAAGCCGAGATATACAGTCGTGGACAAATTGTTACCTTGAAAGACAGAAAACCCCACAATGCTCCCAGAAATAACTTGAAACTAACAAAAGTAATAATGAATAAATATTTACTGAAAATTAACTTATGAAGATGAGACATTGCTTCTGCATTGTGAGTCAATAGAATCATTTTAGATAAAACAAACTGGCCTGGACAAAAATGGTGGTGCCTGACCATATAGTGTCTGTACCTGTTTGACGGTTTTCTCACAGTTCTTGTGATTTTCACCCCCAATATTTATTTTTAACATCATACAAAATGACTGTCTCAGATTTTTCCCAGGTTGCAATGCGGCTGATGACAGGGAGCCTGTCTGCTTCAGTGGGTGGAGGGATCGCTTGGTGGAAGGAAGATCAATCTGCAACTAATGCAACAGCTGTAGGCACCCTGACTGAAAACCACAGGTCTTTTGAATGGATGCAGCTCATTTATGTTTCAATGGGTGGGGTGGCTGATGTATGGGATGGAGGAAAATGGAATTATGTGATTTGTAGGCAAAAAGAAAACTCAAAAAGGAAATGCCAGTTCATAAAAAGCTAGCTAGTGTTATGGTAATCTCACAACATAGCCATTTAGCCCCAAGACAAGTGCAGATCCTTCCTAAGCATGTCCATTACTGTGTGCCAGGTACATACTAAAATCTCCTTATGGTGGATAACCCCTTTAATATTTTGTTGCACAACTTCTTGAAGCAGTCACCTCAATCCAGTGATTTCTGTAACTCTCAATGAGACTTCTGCACTTGTCTCTAGTTATCTTGGCCCACTCCTCATAAGATCCTGCTCCAGATGTCTCAGGTGTAAAGGGGTCTTCTCAAGGCTGCAGGTATAGCTCCTTTCACAGATGTTCAATAAGATTATGATCAGGGCTCATTGATGCCACTTTAGAATGGTCCAATGTTTTGCTCTTTTAGTTGTGTGATTTAGTTTTCATCCTGTTGGAGGAACCATGACCTGTGACTGAGACCAAGCTTCCTGACACTGGGCAGCAGATTTGTATAGGATGCCTTGATAGTCCTGAGATTACATTGAGCCCTGTACAGATTCAAGACACACATTAGGGAAGATTTATCAAAACCTATGTAAAGGAAGAGTGGTACAGATAAAAACAAAAAAAAAAAATGGTTTTCTATGGGCAACTGCACCACTCTTCCTTTACACAAGATTTGATGAATCTTCACCTTTGTGCCAGATACAACAAAGCGGCCCCACAATATAACTGAGCCTCCTCCATGCTTTCCAGTAGGTACAGTGTTCTTTTCTTTGTAGGTTCATTTTTGCATCTGTTAACATAGAGCTGATGTGACTTGCCAAAAAGCTCCATTTTTTTTCTCCTTTTGTCCTAAGGGCAAGCCAAGGACCCAGGTAAGTCCCCTTTATCTAGTTGCTAAGAATTAAATGGGCAGATGCAAGCGAGCCTGTGGGCGGTGATAAAAAGGACATGGCCTGCACTTAACTGGGCTCTTTCCATGAAGGTGCTTTTCTCTGATCCTCCATGTGGCCTATGTTTTACATGGCTGCAACAATATAACTGTGTTACTACCGCAGCCAATCACTGACACATACTGATGAGACCGGTGATGACTCCAGTGGTTACATGGGCATACGGGTATGTCATTGCTGCAGCCATGTAAATGAAGACAATGTGAAGAATTGGAGCGGCCACACTAGACTCGTTGAGTCAGAAAAACACAGGACATAAATTTCATTTTTTGAAGGAGATATATCCATGCAACAAACCACTTTAGTGTCCATGACTTGCCTAGGAGAGATTTTCCTCCCTTTGTAGTAAGTTGTGCAGGTTCCTTCTGAATGCAGCTGATACATAAAGTTTATTGGAACATTTGATAAATTTTCATTATGTAACATGTGTATATATACATTTGATAATGTGCTGGGACTGTTCTATGCTTGTATATAGAGTCTGGGTGGCCAACCTTCTTCTTCTGGTTTTGCAGCTTATAGGTTATCCATTACATTAGTACAGACGGATGGGAATGAGGTAATACCATGTACACCAGGTCTCTACAGCTTTGTATCATCACCCAGACAACTACACAATCACATCTGTATTTCTGCACAACGCATCCTATGTCTTCAATTTATACTAAGATGCATTCTTTTTGTCTTACACACTAACTGTTCCCTCTGCTTCGCTGTTTGGCATTATTTAAGACTATTACAAAATGTGTCCAAATATTTTGGATTTTCCCACACTCCTATCTTTTTCCCCAGTTACTTTTTAAATCTTGTTTTCTTCACCAAGTTGACCTTATTTTAACCTTGTAACTCAGCATATAGCTTTATCGCACTGTTCATCAGTTTATAAAGCTCATAGCATAGCTCTTTTGTTATACATTTAGTTTATACGATCTCTATTTTCATCCTTTAAGTATCATAATGAATACTTTTTAAAAACATTTTAAATCTGTTTTATATGGGGAAAAAAAGGCCTCTTATCAGAAAATCTCCAGTTTTGCTTGTACCATGGGTGGGATTTTCGTTATTCACAGAATCATACTTTTTTTTTTTTGATAAAGGTTTTTTTAATTTAATGGTGTTAATGTAAATTTTTAAAAATTCAACAGCATGTAATTGGCTATAAACATGACATAATAATTACAAAAAGGAAAGCGGTTTGCTTTTTTTTTTTTTTTTATATGTCCATAGTCTCTTTAAAGGGGTACTCCGCCCGTAGACATCTTATCCCCTATCCTGGGATCCCCGCTGCGGCACCGCGCTATCATTACAGCACAGAGCGAGTTCGCTCTGCACGTAATGATGGGCAGTACAGGGGCCGGAGCATCGCTACGTCACGGCTCCGCCCCTCGTGACGTCACGGCTCCGCCCCTCGTGACATCACGGCCCCACCCCTTTCAATACAAGTCTATGGGAGGGGGCGTGGCGGTCGTCATGCATTAAGGGGACGGGCCGTGATGTCACGAGGGGCGGCGCCATGACGTCACGCTGCTCCGTCCCCCGTATCGCCCGTCATTACGCACAGAGCGAACTCGCTCTGTGCTGTAATGATAGCGCGGAGCCGCAGCGGGGATCCCAGGGGTCCCCAGCAGCGGGACCGTGGCGATTTGACATCTTATCCCCTATCCTTTTGGATAGGGGATAAAGATGTCTAGGGGCGGAGTACCCCTTTAAGTTGGAAAATATATTATCCTAATGTTTGTATCATGCCTTATATGAAATAAGAGACGTTATAAGAGTAACTTGGTTTGCACTGGACTTTTTGTTGTTTTCTTAAATGGGCACTGTCGTTTGAAAATTATTTTTTTCTTTTCTTGCATATGATACAGTAGGTAAAATAAATAAGATTTATAATTTACTCCCTGGGAAAAAACTTTTTTTTGTCACTTTCATGGCCTTATAAATCTGCGCACTTGGTCTGTTCAAAAGCACATACTTTGGTCTCCTGCTGGCCTGGCAAAAGACCAAACTCAGGAAGTGCTGTCTGGCCATAGGCAGTAAATCAAAGGTGGGGAGTGGTATGCACCCCTCGCTGGTGAGGATCGCAGTCTGGCACTGCCTGTCTCTTCGACCTGACGAAGCAAGGGGTTCCTTGCGAAACGCGTTGTCTCTGTACACCTTTTAATCAATAAACCTGCTTGGTTTTACCTCCGCTACCCTCCGGGAATTTGTGACAGGCAGTCTCCCTGCAGCGCCAGACTGCGATCCTCACCAGCGAGGGGTGCATACCTCTCCACACCTTTGATCTGCCAGATCGCCATCCTTGATGACCGGGACCAGGACGCAAGGCTGCTACAAGGATTTCATTTGAGTATTCACACTCATAAATGCTCTTAACAGTGTTGTGCCTGCAGCGCAACATTGAAAGGTGAGTGTAAAATCTCACCATATACCTGACATCACAAACCACTTTATGGACATCATTGGACTACCATCTGTGAAATGTCTACATTTAAAGAGCACCTCTTTTCTTTCTGTTCCCTTTCTATACATGTATCCATAGGCAGTAAATGCAAAGAGAGAAAACTTGACCCTTGCGATGGCACTGCTAGTTCCAAAATAATGTGGATGCCAAACCAGAGGTATTTGTAAAAACACCAGAGAGGTTTATTTAGACATAAAAAGCAATAAAGTACAGGGATAATCCCTGTACTTTATTGCTTTTTATGTCTAAATAAACCACTCCGGTGTTTTTACAAATACCTCTGGTTTGGCATCCACATTATTTTGGAACTAACAGCGCCATCGCAAGGGTCAGGTTTTCTCTCTTTGCCTTTACCTCCATCAGGATTGGGATCATTCCCTTCCCTGGGACCCAGGCTCAGCAGCTGTTCCTGCCTATTTGCTACCCACGGTGTGGGTTATATGCGAATATTTTATTAGCTCAAGGTGAGCGGCCATTACTCAGGGGTAAGTTCACCCTCTAACGGTTACCGTGTTCAAGTTTGCCATCCCTTTGTAGTGGTAACGCACAAGGTGGCATCGTCGGTCTCTTTTTTTTCTATTTTCATAGGCAGTAAATAGCATTCACTCTTTGCCTGTGTATGAAACCTGGAGAGCATTTTTAGCATACAGTGAACGCCATAAAAAATAAAATCAAATGTAAAAAAAAGTCAGAAATATTAACCTTTTTCACAATATTTGGGAGTTTTTCACAAAAAAAGCTACATGAATCAACAAAGATTTACCAATCGCGTCGCTAAGTAAAAGCATGTCAGAGGTATAACAACTTAAAGAGACACATGCCAGAGTTGAAAAAATTGGGCTTAGTCTCCTTTCACACTAGTGATTTCTCCGTTATTTAAGTTCCGTCGCATGTTCCGTCACGATTTTCGGCAAAAACCTGCCGTAACTGCCCGTTTGCACCCGTATATGCACGTAATTCATTATGGACGTTATACAGTGACGGGACATCGTGGTGGAAAAATTTCTGCATGCAGTAAATTTTCCGCCACGATGTCCTGTCACTGTATAACGTTCGTAATGAATTACGGGTGCAAACGGGCAGTTACAAAATCCCATAGGCTGCAATGCGATTTAGTCTCGGCCGTCAGGGGTTTTGTAACGGCAGGTTTTTGCCGAAAATTGTGACAGAACATGCGACGGAACATCAATAACGGAGAAATCACTAGTGTGAAAGGAGCCTTGGTCATTAAGGGGTTAAATATTTCTTACTATACAAAGATTTTAGGGTTGATCAGTGGAATTACTATACCTTTTTAGTAGTTACTTAATATTTATTTTCCTGCATGACATATGATGAGATGTACACAGGACGATCAGTAATCATCTTTAACTCGGAGATTGCTTTTGAAATGTAAATATTCACATGTATAATCGCCCCATTTTTCCTTCTTAACTGGAAGCAATTACACTGACAAGAGTAGCTATTCCAGGGAATTAAGATATATGTTCTATAAGTTGCTGTTAATGTTTCCCAATAGTGCACATCTATATACTTCTTTTCCCTCATAAGGTCCTTTGTAGAGTAGTCCCTTCTAGAAGAAGCTGTTCTACAAAATATTCCTAGAACATATTTCCATGACTGATTTTATACTTCCTGTGTGTGTACGTATACATGTCTGTGTGTGTAGATAGATAGATAGATAGATACAGATAAAACATGAAATGCTATACAGCTATAGTGCAAAAAATGAAAAAGTGAGGTACTTAGCTCACAATTTGGCGGCCAAATAGCTTGGACCATCCCAGCAGGGTAAGGTGACCTCATTGGGACGGACCCTACACTGTGAATATGCCTCTGTGCAGTCAGTTTAAAAGGCATTGTAAGTTCTGAGACGTCCAGCACCTTAAACACGCCTAATAGAGGGGGGTGGGGTGCAGGAGCCAGGGGTGCACTATAGCTGTATAGAATTTCATGTTTTATCTGTATCTTTGTGCTAGCAGTGTGCTGCTGTATTCTCCTGTTGCTGTATATTTGCTGAAGTACGGCACAGTGTTTGGAGGAAAGCAGATTTGTTTGTAAAATCTTTGATAACTGATTCTCTGCTTCAGATAACCCCTTTCATATATGAAATATTTACTTAGTGACCTAATACAATGATTTTCACTAAATTGGGGTTTACCTTTATTGGCTAGAGCAGTGGTCCCCAAACTATGGACATCCAGCTGTTGCAAAACCTAAACTTCCAGCATGCTGGAAGTTGTAGTTTTGCAACTACTCGAGGTCTACAGTTTGGAGACCACTGATTCCCCATCTTCGGATGTAACGTTGGGTTCTTCCCTCTGATCTCAAGAAAGGGGGTGGTCTTTTAAGTACATGGAGCCAGCAGCGTGCGTTCTCAACGTTGGCTGGGAGTTGTTGTAGTCTTGCATTAGCTGAAGGACTTTAATCATATTCGAAAGTCCCACTGCATTCTTCACCCTGATCTAAAGATTGAGTGGGGTTCTTAAAGTAAATGGAGCAGCAGCGTGTATTTTCTACATTGTCTGTCCAGGCATAATAGGAGTTGTAGTTTTGCATCAGCTAGATGCCTACAATTTGGAGACCACTGCTGGGTTCTCCACTGTGATCTCAAGATTGTTTGGGGTCCTTTAAGTGAACGGAGTGGAAGCATTCATTCTCAACTTGGCCAGGCATGCTGCTAGTTGTAATTTTGCACAATCTGGAGAGCACTGTACTAGACCAAACATGTACATGGTCACATGCTGAATTTCATGTTATACTTTGCTTTTCTTACAGTAAAAGTGAGCATATTGATGACACGCCCAACATTTTGTCATGTTTGGTGTCCAGTAGAAAAAATCTGGAAAGCCCTGCTCCATGTAATATTCACTTCATGAGCATATAGGGTAAAGCCACCATTAATAGTACATAAAAGGCACACATTGGCTTAGTTTTGAACACATGTTTTACGTCTGAAGATTTTTTCCCCCTCTATAAGCATTTCTTTGAGCTCTATGGAATAATTTGTAAAACATTGCAAGTCTTTTCTTTTGGGCCGTAGAAAAACCATGGTCTTAGGCTTGATCTTTTAGTGGGACATTGGGTTTCTTACGCTCAATTACAACCCCCCCCATGTTAAAACAACATTTAAAATCCTCAGTCGCTGTTACAAATGAGCTTAAGCTGGACTTTTGTGGCCCGAGAAGCTCATATATACCGTAACAACATCCGCAAAGAATGTTAGCGATTGCTCCAATAAAAGCGAAAAAAACCATCTAACAAATAGTCAGCTAGCTATGTTTCCTGCACGCTTAAGGTAGCTTCGAAAGCCTTACTCCTATTTACTGTTCAGCTGGGAGAGCTGAAAAAGCTAGAGGTCGACATGTTGTGGCAAGAGACAGAAGGAAAAGATTTTTATTCCCCCTCTTTTCTTTTCACTTCTCAATCTTTCACATCTGGTCATAAAATCTGTTCGAGTCACAGCTTATTCTTCATTCTCATTAGTTTAAATAGAACCATGCCAAAAGCCCGTCAAGGAGCGCTACTTCTTACATCTGTATCCTACTGCAGTCCTGGGAGGGGAGAGACCTTGATAACACCTGAGTATTCAGGCCCAACGGGTCTGGCTTTGTTTTTATTTATGTATTTTTACTTTGTAATTTTTCACTGTGGTTTAGTGCATAAGCTCTCCCGTGTTTCCTGTGGTTATTACTCCTGCGGTTCTTGTTGTGTTTGCAGGTGCAGATTGATATGGTGTTTTGGTTATTACAGAACCAGTGACAGCAGATTACAGGAATGCATATATTCCAAGCTTTGCTCTGGGTGTTTGATAAGTAAACATTGTTTAAACTATTTTATTTTATATTTATTTTTTTTTGCTAGGGAAGTTGGTCATTTATGAGGTGAGAAGTTGGCATCTTTCTAATAAACTGTTACAGCAAAACATTTGTAATTTTTTCTTTGTTTTTCACTGTTCACTGTGCTCTTTTTCAGTTATTTTGAGGTACAGTTACAGAATGGCATATCGGTTATTGCTAATGCCACCCAGCTTTTTCTGTAAATTTAATTTGTGGTTTTATTTCTAGTCTTGTTTTTTGCATTTTGAATTTCTCTCCCAGTGCATAAATTATTCTCCCCCCCCCCCCCCCCCCCCCAAATTCTCAACATAAGGGACGATATCCATTAACATTAGGGTTTAAAAAACTGAAGAAATAACATGAACCAGAACATTACCTGATTGGTAAGATTTTTTTGTATAGTCCTGCAGGTACCACTTACATCAGTGATCTCCAGCCTGTGGCTTTCCAGCTGTTGCGAAACCATTACACCCAGCATGCTGAACAGCTGTTGACTGTCCAAGCATGCTGGGAGTCATAGTTTTGGAGGTTCAGAGACCACTGATCTACATTATACAGACACTTTTTATACTTGCTGATTGCCTGTTGTAATGTGATTCCTATAAGGTATACATGTTTTCTACTTTGTTAATGAGCTTCAAAACACTATACACACAGCAGAAAAGGTCAGCATGAAATTTTGTGCATTCTACAAATTTTCAAAAGCATGAGCCACATTGCGTTGGGGATTTTTCCTTTGCACTTCAAAAGGAAAAAAAATTCGGCCGCATTGGCATGTATCGAAGTGGCAACATATGGCAAAATCTGGGGTAGAAAATCCCTACCTTGCCTGAATACGTGTTACTAATGTATTTCTTCCATTATATCTGTGACCAGCTTAAAGGGGATATCTAAGAAATAAAAATTGATGCATTAATATTAGATCAGCAAGGATTTCACTCTCAGCACCCATAGCAATCTGCTGTGATAAGAGGTCATGGCACTACGGTCTGTTCTTCACCTCCTTCATTGTTCACAGCCCTATACTTTTGGTTGCACTGCCTGGTATTACAGCTCACTCCTTTTCACTTCAATGGAATGAAGCTGTAATGAAGTGTAATAACAAGCATAGCCACTATTAAAAAAACTGTGTAGAGGATTTAGCACTAGTCAGTGCACCACAACTTCTTTCAACTGCTGATCGTCAAGGGTGCTTGGTTGGGGTCCAACCTTTACCAATCTTTTATCCTTAGTATAGACCATTAGCAATTGTCCTGAAAAGGAAAACTAAAGCTATGCTCACATTTGTGTCAGAGGCACTGCTTTGCAGATTCCTTAATTTTTGGGGAAATTTTGAAAAATTGCTCTTCTCTCGCCTAATTAGACAGATTGTTGTGGTTCCATAGGAAATGGAAGCCACAGGGCAGATGTAATCTGAGCCTTAATCTGTTTGTCCTGGGACATAAAAATTGTATTACTATATTTGAATATTATATCTGGGGTCCAATAGGTTTTCTGTTGCTTAAAGTGGATGGGTCATCTTGTCTGGATTAAATTGTAACTGCCTTGTTTGCAGGAATTGCCATACTCGCATACGCTGTCCAATTGCTACACAACGTTGCAGTTGGCTTCTGCATGCAGATGTATTTTTGTATGCATGAAGCTGTTGCCATTTAGTACAAGGTGGAAGATATGGCCCAATGCCTTCAAATAAGTGGGAAACAATCGGGCTATGTTGGCTCTTTCTAAAAATAAAGAACTGGTCAACAAGGATGGTAATACATTTTTATATTCTAGGACAACAACTTTGAGTATGCAGCGTGAATATAGAAATTCTACAGTAGTTTAATAGTTAAGGATCAAACCTAGAGCTCTAGAATATTTACAAGGTTTACACTACGGATATTGTAGGACTCCTTTCCATTAGCTTGAGTCCTTTTTTATGGCCAATCACACTAAATGTCATGTTTTCAATTTGCTAGTTGGAACAAGGGTCTACACACAGGAATAGCTGATAAATCTGTGTAATGGGGTCTATTCTGGAACATACCCTAATGTTCTGTTTCCTGGTCAGATTGTTTAAATATACAATTGCACAGAATGACACAGTGAGCGGTGGCCTCACTTCCTCATTGTCTGTATATGATGGTGTCAAAACGACCCTCAAATTTATTTTCCTTTCTTGGGGTAAGGTTTTGCATTACAGCACGGGACCATTAGCAGAGTATAACTATCCGTTCACGCGGTTTTTCACCATAATTAGCAGTATAGCCTCCATGATTAAGACTTCCTGAATACTTTTCCAAAATGCGGCAAGTGTTTTAGGACGTAGACCAATTTGGATCATTTGTCAAAGAATTAAGTAGTAGGCTAGGTGAAGCAGGCAGCAGTTCTCCAGGCTGACATCCATTCTCAGGACCTTCTTAAGGCATTTATGATAAATATATTTCATGAAATGTCTAAAATATAATTGCTGTTCCTTTTCTCTTTTCATTTTCACATGTTTATTGTCATCTGGTGTGAGCCAGATTTATGGGAGCGCAGTAGTTTTAGTACGTTTTGGCTGGGCCGCCTTTAATGACATCACCTTGATCTATATTCAGTATGTGATTTCAGTTGGTCCCAGTGTTAAATATTTTCATAATTATGCTGGTTTTGGCAGTTCACTTGGAACTTTTCATTTTTTCTTACATTTCTTTAATGAACATGTTTTACCTCTGGGCTTATGAGACAAGCGCAAAGTTTGAAAAATGAATTGTGCCGTTTTAATGCGTAGATTACATACAAATGAACAAATAGAGGCTTATAGAGTTGGATTGTCCCCAGAGTAAGCCCACAGGGGTAGTCACTTAATTAAATTGTGACATTTGCTTCAACAAAATATTTACATTTCATATATAGGTTTCGCTTATGTTACGGTAATCTTTGCAAGTTGACAAATATTATTGGATCAGTGTCAGTGGGCAAAGTGCAAAATACATTCTATATTCTACACCAATAATCAGCAATTACATTAACCCCTTAACGACCATGGACGTGTATACTGGTCCATGTGCCGTTAAGCAGGTAGGGCACGGGCTCCTGGCTCAACCCGCCCCATGCCGGCCGGCCCCCAGCCGATTCTTGTAGCTTAGGGCCGGCGTTAATAGCAGACATGTGGCTATTAACCCTTTAGATCGCTGAAAACTTTAGAAAGCTGACAGCGGCGTCTAAAGGTACCGTTAACTGCTCCCTGGTGGTCCAGTGGGGTGGATCGCCCCCCCCCCCCGCAGCGTGGGTGGTGATCCACTTCTGAGGTAGCTGTGGTGAGCCACGGGGTGTGAGGTGAGGTGTAAGGAGCAGATGGTGTTGCCCAGGGGTAGCTGGTATTAACCCCTTCATGTTTGAGATGCCAGGGTGTGGTTTTCCTGTATAACCACCTGAAGGTAGTACCGCTAGTCCTAGGTCAGGCATGGGCAATAAAGAGTCCAAGGCTAGGTTAAGGTTAACGGTAGCGTTTACTGAGGTTAGACAAATGGTACAGTCTATACAGTTCAGCAAGTATCCCAGAGAGGTGGCCAGTGACACAGAGACCTCACAGGCTTGCTGGGACTTGCAGTAGGTAGACTGACTATGATGCAGGCCACGGTGACTAGACAGTAGACTTGACTTGATGACTGACAATTAGATGACTTTAGATGACTTGCAATTGACAGGTGGCTGCAGACTTGAGGCCTCCACACACTGAGACGACTTGACTGCACTGGACCTTAGGAACAAGAGAGATGAAGATATTGATTGCAGCTCCTCCCTATCTTTATATAGGTGGCCTGTGCAAGGAGCCCATTGGTTACATGGCAGGTCACCTAGTCACTGGGTTCTCTGGGTAACAATCATATGACTTGAACATGTAACTTAAACACAATCATGTGGTACAAATATAATCATGTGACAAACAATAAAGGTCCTTTACTCATTATGGGAAAACCCTTTTATAGGAAACCTATATACATAGGGGGAGATACTAGAGGAGAGTCCCGGGGACAGACCGGGACTCAATTTGACGGGATAGAAGGACCATATCCCATACTGGGAGACCACATAGCCAGAGGGTTTACCTCTGCTTCTGTGTCGGCTGCTGCGCTTTGAATGATAAAGCCTAGCAGGACCAGGCTTTATCAATTGAGCGCATATCACACAGATGAATGTAGTTATATGTAATGATTTCTCCTAAAAGTCCCTGAAGGGGACTAAAAGTGTGAAAAAATTTAATTAAATAAAAAAGTTTAAAAACACACATTAACCCCTTCCTTTTCCCAAATTCCATACAAAAAATATATAAACATAATAAAAATAAACATGTGGTATCGCCGCGTGTGTAAATGTCCGAACTATAAAAATATAAGGTTAATTAAACAGCACAGTCAATAGCGTACACGTAAAAAAAAAAAGTCCAAAGTCCAAAATTGCATATTTTTGGAAGGTGATGAGGAAAAATTGAAAGTGGAAAAACAGAAAAACCCGTGGTCCTTAACCCCTTAACGACAGACGTATATTTACGTCCTCAGCCGGCTCCCGCGATATGCCGCGGGGTCACACAGTCGGGTATTGGGTCGGTCCTGGCGGCTATCAACGGCCAGGACCCGCGGCTAATTCAGGACATCACCGATCGGTGATGCCCTGTATTAACCCTTCAGACGCGGCGATCAAAGCTGACCGCCGCGTCTGAGGTGAAAGTGAGAGTATCCTGGCTGCTCAGTCGGGCTGTTCAGCTTACAGGAACAGCTTACAGGACACCGAGAGGGCCCTTACCTGCCTCCTTGGTGTCCGATCGGCGAATGACTGCTCCGTGCCTGAGATCCAGGCAGGAGCAGTCAAGCGCCGATTACACTTATCACAGGCGTGTTAATACACGCCAGTGATCTGTGTAAAAGATCAGTGTGTGCTGTGTTATAGGTCCCTATGGGAGCTATAACATTGCAAGAAAAGTAAAAAGGGTTAATAAAGGTCATTTGACCCCTTCCCTAATAAAAGTTTGAATCACCCCCCTTTTCCCATAAAAAAAAAAACTGTGTAAATAAAAATAAACATATGTGGTATCGCCGCGTGCGTAAATGTTCAAATTATAAAAATATATCGTTAATTAAACCGCACGGTCCATGGCGTACACGTAAAAAAAATTCCAAAGTCCGAAAAAGTTTATTTTTGGTCACTTTTTATACAATTAAAAATGAATAAAAAGTGATCAAAAAGTCTGATCAAAATAAAAATGGTACCGATAAAAACTTCAGAACTTCAGCCCTCATACCGCCCTGTACGTGGAAAAATAAAAAAGTTATAGGGGTCAGAAGATGACATTTTTTTTTTTTTTTTGTTTTTTTTTTGTTTTTTTTGTCTTTTTTGTATTCCAGCCTGAGCCTATTTATTTATAAAAATGGTCCATAGACTACCTCTTTTAAATCCATGAACCCCTTAGAGCTTTAAATTGTTGGATGGAGACCTGGGGAATGTGGAGGTCCTATATTTCTGCAGTGTGGTTGGATAAATTATCCTGCTGAAATCTATATACTACTGGCATGTTTGTTCTGTACAATGTTTAGGTAGCTGCTTTATGTAAATGTAACAAGTAACTGAAAATAACTTAAGTTGCAATCAGTCATCAAAAACATACATTCAATGTACTACAACACAGCAGAGGCTAGGAACCAGCAGACAACAAATTAATACAATTACTGTACATAGCACCACAGTATAACATGCAGCATGGGTCATCCAATGCTATGCATCATATAACATGCTACACTAATATTTCTGCTCACAAAACAAAGTCAAAGAATAAATAATTGCAGTGATAGGAGATGGGTGTTTGGAACGAAGGAAGTATGATGGTGGGATCACAGACCCAAATCTTTATAGGGAGACAATACACAGTCACACAAGGGGAGATGTGAAGGAAGAGGGTTGTTAATCCTCTTCTTCCTCCTCGATGTCCGGACTGCCCATGATGGAATAATATTTGAGCAAGTTGTGGCAGTCCTGGACAAACATCCTCTTCACATGCATTATCAGGCATTTCCCGGCAAACCACAAGGTGTTCGTCTAACAATTCATAAGGTTTCAGGCCTCCTAGATAGCCCCAACCATGCCAGAAAATAGTCCGCGAAGCACCATGTGATGCATTAAAGGAGTACTCTGGGATATGATAACTTACCCCCTATCCTAAGGGGTTCTGACCACTGGGGCAACCCGTGATCACCCATAAGGGGCCCCCAGCTCTTTGCCGAAATATTGCTTGTCGACCATAGAGATGTATTGAGGAGGCATGTCGGCCGCCGCGTCATGCTGTGGTTGGACACGCCCCCTTACCACTTACTGTTGGGGCCCTGTACGGGAGATCACAGGGGGGCCCCAGCGGTCGGACCCCCCCTGCAATGTGAAACTTATCCCGTATCCTTAGGGGCTAAGTTTTGATATCCTGTAGTACTCCTTTAAATTACTTTTGGGAACGGAGTCTCTGCATTCATGTTCCAGTCCATCTAACAGGGCCAAGGCAAATGGGTACTGCCAAAAGAAGTGCTAAGTTGTTTAGGGAATGGGCATTACCTGGTGTTGCAAAGACCATGAGCATGTTCACACCTCAGAGTGTCCGCATGGGAATGCATCGTTTCATAGATGGCTTTGCATTTCGTGCAGAGTCCGCAGAAAGAATTAACAGGTTCATTCTTTCTGCCGACACGGAAATTGGAATTTCCGTGCCAGAAACACCTGGCGTGGAAATTTCACAGTGTGTACAGCACAGCTGAATCCTATTAAATACAATGGGTCTCTGCTGCTGTAGAATCTCAGTGCGTAATTCCAATGCAGAATTACACACTGAAATTCTGAGATGTAAACACAGTGGGGGGATTTATCACAACCTGTCTAGAGGAAAACCTGTCTAGAGTTGAAAAGGCCTCTGAAAAATGAAAGAAGTGATCTGATTGGTTGCTATGGGCATCTCAGCAACTTTTCCTCTGGTAGGTTTTGATCTCCCCCAGTGTCTTGTGAATACAGTCTGTGTCCATATGACCCAGAGGGCATATTGAAGTGATAGAGGGGGGTCTCTCTTTCAGGACTCCCCTTTTTGCCAAGTTGAGAGCTACCATCAAAATGCAACTCACCCAGACCCAGACAATCTATACTTTATATAATCATCCACTTATTGCTAGACTTTATACTTTATTGTGGGGCTGTATTCATGGGATATTGCATTTAATCTTGGATGTGTTGACAGACAGTAAACATGAATCTCTCTCCTATTCATCATTGATTCAATCTGACTTAACTACTATACTGTTATATTGATGGATCCCATGATTATAGCAATGCAAAAAGAAAATCGGCTTCTTTACTCTTTCGCTTGTTCAATTTATATGCACATTTATACTTATGAAAACACCACCTAAAGGTTTTATAGGAGCTTTTGATATAACTATAAGGCCCTTCTATTTCTTTATTACTGGATTGAGCTGCTGGCCCTATGCCGCAGGGCTCTGTAATAAATAATATCATTCCTAATTTCAGTGAATAGGTTAATGGATTTATTATAGTTCTCACATCTTAAATTGTATTTTATTCTATGAATAACCTTAAATGCCATTATTAGATTGAAGCAAGTGAAAGCCACGGTATGATTTAAACGTGTGCAAGACCACATTTTGAGGAGAGAATGGTTTACTAAGCTGGTTAAATGTTGGACCTCAGCTATTTCAACTGTGGATAAAGGTGTGTGTGAGTGATTAATACCATGTGAGCGAACCATGGAGCCAAGAATCACATCCAATGATATATGGAGAGACTAATATACACTGCTGATATATTATCAGTGTGAGCCTTTTGCTTTTACATATGTGGCTATGTGTGTTTTTTCACAGATTTTGCACATGTTTTTACTAAGATTAGCCTGAACATGCCTTGCGGATAGGATTTAACCTGAATAATGTTTATTTTATGTCTGGTGTATTTGTCTTAATTGAGCCTAGATCCTCGTCTCTGTTTCTGGAGTGTTTTATGGGGTTGAAAAGGATCACAATTACTTTGATTGTAGTGAATATGTTACCTTCCTTAAAGGGGTTATCCAGGAAAAAAATTTTTTTTTTTATATATCAACTGGCTCTAGAAAGTTAAACAGATTTGTAAATTACTTCTATTAAAAAAAAACGTAATCCTTTCAGTACTTATGAGCTGCTGAAGTTGAGTCCTTTTCTGTCTAAGTGCTCTCTGATGACACCTGTCTTGGGAACTGTCCAGAGTAGAAGCAAATCCCCATAGCAAACCTCTTCTACTTCCCAAGACAAGCAGAGATGTCAGCAGAGAGCACTGTTGCCAGACAGAAAAGAACTCCACTTCAGCAGCTGATAACTATTGGAAGGATTATGATTTTTTTATAGAAGTAATTTACAAATCTGTTTAACTTTCTGGAGCTAGTTGATATATAAAAAAAAGTATTTCCTGGAATACCCCTTTAATGCCTTGGCTACAGGATCGACACCATAAAGCTTCACTTGTACACCTGTTGTAAAAATATCAGTCCTTGTCCAGACTCTAGTTACAAGATAGGAGGGGTTGTCTTACTGTAGACAGTTCCGGCAATATGGAAACTGCTCTGTAGATGACCTTCCAACACCCTCGGCAATCAGCTAATTTTGTTGGTAAAAGTCAAACCCCAGATATTTTTCCCTGCAGCACAAGCTTAAAGGGGTTAGCCAGGGAATAGACAAGGTATTACTTGTTCCACAGTGCTCCATTTCAACCTTGGTCCCACCTCGAAAGTTGTGACAACCATCAATCATCCCTTCCCCACCCCATGTATGTGTGGTTTTATCCTCGTGTGATAATCAGGATAGAGTTCCAAGAAAGAAGTGGAATGTCAGGGAGCAAGATTAGGACATTCCTTCTGCTTCCTAGATAACCCCTTTAAGTACTCTAGAACTGTGTTTCTCAGCTCCTGTCCACAAGGCCTGTTAAAAGATCATGGTTTGATGATATCCTGTACTACGTGTAGCACTGAACATAATTCAGGAAATTCTGAGCTACATTCGTGGCCAAAACTTTTAATACTAACACATATTTTGTCTTTCACAATTGTTGCTGCTACAGTGTCTTTCCATAAGTTTCCACTTCTTAAGTTTCATTATATTTCTTTTAAAACGTTTATTGACAAATACATTACATACAAGTCTTTGCCAAGACTCAACATTTACCATATTGTCCCTTCTGTTTTAAAGGGGTACTCAGTCTCTAGACATCTTATTCCCTATACAAAGGATGGGGGATAAGATGTCTGATCGTGGGGGTTTGTTTAGAGCATTTGTCACGCTCCCTTCTATAGACTTGTATTGGTGGGGTGGGGTTGACGCCACGAGCAGGACGTGACCGTGATGTAACGAGCCTTCGCCCCGCATGGCCAGTAATTTTGCTCAGAGCAAAGTTCACACCGTGCACCAGATGTCTGGGGTGCCGCAGCTGACATAGCAGGGGCCCCCAGCGGCGGGACCCCCTGGGGTCAGACATCTTCTCCCCTATCCTTTGGATAGGGGATAAGATGTCTAGGGGCGGAGTACCCCTTTAAGACTAGAGCAATTAGCCTGGACATGCTGGATATCATATTCTGGGCCAAATTGATTGAGGCAAAATCATGAGGGAGCCCATTCCTTTGGGTGAAAAGACACCCCACACATGAATGATCTCAGGATGCTTTGAGGCCATATTAACACAGTGCAATTTCCATGCAGTAATAAAAAAAGACGTAACAGGGTGAAAGATAAAAGCATGTACTCAACTGCCACCGCTGCTGTTTGATTGATTCTGGCACCTGCTGCAGAGCGCTCTCTTCTTAACGCCTAGGAAATTCCTGCTCAGCACCTCACTGTTTAGGGTTTGTCACTGCTATGGCGTGCTTTGCAGTAGGGTCGCAGCAGTATTAGTACAGTTCTTTCTGTAAATCCTGTAATGTACATGGTTACAAAGAAAGAATCGATGGTCTGGGAAACTCAATGGGAAGGAGCTGCATTATCTGGGTATAGGCTGCCTTATCCCCTTGGAAGTCACCTCAGTCCAGATCTGAAGCACAGTCTAGTTGAAATAATAAAGCATTTCAATAAATGCCTGAAGTCTTCGGAAAACGTCACAGCGTTACTATTGAGAACAACTTTGTAAATGTAGCCGGGGGTTGTTTTCTGATAATTATCACTGTGGTTAAAACCCAGCAAGGACTAATGTGAGACTTTATTATTTAGCTTGTTTAACTCTAGATTTCTTCAAAACCACAAAAGCCAACGACTCTAATTAAATAAGGATTTAACAATATAACCCAACACTACTGAAATTGATTCTGAACGGACTTTGGCCCTGAGCCTCGTACACCTAACTACTGCTGGTGTTATCTGAATGTTAGACACAGCGGTAAATATGTGAAGGTTCGGGTTGATCTCTGACTTCACTATTTCTTTTTGGAGCATCCATTAGATTCCATGCTCCATATAACACTTTTAGTAAGTATGTGAGGGCAGCTCTGGGGTTTCTGGAAATGATTATAAGACCAATTGTGAGAGTCTCCTGATAAAACTGTATTAAGTTTCTTCCATTTATTTAGTTAGCTCAAAGATGTTCCCCTTTTCACTACTCTCTTTAACCTCTCGACCTTTTAATTGAGGTATTTTTTTTTTCTCCTTTTTGGAACATTTGGTTTGCACTGTCAATTTACTGTGTTGTGTATCTAGGATGCTTGGGTAGTCTTCTGTTGAGAGCCTCATGGCAGTGTTAATAGGGTCATGGCTTTTCAAAGTGTTTTAAATGGCTTCTGAATAGATACCGAGCATGAACAGGCTATCTACTGTAGTCAATCTGCATGCTCTACTTGTTCTTTAAAAACAAGGGAGAGACAGATAATTGGGAATTATTCAGCCTGTCAATTGCTACAAGGAAATTTGTTGAGGCAGAAAATCTGTAATTGTCTGGTGATAAGGCTGTTTTCTTGTTTTGTTAAAAACTTGAGCATTTTTCCACCTATATCTGACTGTACATGAGGATACAATTGCTTTAAAGGGATTACCCAACATAAAGAAGTTATTCCTTATTCACAGGATATGGGTTAGTAGCTGATCATTGGGTAGACAGCTGCTGAGACCCCCACCCATCATGAGAACATAAGTTAGAGGTAGTCAAGTATAAAAAAAAAAGTATCCCCTATTGCCAGGATAGGGGATAAATGTCAGATCCTGGGGGTTTGGTCCGACCACTGGGAACCTCTGATCTCCTGCCCGACACAGCGGCTGTCTGCATGGATGCAGTGTGTCGAACATGGCACAAAGCTGCGGCCCCTACATTAATCTCTATGGGAGAGCCAGAGATACCCGAATGCTGTATCTCTGACTTTCCCATAGAGATGCATGGCGGGGACGTGTCAGCCACTGCTTCATGCGTGTCAGCATACCTCCATTCATTAGGATAACCGGTGCCAGCGATCGGACACCCTGAAATCTGACATTTGACTCCTATTATGAGGATAGGGGGGTATGTTTTGTGATACTGCATAACTCCCTTAAGGGATTGTCCACGCTGTGAATATTTATCAGGCTGAATTCCACCTGCAGCAGACGGCGCCAAAACCGTCAGGGGTAGGACAGCGTGGACATGCACCATCTATATAGATGAAAATTCTGTAGTATGTATAGAACAGCAGAATCCTATTAAAAACAATAGGATGCTGCTGCATGAGGAATTTTACAGTGGAATTTTGTCAGTTTTGTGTCCACAGTGAGTGAGTACTTAAAATGAGCAAGCAGGCTCAGCCAGAGCTCCATTCAATCTCAACTGGACATTGCTGATAAAGGAGAAGTACAATTACGGGATTAATTTCCTCAGTGTAAGTGGACCCTAAGGGAATATTCATACAAAGTGAATCTTCTGCAGGTTTTCTGCAGCGGATCTTCAGTGGATTTTAAATACATTGATTGAATACGCTGTGGAATCTGTAGGCGCTATATAAATAAATAATTATTATTATAAGTGCAGAATCCCTCCCAATTTTCTGATGCAGATTTTCTGTAGCAAATCCGCATTGTGTGAACATGCATTTGTTTCGTTACAAATATTCAGAAGGGAAAGACTAAGGCTAGGTTCACACTACAGAATATCCGTCTGCAATTCCGCTTTGAAATTGCAGGCAGAAATTCCGCTTACTAAAATGTATAGTATAGTGAATGAATGGGTTTCCGTTCACAAATGCACAATTTGGAATTTCTGAAGCGGAATTTGAACGGAACATCCTCTTGAAAATTTCCGCCTGAAGAATGGCGTTGCTTTTTCTTTTGGCGGAAATACTGGCAGAACACATTGCAGTCTATTGGAGACTGCAGTGTCCGCACGGTCCTAGCACCGACTGATTCAGTTGTACCTGGCCGCACTCTGCTTCCGCAGTGTGAACCCAGCCTAAGTCAGAACATTTATCGGTAACAATAAATTTGATCTCTCCATATAGTTTTATATTGTTATACCTGTTGAATATCACATGCAAGAAGCAATAGAAACACTGTGTTTGCAGTATTGGTTGAAATTTACTAAGTTTGGGTTTTCAAACCTCCTATGTATTAGGGTTTTACTTTCACATTCTGTCATTAACGAACAGTCTACGTATTCGTTATTCTATTTGGTTGTTTTTTTTTGTGCACCTCTTCTTGCTCTCTGTTGCGACATTATGAGACAATTAAGTCATTTATAAGTCCTGATTTTTCATTTGTCGTGAGGTCTCAGCGCGATATCATGAAAATGCTGCAGGCATTTTCGAAGTGGAAATGGCAATTAGATTCAACTATTGCTTGAAAGTTTTTTTGCAATAATTTTTTTTATTTTTTATTATTTTCTGTTTATTTCTTTTCTTTTCAATTCAACAATTTAGAATTAATCAGATGCTTATGAACCATTTTTGTTATTTAACATTTATAAAATATTAACATTTCTTCTGGATATTAGTAATTCTATGCTATCCAAAATTTATTGCAAATTGTGTAATTTATTTTGGTTTTAGAAGTTTTTTTTAATTTTTTTATCCATATATATATATATATATTTTTTTTTTTACTTCCAGGATGATCATGAGAGCTGTGGTTCAAGCTCTACCAGTCGAAGCAATACAGAGAGTGCTAAATCCCCAATTAAACCAAGGAAGATCCAACAAGCGGCCCCCACTGATCCTGACTTACCACCAGGTGATTATTTTGTATCTTGTTTTAATTTCAGGATGAGGGAAGATTTACTTTGTGGACATAAATGTATGGAGTCTTACTGGCAATGCTTCCTGGGAAATTGTATGGAAATATGCTGTCTTTCTAAAGTCACCTACAGTCAGCTACCCTGTAAATTCATGTTCAGACTGTCTAAAGAGCCTTGAAACACGACAATGGAATTTTAGCTAAGCTTGACTCCTCATATATGACACCAAAGGCTCAGTACTAAGGAAATTTGCATTCCTATTATCATATTTGAGCTGACTCTGTGAAATACTCTATGCAGCCATAGGCATAGGCGATCTTGCAGACAATGCTTCCCGGGAAATACATTCAAGCTCACTAAGGCTGCTTTCACACTATAAAATGTATCCGTTTTAAAGATCCGTTTGATGTTCTTTTATGAAAACCCTGAAAATCGTCCATTAAACGTCCGTTAGAAAATCCCATATGTCCGTTAGAAAATCCCATTATAGTCTATGGGATTTTTTACATTATCCGTTTTAATCTGTTAGAGTCCGTTATTAATAAATTTATCAAAACCTGTGCAGAGTAAAAGTTGCCCAGTTGTCCATAGCAACCAATCAGATTGCTCCTTTCATTTTGCAGAGGCCTTTTCAAAAATGAAAGAAGCAATCTGATTGGTTGCTATGGGCAACTTTTCCGCTTGACAGGTTTTGAGAAATTTCCCCCTATATGTTAGAAATTTGGCTGGAAACTAACAATTGTCCTATTTTACCATTGTAATATTGACAAAGTAATTTAATAGGACTTGTTAAGGCCTCCAGTTATCAGAAGATCCCAGGTTCAAACCTTTATTACCTTTTAAAAATATTTGCTATAGGAAAGGATGTACACATCAGTCCGTGGGCACCATACAGAACTCTAGATGGAGACGTCTATAAAGGAATGGATACATTCTAATATAAAACAAAAAATTAAAAAAAATAAGGATGGTAGAACATACTTAGCCTTTGTTTTGATACCTTTTTGTGGGATGGTATCTCCTTGGAAGAGTCATAGGCCGGCATTTATCATTGTAGGTGTAAGTGAAGCATTTTTCTACATCTTTTTTTGTGTTCTGGTGATGTGTAGGAACACCACATTTATTAAATGGTCACAGAGCATTTGATACATATCTCTTAACATACAGTTAGTCTGGGCTGGTGTAGTTTTAGAGACTTTTCAGTGGCTTTGCGCCTTTTCACAAAAAGGTGCAGTTCATAAAACCCTTCCATATCATGTGTATTGCCAAAATCAGTGGATTGCAACTCAAAATCAGCAGAAATGTGTAAACCAAAAGGCGCAAATAAACCCTGCTTGCGTCTTTTTTGTGCCTTTTCTAGACACAAATAACAGTCTAAAGACAATGATAAATGTCGGCCATAGGGTGCAAAAATTTCTTTTGACTTCTTTTGCTCCTGTTAGCTTTTGTACAACTTCAGTTAGTTGAAGTGAGGGCAAAAGGGCAGACATGGTTAGTCCAGAGGTCAGGGTTTGGTGGAAAACAGAAAGTGGGCTGTCTCCTTATTGACTGTTCTCCCACCGGGGCCTCCTGCATTCCATCATGCCTCTTTTCACAGAGGAGACGTTCCTCCGAGCCAGTCCCCTCACTGGGTGTTTATTATGCTTTACCAGTGTCATAGCAACTTGATGATTGAATAATAAAGATATGTGTGAAATATTGGTCTTTTAGGGATTTTTAACCCATTTCAAGTGATTTATAGTCGGCTCTAAGTGGACTATATTATCTAACCAGTTATGTTAACAAAAGGAACATTTTTTAAATGTATTGTCAGCAGAACACGTAACAAAAGTCATGGCAATTTTCTTTCAGTCAACACATTGACACATTGAGTAATGCAGCGTAACACAACTTTTAAGTGGCTGATCGCGAGGGATCTCTTGCCCGACGCCCAGCTCTCTTTGTGTATGGAGTTATATATCCCCTCCGTGCAGGGATACTGTCGACCCCCGCACAAAGCCCCCTTCATGTATCTCTAGGGGAAAGCCGGAGATACACAAATGCTGTATCTCTTGCTCTCCCCTAGCGATGCATTGAGGGGGCGTGTCGGCCTACACTTCTGCGGTAGTCAACACACCTCTTGCATAGGAAATGTGCATAGGAGAGTCAGGGCACTGGACAGGAGATAGCGGAGGGACACTGCAATTGTAATTGTGTACAGATATGATGCGTACCGTGATTTGTGACTTTAAGCTGAAAAGCAGATGCCACTGCCCAATCCTTCTATATGTCGGCGTGAACTCTAATGGAAGAGTCTGGAGATCTGTCATGCTTAACTGGCAAGTTCGAATTCGACACATCTAATGTGTATGGTGGTCTTAAAGGGGGTAGTCCAGTGGTGAAAAACTTATCCCCTATCCTAAGGATAGGGGATAAGTTTGAGATCGCGGGGGGTCCGACCGCTGGGGCCCCCTGCGATCTCTCTGTACGGGGGCCAGGCTTTCCGGCCAGATAGCGGGTGTCGACCTCCGCACGAAGTGGCGGCCGACACGCCCCCTCAATACATCTCTATGGCAGAGCCGGAGATTGCCGAAAGCAGCGCTTTGGCTCTGCCATAGAGTTGTATTGAGGGGGCGTGTCGGCCTCCGCTTCGTGCGGAGGTCGACACGCCCCCTTCCCGCGGCCTGTCGGGGCTCCATACAGGAGATTGCAGGGGCCCCAGCGGTCGGACCCCCTGCGATCTCAAACTTATCCTTAGGATTAGGGATAAGTTGTTCACCACTGGGTCACCACTGGACTACTCCTTTAAGGCTCATAATACTTCCGGTGTATTCGAACATACAGTATCTTGACCATATCTGATGCACAGGATTTAAAACAGCAGATTTTATGCTGCAGAGTTCAATGTAAACTGAATGACTGAACACAGCTTCAAATATGCGCAGGATACTGTATGTGTGAATAGAACCTTAATGGGATTTTTCCGGGCTGGAACTTTTTTTTTTATTTTTTTTTTTTGGGGGGGGGCTATATGCTTTGAGCTGTAGGAAATAAAATAGGCATTTTTGTCTGGTTCACTTCGCTGCCACTACGCTTTTCCTTCCAGTTGTTTTCTTCTTTGTTTTCTTCCTTGGTCCTGTGACACTTTTTGAGGTCATAAGGGGGATCAGGTGCTTGTATAAACTGCAGTGGCAGTTTTCGTGGGCCTGAGGACTCTTCTATGTTAGTTTCCCTAAAGCAAAAGTCTATAATGAAATATAAAATGTACTGCATGTAAAAAATTTAGTTTGTCACATTTTTGTGGTGTTTTGACAGGTAAACAGAAAACAAAAATTTCTTGTCTGTCAGGCACACATCTCCCTCTCGGTGTCTGACAAATAATATAATAGAGCTGCACCAATAATCCAGCAATTATTGGTGTTGCCCTGCCCATATGATAGTGGACTGCCGATCTTCTTGGGGTGCACTTGCATCTCGCAGCAGTCGGCTGTATTATTACCACCTCTAATTGTTTGTAATGATGAACTTAAATCTTTACTGTAATTTAAATAAACTTTGGACATTACACACAGAGATATCAAAAGATCATTAGAGAGAGCCTCTATCCAATTGATTTCAGGAGTTGACTCTGTAGACTTATAATAGAGCAATCTCCTGCAATCGGTCAGATCAAGTGTCAAGCCAGAGAGTGAAGCGTGTTACCTTGCACTTCACCCAGATATTTCTTATGATCTGAGGGAAGGAACTCAGGACTGAGACCCTGACCAATCTAAAATGTTTATATGTCTGTGCAACATGTGAAAGGTTGATTTAAATGACAGTAATTAATTCTGCCCATAGTTTGAGCATTATAGGTCTACTCATTCAGTTTGGAAACAGTTGAGGGTTGGGTGGGCTTATACAATGGGAGGGGCTTTAGTCTTTGCATTCTACAGCACACAGGACAGAGGGGGGAGGCTTCTGCTGCAGCTTGTTATTTTGTAGCCAGGTTACAGGAAATGCATTATAACAATCTGCTGTAAACAGGACTAGATTACTTACTGTTTTGCAGCCAAAATCCTTAATCCAGGACAGTGTTTGCTTCACTTTTGTACCATAAAAGAATGTACAGATGAACAGTCAGTAACACACAAAACAAGGAAGCAAAATGCAGCTGTAGGGACCCAGGCTTACAAATTTTCATGCATTTTTCTCACCCCTAGCAAGAGTCTTCCAATAGGGAAACAGTGAAACAAACTTGGATAAGGATTGAAAAATAAAACGTGCAGCACTTACTAAATCACGGCTAATGCTTTGGACAGAAATTGTTACTCGTCGACTTGAGTCATTACAGTTTTGTGCATTGTGAGCGGTGAAACCAAAAGTGGGAAATATTTATGGCCATTAATTTTTCAGAAATATTTGTTATAAAATAAATAGTTCATATACTTTGTTTTTGTGCACTTTGTGACACAGCAAAGTTACCCAGTGCTTGAGAAGCAAAGTAAGGTTAGTCATAGGGCTTCACCATTTATATGGTGGGGGGGAGAAGCCTAATCATAATATAAGGAAGCTGTTCAATTCCGCACTATTATCAACATCTGTTTGTAGTGTGTGTATGAAAACCTTTTTTGTTTTATATCCAGCTTTAAAACCATAACCAAATACTGAGTTTTAGCATTCCTAAGGCCAAGTCCAGATAAAAAAAAAGATAATTTTCACCACAAATCCGCAAGAGTTTTCTTCTGATTGTCCTGGGGATTTCACCCAATACATTTCAAAGAGTATTAATCACTGGGTAAATTTGCAGTGTTCTAATATTGTATAGAATATAGTAGGCACTGATAGGACTTTTAATCTATAATGATCCAGAAATATACTCATATTATTAAGCCTATCTTACTAGAGTGTTATTTACTATATTTAGGTACCTGTATGGTCCAATCTGTTCCCGAACATGCGACTTCATTCATCTGGGATACCACACGAATGCACAATGCACACAGACACATAGTTCTGCGCATGTGCAGCCTTGGCGGGCAATGCTCCATTTATTCTCTTTGGTGGCGCTGAACATTTTTGAGTTCAGAGATCGAAATTATTCAGCTGCTCCATGAAGAATAAATAGAGCTGTGCCTTTCACTAATCCAAGGTCAAGGTTTAATGTGTTGCCTTCATTTTGGGGAGAATTATGCCCCCCTTCTCTGCATCGGAGGGGGTCTCAGAGCAGTCCAACTCTCACCAATCAGCATGTATTCCCTATCCTATGGATAGGCAGGTACTGGGTGCTGGGTGACAGGCAGTACACATTGTCAAAAAGTTTAAATTAAATTAAAAAAAAATTAAGATATATTAATTTTTTTTAAATAAAAATTGAAACCGCCCATTTTCCCATTAAAAACAACAACAACAAAAAAACACCCTGTCACATGACATTTAATTCATGAGATTACTGCCCGGTGTGTGTTACTTTACCCATGTGGCAGTCTCCTAAAGAAAGAAAGAGAGTTTGCAGGAATCTACCACTTGCAAACTACATTTTCTCTAAGGAAAAGAAAGCTCTCAAAATTGCATTCATATGCATTCTGCATGCAACCAATTACAGTTTATGGAGCTGGTATATTTCAAACAAAGCCTAACATTTTTCAGTATGCTTTACAGTCAGGATGCTAATGCTCTGATATGGTTACATCATATTATTTCTTTAATAAACTGTAAGAAATCTGGGACTTTGTGCATTCACCAGCAATTCTGAATGTACAGATGATACAATAGTTTTGTCCCTTCTTTCGATCACACAACTCCAACATCTTAAATTAATAAATAAGTCATTGCTTCTGAAAAATTTTGAGTCATGAGTTGGTGGAGCTTCACCAGAGGATAAACCCCGCCCCAAACAGGACACCACCTTAAAGGGGTACTCCGGTGGAAAACTTTTTTTTTTTTTTTTGTTTAAATCAACTGGGGCCAGAAAGTTAAACAGACTTGTAAATTACTTCTATTTAAAAATCTTAATCCTTCCAGTACTTATCAGCAGCTAATTGGTCCACAGGAAGTTTTTATTTTTGAATTTCCTTTCTGTCAGACCACAGTGCTCTCTGCTGACCTCTGTCCATTTTAGGACATGTCCAGAGTAGGAGCAAATCCCCATAGCAAACCTCTCCTCCTCTGGACAGGTCTTAAAATGGACAGAGGTGTCAGCAGAGAGGGCATTCAAAAAGAAAATAAATTCCTGTGAACCATATAGCAGCTGATAAGTACTGGAAGGATTAATATTTTTTAATAGAAATAATTTACAAATCTGTTCAACTTTCTGGCACCAGTTGATTTAAAATATTTTCCAGCGGAGTACCCCTTTAAAAAAAATCTCAATCCTTCCAATACTTATCAGTTGCTGTATTCTACAGAAGAAGTTGAGTTGTTCTTTTCTGTCTGACCACATTGCTCTCTGCTGACACCTCTGTCCATGTTGGGAACTGTCAATAGTAGGAGTAAATCCCCATAGCAAACCTATCCTACTCTGGACAGTTCCTGACATGGACAGAGGTGTCAGCAGAGGGCAATAATGTGTTCATAGGTTTTTCTGTTGTGAATTACTCAGCTGAGGTGTTCTTTGGGTTTGACGGTCCTGTGAAAATGTAAATTGTTCATTAACCACCCTGATCTTTTAGTTATGAAGAACAGTACAGAAAGTTGCAGTAAGCACAACCCATACACCATATGCACACGCAACACATACAATATATGCCACTTAGTAATAAAGGCCTAAAATGTGCTGAAAAAAAATTCCCATAAATTACATGTGGAATAGGTAGTATTGTATTGCAATCTGTGGCTAATAGGCCATGTTGTGGCATTAAAAATCTGCAGCATTCCTTTAAATACTTTGTTAAACCCTGTTCATGTGCATTTGTGCAGAGGCCACATAATGGAAGAGATTTATCAAAACGTGTGCAGTGGAAAAGTTGACCAGTTGCCATTGCAGCCAATCAGATCACTTTTTTTTTCATTTTTGAAAAAAGGACTCTGCCAAATTAAATACATACTCACACACTTCATGTTTGTAACATGCATATGCAGTGTGTGAGTATGGCCCGACCCTAACTGCCACTGTGTATTAACAGGTTTGTAAGGAAAATATGCTTTTGATGTAAATAGCTTTGTGTTTATCTGGCCTGTCACATATGCTTCCCATTGTGTCACAAACAATCAAAGTAAGGGTACGTTCACACTTAAGCAGATTTTATGCGCAGGATTTTCTGCTGGAGATTTCAATGTAAACTAAATGAATGAGCACAACTTCTAATCAGCAGTTACAAATCCTGCGCATCAAATTTGCGCAGAATTCTGTATGTGTGAACGCACCTTAAATGGAATCTGATGAGATCCCTATTAGCTTGATCCACTTACAATATTGTGCCCTGAATATAGCACAGAGGAAGCCTCGTTCTCCTAGTAATAACAGCTTATAAACATTGTCTAAATGACGAGAAAAAGGATATTTGCACAAGTGTCTGTGCGGAAGGTCACATTATGTAGCACATCTGTTCCATTTGTGCTTGTTTATTTCTGTTAAGTAATTGCCCCAGCTAATATTGCCTAATACTTTATGTGTATAAGTAAATAATCCTCTCGCTATTCTTCTAATGGTACATTTCTTTGACTAGTGTGTTTGTTGCTTATGCAAAATAACTATCCTCCAGAAGAAGAAGAAAGCAGTCTCTCTTGTGCCACCTGTAGATGTAGTCTTGTAAGTATGTGGTCACCATCCCAGTCCTCAAGACCAACAAAGATTCCAGATCTTTCAATTACTCCACTGGAATAGAACAAGGAAACATTAAAACCCCAGACTGTTAGTGGGCACTGAGAACTAGGGACTGTCAGGCCCAAGGCCTGATTATGGAAACATACATGTGTTTTTATTGTATCTGTGTATAAACTAAGACCTGGGGGTGAGAGGTCATTCAGACTGTGGGTTTGTGTATTGCATTTTATTGGTGGTCTGGCTGGTTGGTATCTCCTTTGAAGTCATGCACCCTGGTCCCATCATATAATCAAACAGATAAGGGGTCAGGAAGAGAGATGCCCCAGAGGGGAGGGGAGGGGGGGGGGGGGGATGGAGTTTCCCTCCAAAGAAGCAGATAAGACTTAAAATGCTGGACTCAACTGTTGTTCAAGGCTGTGGCCAAAGCTGACAAGACCATCCTAAGAACAGCTGGACTCACTCACAAGGACGGCTATATAATCATGCTGTAAGAACTTCATCTTTTGTTTTCTGAACTTGCCTTGCTAAACTCTTTTTTATATATTTTTGTACCTGTATGTCATTTGTTCCTGTGTGTGTGTGTGTGTGTGTGTATATATATATATATATATATATATATATATAGCACTGTGATACCTTTTATCAGATTAAATGTTTAATAAATCAGCTCTGGTCTTTGATCTCTAAATATATGAGCTCACCTTTCTGAAGGCCGCTCTGGTGGAAACACGTTTATCTAAGGGTTAATTTGGTGACTTGCTGGGACTAGTAGTGGATACCCAGAGGTCTGGCGGCTTTAACCCTTGCACCATCACACTCTCTAATGTCTTGGCTGGACCGATAGGGTGTGATTGTGACAGGGACCTTTTGCTGTAATGTCCAGTCCACCTAAGAGCCTTGAGATATTATAAAATATATAAGCAAAACTAGACATCCATCTGTAGACAGCTGTTTTGGGTTTCTTGCCCCCCCTCCTGTCAGTACAGAGTAAGAACCTTGCTTTTCGAATATGATGCCCTTAAAAACAAATCTGGGGAATAATGGTTATCATTGAGAAGATCCAGCTGAAGGTATAATGACTTAACAGCAGTGCTTTAAAAAAAAAAAAAAAAAAAAGTTTGAAGGTTGACTCTATAAGACTTTCAGCTGGATCTTTTTCATGAAAAAAGTAACCTCTATATTTGCATTAAAGGCTTCTTGAAGGTAATTTATCAATGTTTTCAAGTTTTGTGCAGATAAGCCATTGCTAACAAATTTGTGGCACCTTTTCTTCAAACCTATGCAAAAACAATAAATAAATCCCCCCCCCCCCCCCTGTCTGGCAACTCTGGTCTGTATGGACAAAGGACAATAACCCTAAAACAGCTGTCTAAAGAATGGTGTCTGATTTGGTGGTTTGGCTAATATCTCTAGTCTTTTTTTCAAGTCTTTTAGGGCTCGTCGACACTACATACGTTCAGCCAGAGAAATTCTGCTTGCAGCAGGTGCGGCCAAATACTTTGGATGTAGGGCCACACAGACATTCAGGTGGAATCTGGTGGAATGCTGCCTAAAGAATGAACATGTTAATTTTTTGGGTTGACGTCAATTCTGCTAGCAGAATTCCACTGTGGGAATTCCGCAGACTAAACAGATAAGCAGAATCCCTTTGAAAACAAGTGGAATTCTGCCATCTGAATGTCCGTAGTGTGGGCGAGCCCTTAAATGGTCACTCTCAGATTCAGAAACTTTTTATATGTTGTACATTTTGGTAAAACATTCATCTTTCTAATATTCTTAATGCATTTTTTTTATAGAAATCATGACTTATAAAATCATGGCTTTGTCCAAGCTGAAGCACAGACATGGGCAAAGTCCAGTAAGTGAGGGTGGGCTAACACTCCTCTGTGCTGTCCCCTGTCTGATAGCACTCCTCTGTGCTCTCTATTGTCTGATAGCACTCCACTGTGTCTGATTGGACAAGAGAGAGCACAGAGGATTGCTATCGGACAGGAGAGAGCACAGAGGAGTGCTATCGGACAGGAGAGAGCACAGAGGAGTGCTATCGGACAGGAGAGAGCACAGAGGAGTGCTATCGGGCAGGATAGAGCACAGAGGAGTGCTATCGGGCAGGATAGAGCGCAGAGGAGTGCTATCAGACAGGAGAGAGCGCAGAGGAGTGCTATCAGACAGGAGAGAGCACATAGGAGTGCTATCAGACAGGAGAGAGCACATGGGAGTGCTATCAGACAGGAGAGAGCACAGGGGAGTGTTATCAGACAGGAGAGAGCACAGAGGAGTGCTATCAGACAGGAGAGCACAGAGGAGTGCTATCAGACAGGAGAGAGCACAGGAGTGCTAGCCCACCCTCACTTACTGGACTTTGTCCATGCCTGTGCTTAGGCTTGGACAAAGCCATGATTTTATAAGCCATGAGTTCTAAAAAAAAAAAAAAAAAAAAAAAAAAAAAGTATATTAGAAAAGTTAATATTTTGCCAAGATATACAACCTATAAAAAGTTTGTGAATCGGACAGTGCCCATTTAATGTTTGGATAGGGTAGCTAATTATAGGTGGAATAAGAGAACCCATTTTCTTCCTTCTGAAGGAGAACTAATTTACATACTTATTCCCATGGAGCCCTGCCTGTGAGGGCAGTAATTTACATTTTTGGGGCAGCATTTCCACCACAGAGAATTTTGCCGTTTGCACAGTGCAGCAGAATCCCAATGAAAATAATGGGAGGCTACTGCTTCAGAATTTCCGAGCGGAATTTTTCTCGCTCGTTTTTTATCGGAAATTTATGTGAATGGGCCCTAAAACATTCCTTCTGCCAGATCTCTTCAATAAGTTTTGCTTTACTTAGGAAGTTCATTGTTGATGACTTTCTACTTCTAAGTGAAGGTTAGCAGGTGGTTAGCACTATATTTTGGTTATGAGTGCCTGTATCCTTATAATACAGTGTGAATTAAGTTCAGTTATGACTCATATTTTCCTCATTTAGAAACAAAGGAGTCGCCTTCTATTAGGTCAGCAGGAAAAGTTATGTTTGTTACATTTTCAATTATACTTTGCATTTTTTATTCACTTGATATTTGCTTGTAAATCTTTCAAATGGCCTTATAGAGTAAACTGTTGTTAAATGTGAAGCTGTGAAGTGCTGCTCAATACATACCATGTTAATCTGATGCAATTTTTATATCATGACTTCATAAAGTTGGAAAATTTTAGCAACTTATAACAAAAACATTAATCCTTTCACAGCATGATGTGTAAACTGATTATTTGTCTTTTGTGGTAACAACAATGAGAATGAGTAAATTTGTTTTTTAGTTTGATACTTTGGGGGAAAAATGTCTTGTTTACATTTTTTTTTTAACTAAACAGGTTAGCTGTGTTTGCTACTAAGAGCTGCAGACCCCATTTGATAGCTGTTAGAGTCTAAAAACAAACTGTATCTTCCCCCCCGAACAAAAGTTGTTTGCCAAACAGCCTTTTGTTTTTCTTGCCACTTCTCAACTAAGTGTTAAGAGGGCAGTGCCAGGCTGCTCAAGTGCCACAGCCTGGCATGCCTCCCTCACTCTCGTAAACTTTCCAGCCTCATCTTGACTGGGTGAGCGAGGAGGCTTGTCAGACTGTGATGTTTGAGCAACTAGTCTCCCCCTTCTTGGCTCTTGGCTGAGAAATAACATTTCAATTTTTTTTCAGTTTGGCAACTACCATCAGCTCCAAGAAAATGTACAGTCTGCTTTTATACCCTAACAGTGTCGGCAGCAAAGATAGATTCCCTTTATTAAAGTGTACCTGTCGTCAACAACATTTTTTATGTAATATAATTATATGTATATTTATAATATACATTGGTTAAAAAAAGTGTATATTTATAGGTGATAAAGTGTCCTCAGTGCACAGGGCCCTGCTTGTCCTCAGTGCACAGGGCCCTGCTTGTCCTCAGTGCACAGGGCCCTGCTTGTCCTCAGTGCACAGGGCCCTGCTTGTCCTCAGTGCACAGGGCCCTGCTTGTCCTCAGTGCACAGGGCCCTGCTTGTCCTCAGTGCACAGGGCCCTGCTTGTCCTCAGTGCACAGGGCCCTGCTTGTCCTCGCCGATACCAAGTACGAGTACTTATATTTTAAAGGGAATCTGACACCAGGGTGACCTGGTCTCTGGCGCTGTTTACAGTATATGTGGGTCCCTGTTGTGTACAATGGAGGCGGCTGCTGTAGTATGAGCCAAGATTTCTCTCTTCTCCATTGGACAGAACAGGGAATTTGCATTGGCGGCGAGACCTATGACCACATGGTGAGCAGCGGTAAAAACCGGGTCACCTGCAATATCTACCTATAAATTCAAGTTAGTGCAGGTGACTCTGCTGTAAGATTGCCTTTAATAGTAGGTAGTATCCCCTTGCAGACATTAGCAGCAGCCCCCTGGCAGTCATTAGTAGCAGCCCCCCTGTAGACAGCACCAGGCCCCCCCCCCCCCCCCCGTTTAGACAGCACCAGGGGCCCCCCCCCCGTTTAGACAGCAGCAGGGCCCCCCCCCCCGTTTAGACAGCAGCAGGGCCCCCCCCCGTTTAGACAGCAGCAGGGCCCCCCCTCTGTTTAGACAGCAGCAGGGCCCCCCCTCCGTTTAGACAGCAGCAGGGCCCCCCCTCCGTTTAGACAGCAGCAGGGCCCCCCCGTTTAGACAGCAGCAGGGCCCCCCCCCCGTTTAGCCAGCAGCAGGGCCCCCCCCGTTTAGCCAGCAGCAGGGCCCCCCCCGTTTAGGCAGCAGCAGGGCCCCCCCCCCGTTTAGGCAGCAGCAGGGCCCCCCCCCCCCGTTTAGACAGTAGCAGGGCCCCCCCCCTTTAGACAGTAGCAGGCCCCCCCCCCTTTAGACAGTAGCAGGGCCCCCCCCCCTTTAGACAGCAGCAGGGCGCCCCCCCCCCCTGTTAGACAGCAGCAGGCCCCCCCGTTTAGACATTAGTAGCAGCCCCCTCCTTTAGGCAGCTCACCTCCTCGGGTCAGGTGCTGGTGCTGCCGCCCTGTTCTCCCGTCCTCCGGTCCGCATCGTGTCATCCTATGGAGGAGCATGTGACATACACGTCACTCTGCTTCCTGCGTAGCGTTATGCTGGGCGCAGGGGAGGAAGGGGAGTGAAGTGTGTGTCACATGCTCCTCCATGGAACACTATGATGCGGATGGAAGAACGGGGATGCAGAGTGGCCCCAGGTATCGGGCATGGTATCGGGGACACTAAACGAGTCCCCGATACCTTGCAAATGGCTAGTATCGGCCCCGATACCAGTATCTGTATCTGGACATCCCTAATTTTAACCAATGTATATTACAAATATACATATAATGGTATTATCTAAATTTTATATAAAGTTTTTGTTGATGACAGGTACACTTTAAATGTAATCTGCTAGCATGGACTCATCAGTGTAAGTCTGATTTCTAGCACCTATGAATCAGCTGACTCTATTGAATATCCACTACACCTTTGACGTGTACCAGACACAGCTCTGCACTCTCTACTATATCATATTTTATTGATTTTTTTTAATTTATTCTGACACACAAAAAATGTGACAATGGTAAATAGCTATCAATTTGTCAAATTGTAAATTTTTTCTTTGCAGAACAGATGAAGATTTTTTTAAAGAATTCTGTAGCTAGAATCCAAGCTAGGTCCAAATCTGCGCCTGAGGTTTTGTTTTGTACATTGCCGAAAATGGATAAAATAGCGCATCTGCATGTGATAACATGCCCTTTAAAATATTCTCCATGATGGAAACCCAAAAGAGCCTATTAAACTCAATGGGGTCTATTGGACTCCATTGGTGTTGGACTTGCAGTGAATCCAGTGCATTATTTTTCTTTTTCTGCTCCTATGATGGAGCTGCAAAATGGAAAACAATGATTCAGATCTGAACCTAACTTTCCATTTCACTGTATTGGAATATTTAAAGTTTTCACATTTTATACTTACAGTGAAACCTCTTTGACAAGTTGAATATAATAGCATTAAAAAGTGGATCTCTATGGAGCCCCCCTCCATAGAGATCCACTTTTTAATGCTATTATATTCAACTTGTCAAAGAGGTTTCACTGTAAGTATAAAATGTGAAAACTTTAAATATTCCAATACAGTGAAATGGAAAGTTAGGTTCAGATCTGAATCATTGTTTTCCATTTTGCGCATGCAAAATCTTGTCCACATGCAATCCCATCTGAGCTATGCCATAGATTTTTGTTAGTTAAACAGTAACTCTCTTTAAAACAAATGTTTGCTATTGCACTCCTTATGGTAAATAAAAATATATTTCTAATATACTTTGTTAAAAAAAAAAAAGAAGTTTTCTATGTTTTATTTGTGCTTAAAAAAGCTCAAGAGCACGTTTTCCCCCATCTTATACACAGACATTGGACCGAAGTCCAATCACAGAAAGTGCAGCCTGGAGTGCTGAGGGGGGGGGGGGGGGGGGCGGTCCAGCCTCATCCAATCATAGCTCTTCTCACACTTAACTTCTATATGCCATTGGTTGGACACCCCCCTCAGTGCTCCAGAGTGCACTTCTTGTGTTTGGACTTCGGTCCAAAGTCTGTGTATGAGTTGGGGGAAAATGTGCCCTTGAGCTTTTTTAAGCACAAATAAAACATAGAAAACTTCATTTTATTTAAACAAAGTATATTAGAAATATTTTTTATTTACCATAAGGAGTGCGATAGCAAAAATTAGTTTTAATGAGTGCCCATGCAAGCAAAATTTTTCATATATTTTTTTTCCCCTTCAAACTTTTCATTGCGTCAGAACTTGCCAATTGTTAGATACATTTTGGGCACACTAGATGGGCCAAATGGTTCTTATCTGCTGCCATTTTCCATGTTTCTATGTCGCTGTTTAAAACGTATAGGAAACTGAATATATTTCACACTCAATCTGGTCTGTATAAGGGGGTGGTCTTCTCAAAGGAGTGGTCTTTTGGGGAGGTTTTATTTCATATTCACATAGAGACATATTAGAAAAACAAACACCAGTAAATTACTTACTTTATGGGCCCTATTAGTTGTCTCTGTGTTGGTGTATGAGGTTTTATTCATCTATTGTTCAGCAATAATGGCCCATTACCTTCCTGATAACGTTGTACATGTAGTACATGAGTCTTGGAATTTACTCCAGAGTTTGTATTCATTGCCTGTCCTTTTTTTCCCTTTCAGGTTATGTCCAGAGTTTGATTCGTCGTGTGGTGAACAATGTGAATATTGTGGTGAATAACCTGATCTTGAAGTACGTTGAGGATGATATCGTTCTGTCAGTCAACATCACTTGTGCGGAGTGTTACACAGTGGATGAGTTCTGGGACAGAGCTTTTATGGATATCTCTGGTGAGCTGTCACTCTTAGGGTAGATTTGCTGCCTAGATTTTACATGGCAAATCCACAGGAAAATCCTCAAGAAAAATCCACATGAAGCATTATGAATTTTACTGTGGATTTGCTACGGAAATGTTGTGGGATTTACCTTCATCCTTGAGTTTAGTAGAGAAAATCTGCAACAAATCCTCAACATTAATTGACATGCAGATTTTCAAATCTGCGCAACAGGTCAATTTTAATGATGAAAATGTCCAATGTGTAGATGAGGTTGGAAAAATCACATCTACAGCTGGGGCTGTAATCTGCAGTTTTTTTTTCTTTTTGCGTGCCTCTTTCTGCATGGGAAATCTGCAAGGAAATCTAGTGTGACATAATGAGTCACTTCTCTATATGCAAGGTTATTTTAATGTATTTTAGATTATTTACTAAATGAAAAAAAATATGTATTGGTTTAGCAAAATTGCAGAAAAAACTAAGCAAAACACAGTTTATGCTATGGTTTTCTAAATCAATTAAAAATATTATAGATGGTAAAAAATGCACTCTTCTGGTCTATATTTTAGATAATGTCTTATACCTGCCATGTACATGCAGTCTCATCTGAACTATGCTGTATATATATATATATATTTTTTTAAAGAGTTAAGCCAATTTTTTCATTAAACTTTTCATTGTGTCACAATTTGACAGCCATTAGAATGTGTAGATTAATTAATGTGACAGATTAGATTTTTCTCCCCTTATATTGTATGGACTTACTGGTATGGGAAATTAGTGAGTTTGTCAAATTACCAAAATAATTTGATCAGCTTTAGTTTTTATAGACCCCACACAGAGCATTGGGCGGTAGCTTATGATTTATTATGTTTTCTCTGCAGCCACTGAACTAGTCCTTAGGAAAGTTATACATTTTTCGGACTGCACCGTTTGTCTTGACAAGAGGAATGCCAGTGGTAAAATAGAATTTTATCAGGATCCACTCCTATACAAGTGCTCATTCCGGACCCGCCTGCACTTCACTTATGACAGCCTTAACTCTAAGATGCCTGCAGTAATAAAGGTAATTGCTACCCAGTATATTTGTGTTACACTTGTATACACATGGAAGTCTGTACCTTAAAGTCTTGTACACATCCGCTTTGACGGTTACAATCGAAGCCTCTGTGACAGATTCTGTCATGTTATTTTGTCATATTTGACAATCAAAATATCGCGGAACCCGATGGATGTTATTGTTGGTCATTTTGGCGACCGAATCCACAACACAGATGTTCTGCCTTGTAAGGACTTTTATTAACTTTTATTATGTACTTTCAAGCAATTCAGTTACTCACAAAAAAAATAAAAAATTCTGAACTTTTTAATCAAAAGCAATTTCCTTTCCAGTGTGTGTAATTCTGACACAGCCAGATTTTAACAAATTGATTATGTTCACACACGGTGGACATGTTGCAAATATTGCTGTGACTGTTCAATACATCTGAATGAGGTTATTTCTGCAGACCAAAATTAAGACAAATTAAGAGTTACAGACCTTTTTGTATGTCCATTTTACCCCTTATTGACCTGTCCCCATTCCAAGAGCCATAACTCTGCTAGTGTGTCTTAGTTTACTTACTCTCACTGATCATACGTGTATTCTATATCCTGTGGATAGGACACAAGGGTCTGTAGTGAGACATCCCCTGTACAGGTGTAGATCACTTGTTGAAGAATCACACTACTTCACTTGAAAAATAAATGAGTATTTTTTTGGGAGGATTTACTGTAAGAGTTTTTTGACCCTGTTCCAATGGGCTTAGTGCAAACGACCTTCTGTAGTATTTTTCTGATCACATTCAGTGAGACTTTATTAGAGTAAAAATAAATAAATTAAGCCATTATTTTTTTTAAATATTTTCTTAAATATCCCAAAAAAATCACTTTGTCCTTACCCAACATAATGCAGTCTTTAGCATTCATGTTGTCATGTGGAAGACTTGGAGATTGTAACCATTCCTGACCATGTTGTTTTTTTTATTTTTATTTTTTTATTAAGATTCATACAATGGTTGACAGTCTGAAACTCTCCCTCACCGATCAGCAACTTCCTATGTTCATCCGCATATTGCAGCTGGGAATTGCTCTTTATTATGGTGAAATTGGAAACTCAAAAGAAGAAATTGAAGATCCTCCCGGACATACGAAGGACACCGTAATTCACATGCCTGGTAAGTACAGCAGTCCAAACTGTGCTACATAGTTCTACATTAAAGGTATCGGAAATCTATGCTTATTTACTACGTTGTGGAATTCTGAGAGGGAGACGCCCTGTTCAGGACTCTCATATCTTGGTCAGAGTGGAGAGTGTTTATAAAGAGTTTCCACTGCTCTGAAGGACCTGACTTGTCCTGCATTAAACAGACAATCCCTTTCATGTAAATGGACATTGTGTGATTATTTTTTTTTTCCTATGGTGATGCTGCAGAAAAAATGAAATACATACTGCAAGGTGTCCTGCAGATGTTTGTACTGTCATTGTGTACATAGGCTCCCATTTACTCGGTGTATGGCAAGAGTATGTGCTAGCAAAAATATGTGGCATGGAATATCAAAATACAATATTCTATACAAAGATGTGCAGTATACAGCATGCCAATGCCGACCTGTAGCAGCATATTGCTCTTTATGCCTTTAAATTTATTAAATTCGGCTTTTCAAGTTTTACTACTAAAAAGTTGCCTTCTGATGCCACACACCGGGTGACTTATTTTCAAGCTTATATCTAGGGACCGTGTATTATATGGTTAATATAAGTGTTTTTCAAACAGTGTGCCCCCAGCTGTTGCAAAACTACTGATGTTTGGAAAACACTGTTTAATTACTGCCCATAGGCCATAAAATAGACAAAGCATCCAACTAGCGATTACTTTCCACACTATGGGGGAGATTTATCAAAACCTGTCCAGCGGAAAAGTGGCACAGTTGCCCATGGCAACCATTCAGATTGCTTCTTTCATTTTTCACAGGTCTCTTTAAAAATAAAAAATAAACAATCTGGTTGCTATGGGCAACTGCACCACTCTTCCTCTGCTCAGTTTTTGAAAAATCGCCCCCAATATATCTAAAATACAACTGCTCTGATCACCTGGTATCTGGTAGATCGCCATGTTTCCTGGTAAAAAAGCAAGGTATTACTGCAGCTTCATTCATTTTAATCTGTGTCTGCAATAGAACAGTAAGAGTGAACACCAATTTCTTTATTAGAATGATCTTATGGGGGACTTTAGGAAGTAGATTTTTTTCTGACAAAATTCTGACTGTAAATGTGCTCATAAGCCATTTCATCCTAGTCTATAGACACAACACTGTAGTTAGATAATAGTGTTGTATAAGGCCATTTTTCCCCAGCATGTCTCCATTATATCATTTTCGTTAAGCTATGCATTTTGTTAAGCAACCCTTCAATGTGCTGATCTCTGGTAGCATCATTTAGTGAATTGGGCCGATGATTAAAGATCCTACCCAAAATAATATAATGCGGACAATTGTAATTATCGTCTGAGAGCTCCGCTTTTCACCCGTTTCTCTTTTAAGTGATTGCAGGCACGGTTTAACTTTGATCAGAAATTCAGCCCTGTAGAAAGAGGGTTCAGAATGAGGGATGGGCCCGATACATCTGTTTTTAACAGCTTACAGATACGGCAACTGCCCCGTATGACAGTCCCAATGACTGCAGATAATTGATTGATGACATGGTGCTGGAATTACATGATGCAGGAATTATGTCATGCTCCATGTGCTAGGATAGGAAACACCTTACCCGGGAAAATTGGAATTACTAGGAAGACAATAGACAGGCTCGGGACATGGGACACCGTTAACCCTTTCTGTTATTTTAATGTTCCCTAGACTCATGACTAAATATGTTCAAAGTTAAAGCTGACACTGGTCTTTCAGTGATGTGTGTGTATATTTATAGGGGCACACTTATAACTTGGTGAGCGTATTGTACATGGTAGGTACTTAAGTTTTCATGCATGGTGGCGTTCTTCTCTTTGCTCGTATGTTGTGCATATGTGTCTATAATTACACACTGAATTTTGCCTTAACCCCTTAAGGACTGAGCCCTTTTTCACCTTAAGGACCTTAAAGACATTTTTTGCAATTCTGACCACTGTCACTTTAAACATTAATAACTCTGGAATGCTTTTAGTTATCAATCTGATTCCGAGACAGTTTTTTCGTGACATATTCTACTTTAACTTAGTGGTAAAATTTTGTGGTAACTTGCATCCTTTCTTGGTGAAAAACCCAAAATTTGATGAAAAATTTGAAAATTTTGCACTTTTCTAACTTTGAAGCTCTCTGCTTGGAAGGAAAATGGATATTCAAAAGAATTTTTTTTATTCACTTATACAATATGTCTACTTTATGTTTGCATCATAACATTTTATGAGTTTTTACTTTTGGAAGACACCAGAGGGCTTCAAAGTTCAGCACCAATTTTCCAATTTTTCACAAAATTTTGAAACTCGCTTTTTTTCATGGACCAGTTCAGGTTTGAAGTGGATTTGAAGGGTCTTCATATTAGAAATACCCCATAAAAGACCCCATTATAAAAACTGCACCCCCCAAAGTATTCAAAATGACATTCAGTCAGCGTTTTAACCCTTTAGGTGTTTCACAGGAATAGCAGCAAAGTGAAGGAGAAAATTCACAATCTTCATTTTTTACACTCGCATGTTTTTGTAGACCCAATTTTTGAATTTTTACAAGGGGTAAAAAGGAGAAATTTTTTACTTGTATTTGAAACCCAATTTTTCTCGAGTAAGCACATACCTCATATGTCTATGTTAATTGTTCGTCGGGCGCAGTAGAGGGCTCAGAAGGGAAGGAGCGACAAATGGTTTTTGGGGGGCATGTCACATTTAGGAAGCCCCTATGGTGCCAGAACAGCAAAAAAAAAACACATGGCATACCATTTTGGAAACTAGACCCCTCGGGTAACATAACAAGGGGTAAAGTAAACCTTAATACCCCACAGGTGATTCACGACTTTTGCATATGTAAAAAAAAAAATAAAAAAAAATTTCCCTAAAATGCTTGGTTTCCCAAAAGTTTAACATTTTTAAAAAGGGGAATAGCAGAAAATACCCCCCAAAATTTGAAGCCCAATTTCTCCCGATTCAGAAAACACCCCATATGGGGGTGAAAAGTGCTCTGCTGGCGCACTACAGGTCTCAGAAGAGAAGGAGTCACATTTGGCTTTTTTGAAGGAAATTTGGCTCTGGGGGCATGCCGCATTTAGGAAGCCCCTATGGTGCCAGGACAGCAAAAAAAAAAAAAAACACATGGCATCACATTTTGGAAACTAGACCCCTCGGGGAATGTAACAAGGGGTTAAGTGAACCTTAATACCCCACAGGTGTTTCACGACTTTTGCATATGTAAAAAATATTTTTTTTTTTTTACCTAAAATGCCTCTTTTCCCAAAAATTTTACATTTTTAAAAAGGGTAAAAGCAGAAAATACCCCCCAAAATTTGTAACACAATTTCTCCCGAGTACGGCGATACCCCATATGTGACCCTAAACTGTTGCCTTGAAATACGACAGGGCTCCAAAGTGAGAGCGCTATGCGCATTTGAGGCCTAAATTAGGGACTTGCATAGGGGTGGATATAGGGGTATTCTACGCCAGTGATTCCCAAACAGGGTGCCTCCAGCTGTTGTAAAACTCCCAGCATGCCTGGACAGTCAGTGGCTATCTGGCAATACTGGGAGTAGTTGTTTTGCAACAGCTGGAGGCTCCGTTTTGGAAACAGTGGCGTACCAGACGTTTTTCATTTTTATTGGGGAGGGGAGGGGGGTTGTATAGGGGTATGTGTATACGTAGTGTTTTTTTTACTTTTTATTGTGTGTTAGTGTAGTGTTTTTAGGGTACAGTCGCACGGGCGGGGGTTCACAGTAGTTTCTCGCTGGCAGTTTGAGCTGCGGCAGAAAATTTGCCACAGCTCAAACTTGCAGCCGGATACTTGCTGTAATCCTCCGCCCATGTGAGTGTACCCTGTACGTTCACATTGGGGGGGGGGGAAGAAACATCCAGCTGTTGCAAAACTACAACTCCCAGCATGTACGGTCTCAGTGCATGCTGGGAGTTGTAGTTTTGCAACCGCTGGAGGCACACTGGTTGTGAAACACCGGGTTTGGTAACAAACTCAGTGTTTTGCAACCAGTGTGCCTTCAGCTGTTGCAAAAGCTACAACCCCCAGCATGTACGGACAGCGGAAGGGCATGCTGGGTCTTGTAGTTATGCAACAGCTTGAGGCATACTACTTTGGCTGGGGATGCTGGGGACTGTAGTTATGCAACAGCTGGAGACACACTGGTTTGCTACATAACTCAGTGTGCCTTCAGCTGTTGCAAAACTACAACTCTCAGCAGTCACCGACAGCCAACGGGCATGCTGGGAGTTGTAGTTATGCAACCAGCAGATGCACTACTACAACTCCCAGCATGCACTTTTGCTGTTTGTGCAAGCTGGGAGTTGTAGTTACACAACAGCTGAAGGTACACTTTTCCATAGAAAAAATGTGCCTCCAGCTGTTGCAAAACTACAAGTCCCAGCATGCCCATAAGGGCATGCTGGGAGTTGTGGTGGTCTGCCTCCTGCTGTTGCATAACTACAGCTCCCAGCATGCCCTTTTTGCATGCTGGGAGCTGTTGCTAAGCAACAGCAGGAGGCTGTTATTCACCTCCAACGATCCTCGCCGCACAGGTCAGTCCCTCGTCGTTGCCGCCGCGGCCGTCGCTCCTGGGGCCCCGATCCCAACATTGACGCCGGGGATCGGGGTCCCCAGCACCTGGGGTGCACGTCCCGCACCCGCTCACGTCCTCCGGAAGAGGGGCGGAGCGGGTTGCGGGAGTGACACCCGCAGCAGGCGCCCTGATTGGTCGGCCGGTAATCCGGCCGACGAATCAGGGCGATCGTGAGGTGGCACCAGTGCCACCTCACCCCTGCAGGCTCTGGCTGTTCGGGGCCGTCGGACTGAATTGTCCAGCGATCTGCGGCCATCGCCGACATGGGGGGGCATAATGACCCCCCTGAGCGATATGCCCCGATGCCTGCTGAACGATTTCAGCAGGCATCGGGCACCGGCTCCCCTCCAGCTAGCGGCGGGGGGCCGGGGTTTGACAGGACGTACTCAAACGTCCTGAGTCCTTAAGGACTCGGAAAAGGGGCCGTTTGAGTACGTCCTGCGTCCTTAAGGGGTTAAAGTGTACCTGTCATATCTCAGAAAACAATAATGCTTCTATATATTGCTCACTAGGTCATGCAGATTTTTTACATGCCTTTTTTATGTGTTTAGCTTCTTTATTTGGCTCTCAAATCCCTCAAATCTGGGACTCGCTCATTCTGACATCCACTGCTTAGGAAGGGGCTTATCTGAGGCTCGCAGTGAATCCACTTCCTCCCTGAGCCTGCTGTGCTGTGCTGGGTCTCTTCATTCGATCATTGCAGGCTGCTCTGTAACCCCGTCCTCTGTTTTCATGCTGTGTTCTGATAGACATGACAGGAGTGAGCAAAGAGTAGTGCTAGTCCCACTCTCACTTATTGGACTTTGTCCCAGCCTGTGCTTCAGTACATTGATTTATGTGGGAATTATGTTGCTATGTTATGTATGTTTTCATTATCTCTTTAGTTCTGTACCTTTTTTAGTAAAATTACATTTAATCTGTTTTGCTTAATACATTGTTGTCATTGTTGTGTTGTTTTGGAGGTATTTATTTACTACAACACTGCACAAGTGGTTTAAATGTATTAGATGATCCTTTTTGTTAGTGGTATATGTATATTTATGACACATACCCCATGATTTTAGTGCAAGCTAGACTTAATATAGAAGTGAGTGTTTTGTAGTGTTTTTAGTCAGGTTTTAATCCTTTTACTGCCAGGGGAGTAAACCTCCACCACCAGCTCTGGGAGAACTGTAAATTAGAGGTGAAGCCTGTAGCGCTAAAAACTGCTGAAAAAATATATGTATGTTAATTATTGACCAGAAATAGTGCAGCTTCTCATGTACTCACCGGCCAGCTTTTTCTGAAATGACAGGTATGCAAGAACCCTTCAAGTAATAATGCATAAAGTTTAATGTGGCTTGCTTGCTTCAGACAAAGCTGGGGCCGCGAATATTACTGCTAGAACATTAGTAATCGCTATGATCGAAGTGCTTATATTCTATCAGTAGCAATTGTATACAGTTAAGAAACATTACCTACATCTTAGGTGTTTATAGGTTAGAGGCAACAGCCAGTGATACTTTAGATACCTCTCACAATATCTGTGGTCATGATTATTGCTCATGATATCTGGACCAGCCCACACAGATTGGCTTTTCCTGGCATCATTATTGCTTTGATCCCACTGAGAATAAAGTGACATTTATTGTGTTGCTATGATGGGAAAACTTTCTCTTTTTTCCATCTGAGCAAAATATAACTAGACATCTTTGATGACCTCATGCAGACATCCCACGACTTTAGCTGTTATAAACTTAAAGCATTAATATAATTTCAAAATACTTTTGACATGTCATAGAGATATGTCCTTGAGACATGTCGAAAGATTTAATTTGTCGGGATCTGGGGGTTCAGACCACCACCAATTGCTAGAATGAGCATGGAGAAGAGATCAGATGAGCGCTTCTCTCACTGTCTCTTTCCTCGCTGCAGGAGACAGTCTTAATAATAATAATAATAATAATAATAATAATATTATTTATATAGCGGCAACAGCTTCCGCAGCTCTTAACAAGTGCAGACAAAACGCTCCATAGACTACTATAGAGGAATTGTCTGCAGAGAGAGACTGGGAAAGAATCGCTCAGCTATGCATATGAATTTGAGTGATCAGTAGCGTCTGAAAACCCAGACCCCAACCTATAAAAACATGTGACATGTCAAAAAAAGTCAACATTTTTCTAAATGTTAAGAGATTTAATGTTAACTGAATTTCTCTGTCTAAATCCACACGTACCATAGCTGCAGATTTTGCAGTTAAATCCTCAGCCGTTTGCACTACTAGGTCTGTGGATGAGATTTTACAAATATTATGTAATATAATTTTATCACTTTCAGTGTAGAGGGATGAAATTTACAGCAAATCTTCATGTAACCAGGGCTGCCTGTAGACCTGGTCTATAAGTTTTTTGGGTTTTTTTTGTGTTCTGCTGTAAAACTAGTTAAGAGAAACAAAAATAATTAACATATACATCATCATAGAAATTCTACCTGAATTGGAGCATAACCACAATCAAGAAACTGTGAATGTGTCTTTGGAAAATATAAATGCCCTATTGTTTAAATCAAGTTTTTGATAAAAAAACGTTTTGTTTTTAATTCAATTTATCGCATTTCTCGGCGTATAACACACACTGGCGTATAATACTCACCCTCATTTTCACAGGGAAATTTGAGGGATAAAAGTCAAAATCAAATAAATGACTTGGAAGCTCTGAACTAAAGGCCTCATCATCCCCCCCAACTTTGATTCCCCCTGCTCCTCAGTTTGGTTCCCCCCCCCCCCTAGTGCCACATCATTCCTCTCCTTTTATCAGCCCCTGTGCCACATTTACCCTCCCCCTCTGAACCCCTGTGTGCCTTCTTTCCCATGTGATTCCCCCTGCCTCATCATTCCCCCCCCCCTGATCACCCCCCCCCCAGCCGATCATGCCCCCTTTCTCATTATTTCCCCTCTTCTCATTATTCCCCCCACCCCCTGCTGATTATTCCCCCTCTGCTCATTATCCTCCCTGCTCATTATCCCCCCCCCTCCTGCTCATTAATCCCCCCCCAATGCTCATTATTCTCCCACTCTGCTCATTATTCCTCCCCCCCCCCCCTGCATTTTATGTTTTTTATATTCCCTTACCTGCCAGTAAAGAATCACGAGCCGATTCCCTGCAGCCGCCGCTGGTAAGTGTGGCCGCAGCGCCGACAGCTTGTTAAAGTTCAGCAGCCCGGCCGCGGCCACTTCAGAATGGCTGCAGGAAATCAAAAGTGACGTTCCTGATGCCGCGCAGAGGAGCCGGCTTGGGACGTTACTTGTGATTCTTTACTGGCCGCACAGTTACAGCCCGCAAGACCTGCCTGCGCCTGCCAGAGCGTGGCCAGGTAAGGGATTATAAAAAACATAAAATGCAGAAGGGAGAAAGTGTTTGCCCGCAGCAGCCGGAGCTGGTTATTGTTTTAAAGTGGCTGCAGCTGGGCTGCTGATCTTTAAAGGAAATCTGTCACCAGTGTCACCTGCACTAACCTGTCGGTACCGACAGACAGTGCGGATGAAACTGATGACAACGGTACTCACCTTGTCCCGTTGCGTGGCGGGGATCTTCGGTAATCTCCTCCGTTAGCTCTGCTCCGGGCACCCAGCTTGGGGCACGGGAGGAGCTTACTGATGTCACCGCTGCTGTTCTCTCACAGCAGGACCCAGCAGAGAGCAGCAGCAGTGACGTCACTAAGCTCCGTGAATGCCCCAAGCTGCTGCTCTCTGCAGGGTCTCACAGCGGCGGTGATGTCAGTAAGCTCTGCCCATGCCCCAAGCTTGCTGCCGGGACTGGAGCGAACGGAGGAAATTGCCGAAGATCCCCGCCACAGAACGGGACAAGGTGAGTACCTTTGTCATGAGTGTCACCTTCACTATTTGTCGGTACCGACAATTTAGTGCTGGTGACAGATTTCCTTTAACAAGCAGCCGGTGCTGCGGCCGCTTTAAATCAGTGATCAGCATGTTTACCGGCATATAACACGCATGTAAGGTTTTTGCCTTACATTTAAAGGGTATTCCAGGCAAAACCTTTCTTTATATATATCAACTGGCTCCGGAAAGTTAAACAGATTTGTAAATTACTTCTATTAAAAAATCTTAATCCTTCCAATAGTTATTAGCTTCTGAAGTTTTCTGTCTAACTGCTCATTGATGATGTCACGTCCCGTGAGCTGTGCATGCTGGGAGAATATCCCCATAGGAGCTGGACAGCTCCCGGGACGTGAGTCATCAAAGAGCAGTTAGACAGAAAACAACAACTCACCTTCAGAAGCTAATAACTATTGGAAGGATTAAGATTTTTTAATAGAAGTAATTTACAAATCTGTTTAACTTTCCGGAGCCAGTTGATATATAAAAAAAAGTTTTGGCCTGAAATACCCCTTTAAGTTTTAAAACTGCGTGTTATACGCCGATAAATACGGAAATGTATGTATTTTTAACAGTCTAGAAATCTTGCAATTTTCAATTTGGCTAAGAGCCCTTTTATTCGTGGCAATAATAGGAATGTTCTGACCTGCTGAAACATCATCTGCCGTTGCCCGCACCTTTCCCCCTGTAATAAGGAATATGCGGCTATGAAGGGCCACACAACTAAACAATCCTTGTGAAGGCTTGGGCCATTTAATACAGCCCTATGTCTATTAATATGTTCCTGCCCTATAAATAAAAGATTCATAAGCCTTTTTCTAATCACATCCAGATCTAAAGTAAAAGCTAACACCTGTGTGTGTGTGTGTGTGTGTGTGTGTGTGTGTGTGTGTGTATGTATAACAAATGATCCACCAGTCACAATAGATGATCTAAGCTCCCCTCCCTGAAAAACGACCTCTGCACAGGTCACAGAGCATACCTGGAAAACTCACCTCTAATAGGATAAGTTATTAGGGTCATCCCCAGTCTGTTGATTCCTATATCCAATTTGACTGGTGTAAAGCTTATCTGTAATTGCTTTTAATAAAGAAGAGCAGAAATTCATGAATATTCCCATAATAATGTAAAAAAATAAAAAAATCACAAATAGAAAATACCAACAGATAAGAACTTGCTTCAGTATCTGGCTCTAACCAGTAAAAAAATAAAAATTTTGGTGAAACGTTCTCTAGGTGCCATCAATGAATAGATATTGTCTGCAGTATTTATATATATATATATATATATATATATATATATATATACACACATAAAAATGTGTGTGTGCTCTTCTGCATTTGTTGTGATTCCTGACATGGTCACATGACCCAGAACAGTGTTTCCCAAGCAGGGTGCTCCCGGGTGGTTTTGCTGCTCAGGCATGCTGGGAGTTTTAGTTTTGCAGCAGCTGGAAGCACCCTGGTTGGGAAACATTGACCCATATCTTATCAACATGCTAGGACCAGTCTAGCTTCTGCTTTATTTGATGTTACTCCAACTACAAGCCTAACAAGTAGCTGAACTAGAAAATAGAATTAGTTGTTTATATACAAGCGTTGTGGTACAATCATCAATTTTCCCTGCAGATTTTTATGGGGTGCAATAGTTGGACTTGCGACAACCCTGATTGAGGTTCCCATTTGAGAAGCTGAAGGGGGAGAAGTTTCTTTTGCAGGGAGTCAGGATTTTATTATTTCCTTTGCAGCTTAAAGGAAAATAAAGCTTTACACCACAACAATTGCAATAGGTTGGCATCTGTGCAGTTCCTGAATGCTAATGTATTTCCAGAAGAGCATCTCTCCATTGTGTGGTCTAGATCATGGGGGAGGCCCCCTTTTTTATCCTTTTATATGCTAAAACGGTGGTCTTCAAACTGTGGACCTCCAAAATTACAACTCCTAGCATGCTTCCCAGGTCCACAGTTTGGAGACCACTGGTCTAGAGCAACCTTCGGCTGTCGGGGCATGCTGAGAATTGTAGTTCCCACTCTGCTCCCCTACACTGCAACAGCAGTAGACGATTTCCCATGACAAAACCCTATAATCAGATCTTCTCTTTTTATAACCTATTAGGCCAATGGTCTTTAAACTCTGGACCTCCAGATGTTGCAAAACTACAAATCCCGTTGGCTGTCTGGGCATGCTGGTAGTTGTAGTTTTGCAACATCTGGAGGTCCACTGTTTGGAGACCACTTCTCTAAAAGGTTATATAAATAGATGACCTGATTATAGGATTTTATTCTTGTGTAGAAGTCTATGATTCCAGTGTAGAGGAGCACAGTGGGAGTTGTAGTAGTTGTCAGGCTGTTTATCCATGGACTATACATGTTATTAATCACTATAGACAGTTAAAAGGCGGTGGCAGAAGGGAATGATTAGTGGATGTCGTTCAGCGTGGCTATCTGTGTGAGGAAACAGATACAATGTTTCTTTTCTCATCTGCCACTATACATTACTCAGAAAGACTCAGCAAGCGGGTCCATTCCTTCTGGTAGCACATCATCATCTTTCTGTGCTTCTGTTGGATTGGCAGCTCACATATACAGTGTATGGCACTGATTTCCTTAGTGCACAAGATAAAGCATCTGTTTCATCAAGGCTTTCCTTGTAAAAAGTGATTACTGTTCTTACTATAATAATTCCAGGCCTGGGCTTTAAGTTACACCAGCCTGCATTAATATTGTTACTCTTCAAAGCTCTTATACCAGGAAAGGCTTTTGGTGGCGGCAGCTTCTGTGTTGGAAAGCAAGAACACCAGAAATATTGTTATATAATTTTTAAAGGGTTTGACCAGAAATGTATTGGTCAGGTTGGGCTAAAGAAAAAGAAAAAGACAAACAAACCAACCAAAAGAAAAAAGAAACAAATGGGGAAAAATAAAACTTGAAAAACTATCCTCTTCTTCTGCAGTCAACCAATGATGGTGCTTGCTCCCCACTGCTCCTCAATTTCTGGTCTTGAAATAAGAAAGTGGGTGCTCAGTCAGTCACTAGCTATTTTGGTCAGTGATTTGCAGCGCTGTTAATTTCTAGTATCAAGACATCACCAGAAAGTGATGAGCATTGGGGACCAGGCACCGTCAGAACAGCAGCAGTGGGAAATCGCAGCAGCAGAGTAGGTTTTTATTTTTTATTTAAGTCCAGCTTAGTCAATTTTAGTTAAAGGAGTACTGCTGCTATAAAACACTTATCCTGGGAGGGGTCCGACCGATAGGACCTGCCGCGATCTCCTGCACAGGGAATCGGCATTGCCATTGCTCTCCCCATTCAGGAGGCGTATCGGCCACAGCATGACTCGGTGGTAGACATGCCCCCTCCATGTGTCTCTACGGGAGAGGCGGAGGTGCAACGTTCTTGCATCCCCACCTCTCCCATAGAGCTAAATGGAGAGATGCCGGATTCCATAGGTCGGACCCCCGGCTATCAGACACTTATCCTGTTGATAGGGGAGAAGTGTTCTATGGCCTCAAGTACTGGCAAGGAGGACCAAGCCTGCCATTTATCAGTCACAGACTCTAACACCAGTACTAAATTCAACCGTACATACTCAGTCACACAAGGAGAAACCTCTATTCTCAAGTATCTTTACTGTCTACTAATCTCTTCTGAACCCTCTCCTTTTGAAGGATCACGAGAGCTCTCTGGGCCTTCAACCATTCACGTTCAACAGCTGGGGACGGGTCCCTCACCACCTCCACCTCCAGTACCCCTATGTCAATGTGCAAAGCTCTAAGTGCATACGCCCATCTCTGGCTGGCCACCCCCCCCCCCCCACACACACACACAAAGGCCCCCCGAACATGAGCTATATATCCATCCCACTGCACCAGTAGGTCAGGGTTGGACCTATTGTGCTCCCAGAAAGAGTTATGGGCTTCTAGCAATGAAGCCTTCACCCACCTCCGCCATACCTTGGAGGAGGGACAAGGGCCCAGGCCCAGGGAAATTAGGAGCGCTCAGAGACCCCCCCTAGTGAAGTATAGGGTGTCGCGAGGCAGAAGATCAGAGAAGGCAAAAGCAAAATCTATCCTGGAGAAGGGGACTGTTTTTGACAAAATCCAAACACAATGCTCGTTTAAATTTAGAATTAAGGCCTCTCTCATTCCTGCTCAGAATTCTAAGAGACCCCATTGTGGACAAATAAAGAACCCGGCAGAAGTACTTCACAGAAAAACGCCCTCTCTCCATATCATAAAGGCAGCATATACATACCGTCCTTCCTGGGCCAATGCACCACCTCACGGGAGACTCCAGGAGCACACCACAAGCATACCACAGACAAAGCACAGGACTAGACAAACAAACAAGAAAATGAACAGAAAAACAAAAAGGAATACAGTGCAGAACAAATGCATCCCCAACAAACCATGTGTAACAGTAAACTTGTGTAGACCTAGACCATGAAACACTAAACTCATGGAGGTAGCATGAGTCCTAGCGACCCAAACGGACCCACTCCCCCCCCCCCCCTATCAACCCAACCCCACTGACTAAGTAACTCGGGCCGAACGTAGTCGGAGACGAACTTCGGTGAACTTGGTCCACTGTTTGCGTAGCTCCACCGAGAAATCGGGGTAAAAGGCCACTCGACTGTCGTTAAAGCGCACTTCACCTTTAATACGCACAGCTCTCAGGATAGCGTCTCTGTCTCTATAGTGGAGGAATTTCACCAAGAATGGTCTAGAAGGAGCCCCTGGAGAGGGGGGGGGGGGGGGGGGGGGTGTCTGACCGGGACCCATTGGGCCCTCTTCACTGTAAAGTAAGTTAAAAAGGTGTCAGGTGGTAGAATTTCCTTTAACCATTTCTCCTGGAAGGCCACAGGATCCAAACCTTCCGCTCTTTCAGGAAGGCCCACCAGGCGGAAATTGTTGTGCCTGAGCCTTTTTTCTAGATAATTAGCTCTGTCCAGCACAGTCTTATTTTGCCGTTGCATAGAGAACAACTGTGCAGGAATAAGTTGTAGCGTATCTTCAATAGTGGAGACCCGGCGTTCCACCTCTCCTGTATGTTCAGAGTTTTTGAGTCTTATGACGAAGTATAACAAAGTCTTGTCTGAGTTCATCAACTTTGGAAACCATCATAGTTTGGCAAGAGGTGAATGCTGCCAGAAGCAGGTCAAACTTTTGATCAACAGAGTCCGCTGGACAGGAGGAATGATGAGGAGAGCCACATCTCTCATAACCGGGAGATCCAGAGAACATTGGAGGGGAAGGGACCGGAGAAGATCCATCCATAGCATCCACAGGCCTAGCAAATTGACTGAGAGCCTTAGCGGCCTGCGCTGACAATTTAGAGACCAGTGGGGTAGGTACACAGGAGTCCCGTCTAGCTTGAGCACAAAAAGGCAGAGGTCCCTCATCAGAGGAAGCCTCATCCTCTGTAGATTGTCTCGCAGCCTCAGCCGCAGGTTTAGACCCCTCATATTCAGCAACACTGTAAGCAACACAAAGTCCAGCAAACCAGAACGAGAGAGTCAATGGCAGGTGTAGAGCACTAGAAGTCCCAGCAGCACACCCAGACTGGCTGATGTAGAGAAGCAGTACTGTAACAGGCAGCTGAGATAGAATAACAAAGGCAAGCACCACAGGTCCCAGCAGCTCCACCAGCCACATACAGCGAAAGGAGATTCGCAGAGTCACTACACAAATGCAACTCCAGGAGGCGAGGCACCACAAGTCCCAGCAACAGGTAGTAGCAGATATAGTCAGGAACCCACCTCAGCTGCAGGGCAGACTCTCAGCACCACAGGTCCCAGCAGCTCTCACTTGGGTATATACAGGCAGGTGTAGCAGTCAAACCTGCCCAGTCCTCAGTGCAGGGCACCACAAGTCTCAGCAGATCCTCATGAGAAGCGTTGGAGGTGAGCCAGAGGGTGCAGTGCTATGGATAGGGCCAGAGAAGCATCCCACGGTCCACAAGGAGCTAGGAGTCCCCACACAGCGCTCACAGGCAGCCCTCCACTCAGCCTGGACATTGGGAGTCTCTATAGCAACCTGAGGCCACTCCCACAAAGCAGGGGGATAATGGCCGCCTCTCCCCGGGTTTAATGATTCAGCGCAGGACCCCGGCCTGCGACCATCCCACTCCCGGACCCCACAGTGTCTCCACAGAGTACCTGCTTTGTCCCTCTGCGCTCCCGGTACTCTTCAGGGACCTCCGACACCCCTGCAGCAGACGTCCTGCCACTACAGCCACTCCACTCTTCTATCCGTGCCGCACCAGGACCGCATTGGACTCAACCTTGCAGCGTCCACAGGACCCGGGATCCAGGCAGGCGAGTTGAGTTCACAGGGTAATCGGGTATTCAGAGTAATTAGAGCTGGGCTAGCGGGAGCACTGCAGAGTGCGACCGCTCAGCTCTACATCCAGGCCACGCCCCCCACCTTCTCCACTTTTGATGAATACCCTACATTGTTCTTATATCCTGATCTACACTTGTAAGAATAGTCTTGGCAACTGATCTACTAATATGACAAATTCACCTTCACTCCCAGAAGTGCTTGGAGACCAAATATTGCTTTGACTCTTCTGTAAAATGTTTATTTGGTTCTATGAATAAAACTTGAAACACAGAGCTCCTTTTACCTATTCTTCCCAGAAGTATTGTACCAAGATAAAGTATCGACTGTAACATCTGGGGACCAGTAGCTCCCATTTGCTGGTCTCTTATAAACTTCCATATGCATCTTTGGTTTCTCAAGTATTAATTCAGAGAAAATCTTCAAAGTGTTGGATTGCCGACAGTCTCTCTACATAACAGCCCATTGGGGAAACAGAAACATTAAAAATAGCCCCACCGCTCCATCAATTGCTTTTATTACAATTTGTTTCCTATTTCGTTGTTTTTTTGTTTTTTTTGTTCATCACCTACAGAAACTCTATGCAATATATATACTGTATATGCTCCCTGAAATTTTAAGTGTAAATGTAAGTAGTTTTATTTTAGAAAGTGTTTTTGATAATAATCAACAACGTCAGTATATATTATAACCCAGTATATATAGCTATATACTTATGCTGAACAATTCAAAATGTTTCTTTAAATGGTTAAACAAAAATGTACTGAACCATCCTCTTTTGTGCAGTATTTTAACCCCTTAACGACAATGGACATAAATGGATGTCATGGTGCCATGCAGGGCTGTGGAGTCTGAGTCGGACGAAATTTTGGGTACCTGGAGTCGAAGTCAGCAAACAATGCACAGACTCTGACTTCTTCCTACTAAATTTAGACTGGAATAAAAAAAAGAAAGCAAGTTTAAATGTCCCAATTCACAAAAAGTTATGATAAATGACTTCTCTGCTTTAAAAATAAAGACCAATGCATGCAGTGCCTCACAAAACCGCAAAATGAACACGTTAAGTGACCGTGAAGAAGCATGCTTTACATGTGCTTCACTATATGGCACGCAACGTACAATTAGGAGCGGCAATACTTTACATAGTGTTGTGTTCTGCTGTTACAGGGAACCCATGGGTAATCTAACCTCTCACTGATAATGTTTTTTGCAGGACTAAAGACACTTGTATAAGTGAAGGGAATGGAGGGTCAATAGTTCAAGACTGAAGCTGAAAACCATTGTAAAAACTGCTGTCATTCAGCTAAGGCTATAAAAACTTGTAAACTCGATTGTTGGCTTAAAGGGGTATTCCAGGCCAAAACTTTTTTTTTTATATATCAACTGGCTCTGGAAAGTTAAACAGATTTATAAATTACTTCTATGAAAAAATCTTAATCCTTCCAATAGTTATTAGCTTCTGAAGTTGAGTTGTTGTTTTCTGTCTAACTGCTCTCTGATGACTCACGTCCCCGGAGCTGTGCAGTTCCTTTGGGGATATTCTCCCATCATGCACAGCTCCCGGGATGTGACATCATCATTGAGCAGTTAGACAGAAAACTTCAGAAGCTAATAACTATTGGAAGGATTAAGATTTTTTAATAGAAGTAATTTACAAATCTGTAACTTTCCGGAGCCAGTTGATATATAAAAAAAAAGTTTTGCCTGCAATACCCCTTTAAACTTTAAACATGACTATGGGATTCTACTAGGGAAATTATGTTTTATAATAAATGCCCCTTCCTTGATCCTCCCACTGCCCTATCTTCAGCAGCAGATTAGCACACAAACTGTTTAATACAGTAGACTGTTGGCTTCCCAGCCAGTAGTCCTGTGGTATGTGACATGTATGTTACCTTTCTTTCAAAGAATGTATAAAATACATTTGCATATTAAGCAAGCCCTCATATGGGTCTGTGGATGGAAATATAAAAGAGTTATGATTTTTAGAAGGCGAGGAGGAAAAAACGAAAATGCAAAAATAAAATTGGTCTGGTCCTTAAAGGGGTATTCCAGGCAAAACCTTTTTTTAATATATATATATCAACTGGCTCCGGAAAGTTAAACAGATTTGCAAATTACTTATATTAAAAAATATTAATCCTTCCAATAGTTACTGGCTTCTGAAGTTTTGTCTAACTGCTCAATGATGTCACGTTCCGGGAGCTGTGCATGATGGGAGAATATCCCCATAGGAACTGCACAGCTCCCGGGACGTGAGTCATCAGAGAGCAGTTAGACAGAAAACAACTCAACTTCAGAAGCTAATAACTATTGGAAGGATTAAGATTTTTTAATAGAAGTAATTTACAAATCTGTTTAACTTTCCGGAGCCAGTTGATAAATAAAAAAAAAGTTTTGGCCTGGAATACCCCTTTAACCCCTTAAGGACCAATGACGTACCGGTACGTCATTGGTCCTGCTCTTCTGATATAACGCGGGGTTACACAGTAACCCCGCGTCATATCATGGCGGGCCCGGCGTCATAGTGAAGCCGGGACCCGCCTCTAATAGCACGCAGCGCCGATCGCGGCGCCGCGCGCTATTAACCCTTTAGCCGCGCGCTCAAAGCTGAGCCGCGCGGCTAAAAGTGAAAGTGAAAGTTCCCGGCTAGCTCAGTCGGGCTGTTCGGGATAGCCGCGGCTAATCGCGGCATCCCGAACAGCTGACAGGACAGCGGGAGGGCCCCCTCCTGCCTCCTCGCTGTCCGATCGCCGAATGACTGCTCAGTGCCTGAGATCCAGGCATGAGCAGTCATGCGGCAGAATCGTTGATCACTGGTTTCTTATGAGAAACCAGTGATCAATAATGAAGATCAGTGTGTGCAGTGTTATAGGTCCCTATGGGACCTATAACACTGCAAAAAAAAAGTGAAAAAAAAAGTGAATAAAGATCATTTAACTCCTCCCCTATTAAAAGTTTGAATCACCCCCCTTTTCCAATAAAAAAAAAACACAGTGTAAATAAAAATAAAAATAAACATATGTGGTATCACCGCGTGCGGAAATGTCCGAATTATAAAAATATATCATTAATTAAACCGCTCGGTCAATGGCGTGCGCGCAAAAAAATTCCAAAGTCCAAAATAGTGCATTTTTGGTCACTTTTTATATCATTTAAAAATGAATAAAAAGTGATCAATAAGTCCTATCAATGCAAAAATGGTACCGTTAAAAACTTCAGATCACGGCGCAAAAAATGAGCCCTCATCCCGCCCCATACACGGAAAAATAAAAAAGTTATAGAGGTCAGAAGATTTTAAACGTATTAATTTTCCTGCATGTAGTTATGATTTTTTCCAAAAGTCCGACAAAATCAAACCTATATAAGTAGGGTATCATTTTAATCGTATGGACCTACAGAATACATATCAGGTGTCATTTTTACCGAAAAATGTACTACGTAGAAACGGAAGCCCCCAAAAGTTACAAAACAGCGTTTTTTTGTTCAATTTTGTCGCACAATGATTTTTTTTCCCGCTTCACCATAGATTTTTGGGCAAAATGACTGACGTCATTACAAAGTAGAATTGGTGGCGCAAAAAATAAGCCATCATATGGATTTTAAGGTGTAAATTTGAAAGAGTTATGATTTTTTAAAGGCAAGGAGCAAAAAACGAAAATGCAAAAACGGAAAAACCTCCGGTCCTTAAGGGGTTAAGGCCAAAATGGGCCTGGTCCTTAAGGGGTTAATATTCCTTTCCTTTGTTATTGATCAGCAATTTTAGTGGCTTCATGATTTTTTACTGTACTTTCCAAAACCCTGAATGTCATAGAAATTTGGTAAAAACAGAATGCTATCAGGCACTGCTTGATTCCGCTATCCAGTATATGGTGAATCCCGTTCCAGCGGATTAGTATGAAGGGATATACTCGTGGAAACTATTGTGTCCATCAAGACTTCATAGACTAAATAAAGGCAAGAAGAAAAGTCACACTCACCCGAGTAAACTTGAAATCCCAATGCTGCGTTTATTCAATAAGTTGCATAGATACAGGAACAAACATATTTCATAGCGGGAGCGAGAGCAGCCACTCTCAGACACGGGGGCACACCACTAACAGCAACTAGTTACGTGTCACAGGTGGACGCTTCTTCTGGCTAAGGTGTACACTACCAACAGCTGTCGTGGCATGCTGGGGGTTGTAGTTTTACAACAGCCGGGGGCACCCTGGTTGGGAAACACTGTTTTAGGTAATGCCAAGTAATCTAGACACCCAGCTGTGACTTGTACAAACAAAGACATAAGGATGACCTCACATTAGCATCTATTTGAGCCACAATACACTGAGCAATTGAAAAAAAAAATTACAACAAAAAATACAAAAAAAAAAAAAAATGTTTGTGGTTTGAAAATGTCACTGTTTTATTTCCACTTGTACAATTTCCACACACATAGCAGATCATAGCCTACCTACTATAACCCTGGTGCCTCTGCACTGCTTTATTATAAACTGTGGCTTCCCTCACCTACTGTCTCCTTTCCTTCGTAGGTTGTAAACCCTTGCAGGCAGGGGACCCCTCTTCGTCAGTACCAGTCTCATTTATTTACTTCATGTTTTTTTTTTTGTTGTTTAACATTTAAAAAAAATATTATAATTACAACAATTAAAATTGCTGCAAAAAAAAAAAAAAAAGCAGAATCCGAACATCTGAAATTTTCTGTTCATATTTTCCTGTGGAAAATAGCTTGTGTTTAAAATATCAAAATATACAAACAGCTAGCAAACAATAAAGCTCTCCTCCCCTGGTGCTCCAGTGGCAGCACATTTGTGGTCCCCATCTAGTCTCTACTCCCAACCTCCAGCGATTATTTATCGACTTGTAATACAGGTCAACAGAATGGCAGGGAAGGTTTTGCGTGGTAGTGCTAAGGGGTTAGTAGAAGGGATTAGTAGAACACAGTAAAATAATTCACAGTAAAATTAACAAGTTTTTTTTTTTGCAAATTAAAGGGGTACTCCGGTGAAAAATTTTTTTTTTTCAACAACTAGTGCCAGAAAGTTAAACAGATTTGTAAATTAATTCTATTAAAAAATCTTAATCCTTCCTGTACTTATTAGCTACTGAATACTACAGCGGAAATTCTTTTATTTTTGAAACACAGAGCTGTCTGCTAACCTCATGAGCACAGTGCTCTCTGTTGACATCTCTGTCCATTTTGGGAACTGTCCAGAACAGCATATGTTTGCTATGGGGATTTCCTTTTACTCTGGACACTTCCTAAAATGGACAGAGATGTCAGCAGAGAGCACTGTGCTCATGTCAGCAGACAGCTCTGTTTCAACTGAAAAATAATTTCCACTGTATTATTCAGCAGCTAATAAGTACAGGAAGGATTAAGATTTTTTAGTAGAAGCAATTTACAAATCTGTTTAACTTTCTGGCACCAGTTGATTTAAAAAAATAAATAAATAAATAAAAAGTTTTTCACCGGAGTACCACTTTAAGTGATAAAAATGTGTTACAAATCCTTGCATATTTGGTTGCAGATATTTCAGAATGCGAATGACAATTCGGAAAATGCAGAAAATCTGCAACATATCCATCCCACGTGCATTTACTTTTACTAAGAAGTAGCCCTTAAAAATCATCTAAGACAAAGCCATTGTTTATCATTGTCATCAAGATTGATGATGGGTATTGGTCGTGGTAAGTAAGTGTAAATGCACGTGGGATGGAAATGTTGCAGATTTTCTGTACAGGTTTGTGCACAAAACATTTTCTGCAAAACAGAGATGAGTTTTATTTCCCCGGAGTACCCCCTTTAAAGTTGACAATAAGTGTTGCCAATAAATAAAATCGCAGTGAATATTGTTACCAATAAACAGACCAGTTTTCATTGATCCCATTTACTTATTTGGGATTCAGTCACATTGATTTCAGTGTTAAATGTATACATTTACGTCTTTGCATAATATATTTCTATATCAAAAGATTCAGTAATAAATCTTGCAAGATCTTTGAGACCTGGAACGGATATGATGGAGGGCTGAGGATTACAGTAGAGTAGCTAGTTTTAGTTGGCAGGTTGTTAGGCAGATTTTCAAACTGGAATGATAGAATTAAACCCACGGTGATTCCAAGATAAATAAGTAAAACATGAGTTTTCCCCCAGAACAGTAACTTTTGTCTTACTCATGGAAGACGCCTTGTGCAGCATTGCCGCAAAACCCTTCCCTCTCAGTCAGCGAGACATTTTAATGAATTACAAAATCGAATGTATTTTCTCACCTGCGGGGCGCACACCAGGCTTTTCATCCAAGTATGTTCACCCGGGTCAGAAGAATTTCTCTGTGGTTGTGTGTGGGTTTATATTACCTGAAATGTTTGGAGGCAAGATAAATGTGTGTATGGATTTGAATGCACATAAATATACATAGCACAGCTGCACAACTTACACCATAATTGATCCATTTAGCTTGTTTGGACGCTGTTCTTTTATATTATAAGCAAGCCTTCTCTCCACATGGCACACTGGAATGGTTAAGTCTTGGGAGGGGGAGCTACAAGGATGGAGCTTCAAGAGAGTGAAATGGTGCACAGACCCTAGAGCAGTGTTCCCCAACCTGTCTCTTAATTTGTTGCACTACCAGCATGTCTTAGGCTGTCAGTGCATGCTGGAAGTTGTAGTTTTGCCAATGGTTAGGGATTAAAGCCCTAGACCTTCATGAAAATTGTTGATGTATTGAACTGAAAATATGCCATTCAAGCAGATTTCCCAAAACCTTTACGTGTAATTTTGGGGTTTAAATTACTGTTGAAGCACCAAGATGCTTCACAGTTCTTCTTCAGGCCCTTTTATCTTTTACTAGTTGAGTACCCGTCGTTGCCTGGTTTTTCCTTCCTAATCCTTGTTGTGGAGGAAAATCAACAGAGGAAGCTTTTGACTTCATATCCCGTCTTCATATATTGTTGTCATACCCGTCCGCCTGTCCCGTCCGCCTGTCCCGTCCGCCAAGTTTGCCAGTGTGCCAAGTTTCATGTTGACATCTTTAGCCGTTTGGACGTTTTTGTGGAACATGCATACATACACACACACACATTGGGTTTTATATATATATATATATATATATATATATATATATATATATATATATATATATTGGAGTAGCCGTATTAGTCCAGTGATGCAGATGCAAATCATAAAATGTTGCAGTATCTTGTAATACCTTTTTTATTGGACTAACAGCATTTTGTAGAGACAAGCTTTCGGGATTCCTCCCTTTATCGAGTCTAAAGCAAATTTAAGCTCACAAGTAGAAGACACAAGTTACATCTCACAAATATGCAGGGGTGAAGACAATAGATGTGGAGAATTCACACTAAGATGGGCCATAAATTGTCCTGCTATAGGAACATAGACTAAATAGATAAGGATGAGAAAAAGGTGAGGGAGGGGGGAGCAGGGGAGAGACTGGGAATTAAGCAGGACATAGTGAGATGTCCCAAACAGGCCACTGCATACGTGACCTTACTTTGAGGGAACTTCAAAAACACACGAGAGAAAGACATTTGAAGCCAAAATGATAATGTTTTTTGACTCGAAAAACAGGGGACTCAATGTGGATTTGAGCTTCTTATCTCATTATCAAAAGTTCTTATAACCTGTGCTGTACTGGATTCTCTTATAACCTGCACTGTGTTCTCTTTTACATCTCACTATGTCCTGCTAATTCCCAGTCTCTCCCCTGCTCCCCCCTCCCTCATCCTTATCTATGTGGTCTATGTTCCTATAGAAGGACAATTTATGGCCCATCTTAGTGTGAATTCTCCACATCTATTGTCTTAACCCCTGCATATTTGTGAGATGTAACCTGTGTCTTCTTCTTGTGAGCTTAGATTTGCTTTGGACTTGATAAAGGGAAGAATCCCGAAAGCTTCTCTACAAAATGCTGCTAGTCCAATAAAAAAGGTATTACAAGATACTGCAACATTTTATGATTTGCATCTATATATATATATATATATATATATATATATATATATAGATAATCTTGAGTGTTTGTGCTAAAAATAAATAAATCCCCCATAATGACAATAATGACCAAGTAAAAACAGAAAGAACTGCCTGTAGTGGTCATAAACAGGATTGTGTGGGGCCATATATTTGGAGAAGGGGACAAAAAAAAAATCAGCAGCACTGAACTCAGGCCATGCTCATCACTTGCTCAATACCATCCCAATCAATAAAGCATTGGTGGTGGCAGCACTGGAACATGGAGACTGGTCAGGGTTAAGGGAAAGCTGAATGGAGCAAATACAGAGAGATTCCTAATGAAAACCTAATCCAGAGTGCTCTGGACCTCAGACTGTGTAGAAGATTTACCTTCCAACAAGACAATGAGCCTTAAAGGGGTTATCCAGGAAAAAAACTTTTTTTTATATATCAACTGGCTCCAGAAAGTTAAATAGATTTGTAAATTACTTCTATTAAAAAAAATCTTAATCCTTTCAGTACTTATGTGCTTCTGAAGTTAAGGTTGTTCTTTTCTGTCTAAGTCCTCTCTTATGACACCTGTCTCGGGAAACGCCCAGTTTAGAACCAAATCCCCATAGCAAACCTCTTCTAAACTGGGCGTTTCCCGAGACAGATGTCATCAGAGAGCACTTAGACAGAAAAGAACAACCTTAACTTCAGAAGCTCATAAGTACTGAAAGGATTAAGATTTTTTAATAGAAGTAATTTACAAATCTGTTTAACTTTCTGGAGCCAGTTGATATATATAAAAAAAAGTTTTTTTCCTGGATAACCCCTTTAACACTCAGCCAAGACAATATAAAAGAGGCTTATGGACAACTATGTAAATGTCCTTGAGTGGCCCAGCCAGAGTCCTGGCTTGAAACCAATTCATCATCGCTGGAGAAACCTGAAAATGGCTTCCATGAACAATCCTCATCCAACCCGACAGAGCCTGAGAGGATCTGAAGAGAGAAGAATGGCAGAAATCCCTAAATCAAAGTGTGCAAACCTTGAGGCAAGAAGACTTGCTAGTTCTTAAGAAAACTGGAGGCTGTAATCGCTGCCAAAGGTGCTTCAACTAAGTCCTGAGTAAAGGGTCTGAAGACTTTCCAAATGTATCCTTATCACTGAAGGCTGATAGAACCTCTGGTGGTCTTTGTATCACAACTGTGGAATTTTTAAGTTAAAATTTCTACATTTTTCTGAATTGGGTAGTGTGAACTTCTTTAAAAATAAAGTTGTGTAAATAAATTATACAGTATTCTTATATAGGTCAGTTTCAGATGAACGTAATACAGCTGCATTTTCACATATGTGTTTTGTTTTCCAGCCCTGGCCTTACCTTATGATATTGTCTGTTTGGGTGATTAGATGCCCTGGTCAGTTTGGGACTTGCAGGCGTAAAATGGCCCCTACATGCAGCTGTATTACACGTGTCTTAAATCCGCCTTCTATGTTTTACAATTTATCACCATTTTCAAGATGGTTGTTTGCTGTCAGTGAATAAGAACATTTTTGATCTCCAAATTGGTGAAACTCCAGAGGTCTGACCCGCACTGATCATAATGTTACGGCATTTCCTGGCCATACATTATAAGGAATCCGTAAGACTGCACCAATTTGTCATTACTAGAGTAACATCTCCCAGACACAGAAGGCATTGAGGAGGTAGATCATTATAGGTGATACTTTTTGGAGTTTGGCGGATGTGCCATGTTGTGTAATGAATGAGTCCAGCATCCTTTGAAGTTGGAAGCAGAAGAGTGAAGCCGCAGAGTAACAAGTAATTTATCTTTTTGGCTTCTTTATCTGTTTATATGAAGATCATGCTTACACTGTTACTGATGGATTATTAGTCCTTTAACACTCGGGTGACTGTTTGGAGATTATTGTAAAAATATATAGTGAAATGGAAATGTTCTAAGACAGTTTTTGTGCTCATTCAAAATAATGTTGTAGAGAATGTATATGTATACAGGACTCTGTTCACAATTGTGTCTTGTTCTGACAGGTTTTAATTGTGCTCAATGGGCAAAGTGGTTAAAAAGAAAAGAGATGGAGCATTGTTATATTTTTTGTGGATTATGAATAGACCTATCTTGACAATCAGTTCTTTAAAACCAGATCTTGTTTTTCCAGTGTAAGCAAAGCCTAAAAGGGTACTCCAGTACTTATCCCCGGTCTACTGAGATCCCTCATGATCTCCAAAACAGGGCCCTGTCTCTCCCTGTACATGGAATGATGGGGTCGGCACATGCTAGGTCCACTGTCCATTATAGCACCTGAAATGTTGAGCGCTGTACTTGTGTTTCTTCAGTGCTCCATAGACGAGCATTACACGGACACATTTTTGCATCCTTATTTATGGTCGCAAGTCCCAGTCCGACCACTGTGATTTTGGGCCATCAGAACTGTAGTCAGGCAAGGATGTTTGTTTTTTTATCAATGGAAAATGTGTTCATATTACTCTTGTGTGAAACTGGCTAAAGCTTTATCTTAGTCCTTACGAGAATTGTTTTTAAGTTTGTTCATACTGCAAAAGAACATCTAATGCTTCTGCAACCCATAGTAACACTAATGGTACATTTACTCTATAAATTGCTGTTTGGCCTTTGTAGTTGTTTTGCCTTTGTTTGGGCCCAAATTTACAGTTGGTTTTATTAATTAAATCTATTGAACTTATTGAAAAAATTGCCATCTGCACTCACTTATTTGAATTGTTAGGCCCTAATTGTTATGCCTGTACTATTATCTTTAACCCCTTAACGACCACAGGCGTAAATGTACGTCCTGGTTTGGCGGTACTTCGCGCACCAGGACGTACATCTATGTCCTGTGTTTGACCGCAAGCATCGGAGCGGTGCTTTCGTCATACACTGCAGGTTCTGGCTGCTATCAGCAGCCGGGGAACTGCTGGTAACCCCTCAGATGCCGTGATCTGTACAGATCACGGCATCTGCGGCAATGCACATGTTAAAATAGATGCTGTGATCAGTACAGATCTGTAATAGTGGATGGAGGTCCCCTCCCTGTCAGTCTCCCGGCATCTCCTGCTCTGGTCAAAAAGTTTTAGATGTTTTTTTAAGCGGTCCAAAAATATAAAAGTATCTAGCCATCGGTATCATTTTAAGAGAGCTGTGGGGGCATCGACATTGTTGCCTTCGTGGGCGGGCTCAGCTGGTCTCCTAGGAGATTACAGTCGGTGGGACTGAGTGTCGCGCTGCGCATCCTTTCCTCCCTCCTCCCGGCACTGCTGACTTCTGGCTACAAGTGCGGTGTGCACATCTCAAAGCTGCTGAGAGCTGCACGGGCAATCTCCGCCTGGTCATCTGGATTAGTGCTAGTGGTGGGAGAGCCCTACCCTCTGGGTCAGGGCCTCTGCTTATCCTCTCCTACTAGTGAGGTGGAACCTACTCTTCTGTGCCTGTCTGCCAATGTATTGTGCTGCTGCTGCTGTGCCTCTACCCTGCTCTGGAGCCTTGAACTGTGAGTCTGCTGAAGCTTGTGGTTCTTCCCCTTGGTGCTGGTCTTCTGCCTTATTGATAGTGCTGCATGTGGGATACCTTTTGGCCTGCTCCCCTTGTGTCTACTCTCTACTTATCACTGCTACCTTCTGTGTTGCTATGGGGGGGCTTCCATAACAAAGCTAAAACATCAAAGGTTGCTGCGGAGGTGGCCCAGCAATCCTCTGAGGATAACAACTCCTCTGATTAAGGTTCTCAGCGGTCCAGTGGACCTTTTCACAGGGACTCGCGTGTACCTACTCCTCTAACATCTAAAGTGTCGACACATGCAGCTAGAATGCTCAGTCAATACTCCAGGGCCCAGGACCCCCAAGGCTGTGCTTCTCCTGACCCATCCCTCCCCGTTCTCCGGTCGGATCTTCCTATACTGCCTCGGATATTGACCAGAAATTTGCTGAGGTACGTTAATGCTTTCCATGGTTGATGTACTGAGGCAAGACTTTGATCTTCTGGGTTTCATGGCGCAGAATTACAAAGAGTACGCCACGGAGGTGAAGCACAGGGTTTCTACAGTGGCGGATACATTGCAGCCAATTCCTCAGCAAATAGCTACTCTCTAGCACCAGATGAAAGGAGTGGCTGACCGGGCAGACAACTTTGAGAACCGTTTACGCACAAATAATATCCGATTGGTTGGCCTCCAGGAGAGAGCGGAGGGTGCTTATGCTGTTGCCTTCCTTGAATCCTGGCTTAAGGAGCTCCTGCCTACCGATACTTTTTCTACTTATTTCTTAGTGGAGCGGGCGCATAGGGTCCCTGGCAGACCTCCCTCACCTGGGGGTCCTCCTAGACCCTTTCTGGCAAAATTTTTGCACTACAGAGACAGTGATGCTATCCTGAGAGCGGTACGCATTAATGGCGATGTTCTTTTCAACAGTGCCAGAGTGGCCTTTTACCCAGACTTCTTGGTGGAACTCAGCAAGCAAAAAACAAAAATTCACAGAGGTTCGCCAGCGCCTTAGGTTCAATGGAAACCAGTATGCTATGCTGTTCCCGATGCAGCTGCAAGTGGTGGATGACAAGTCTACGATGTTCTTCACCTCTCCTTCTGATGCTCAGCAGTGGGTGGATGCTGCACTGCCTGCTTGCTCTACGGACTGGACTCTGCTGGTACAGGACTTAGTCTCCCCTTATTGTTTGTTAGTCCAGGAGTTACGGGTTGTATTCTTTGCTAGAGCTAGCTTCCCCTTGAATGTAGTTCAGTTTAGGGTATAGGTCTGCACGTGTTCACTTAGTGTAAAGACAGGGAGTTTTGGGAATGTTCTTAAATGTTCTTGTTTTTCTGTTTTTGTGGGTCTCTGCCCAGTTTGTTGGTATGTCTGTCTGGTTTGGGTGCTCTGGGGTGTTTCTCCCTCCATCTGGTGTATTGGCATTGTCTCCTCTGGTAAATAGCGGTCTCTGATGGTATGATAGGGTAACTTTAAGTTTTTAATGCGACTATCCAAGGCCTAAATTCTAAGTTTAAGCGAGTGTTGTGTTTGAATTTTGTTAAGTGCCACTTCCTTAATATCATTTGCCTACAGGAAACTCCTCTTAAAGGTCAGAAGGTGTTGGCCTTTAAGAGGGGTTATCATACCCTGACTCTTCAGCTTGTATCTTGGAGTCTGGCGTTGGCTCTCACCGAAGTTTACAGATGGAAGTATCCGACTGACTTGGGCTTTTCCTTGTACTGTGCGGTGCACAAGTCCTTTTCCCGATTTGACCTTGCCTATGCCTCGGCTGACCTCCTGCCTCTGGTAAGCGATATCCTATACACCAGTAGAGGGATCTCAGATCAATCTGCTAAGATTGGGCCCGGACTCTTCATCTAAACTCTGGCGTATGCACCCTGGGTTGCTCCGCGATGAACCGGTTTCTGGGGCTATGGAGGAGGCACATACTAGTTATTGGGCTCATAATGGGGATCATCTGGATGCCCTGGTCCAGTGAGATGCTTATAAGGCGACTATGAGAGGGGCTTTTATAGTTTTATATCAGGGGTGGCTGGCCAAAGGACCCTTCATGCGGCTACGGAACGTGCCCTACAGACTGAGATAGGGGTGCTGGAGGCGACGATGCTTAGGGATCTCTCTCCCCAGGTTGAACAAGTGTGGGCCAAGGCCCAGAGATCTTTATTGATTTTGCAAAAAGATTGGGTTGAAATTGGATGATAAGGAGGCTGCCTTATTTTAGTTTGGGGATAAGAACGTAAGGCTCCTGGCCTATTTGATGAAGGAGACTAGACCGGTGACGTCTATTCCCTGTATCTGTGGAATGGATGGTGTTTTATGGGTTGCTTCAAGCTGTGGAACCAGATCCAAAATGGGTGGAGGATATACCGGGCTTGTCAGAGGAACAGGGGAAGGAGGTGGTGCTGTCCTACTGTAGTTAGTGCCCATGATCTCCTTATTCAGTTTAATCTCATTCTCCATCTGTATTATACACCCGTCCACTTGCTTCGCATGGGGGTTTCGCCTTACGATAGTTGCTTCTGATGCTGTATTCACAGGGGCTCGCTTTTACATTCTGTGTGGTTCCCTTCTGGAAGGAGATATTGCAGTTTTTGTTAGATCACCTTGAGTTTCTGTATGTTTATGCCCCAGAGTTGTCTGTTGGGTGTTATTAATGGGTTGGAGTCTGGAACGCATAGGCGTCTCTTAGTCCATTTTCTTCTTTTCTGTGCTCTCAAAGTAGTGATTAGGGCTTGGAAAGATACTGTTACCCACTTTCCCGTTGGGTGGCCTTGGTTAATAAGTATGTCCTCCTGTATTGTGCCTTGTACATAAGTCGTGGTTGTACGCAAAAGTTTAATAAGGTGTGGTCACCTTGGTTGCTGCTGGAGGCTTTGTCTGATCCTCCGGTTAGATCTGGGTCACAGACTTAGTGGGCTTATTATTGTCAGTTGTTGTAGAGGAGTGGAGGGTGTGGCCCCCGGGGTTGTGTGCGTGAGTGTATGGTGGTGTGTTTGTGTGCTGGGCGGTACATGGGCTGGGACTATTCCTTTGGGGTATTGTAAGAATGATACGGGACTCTTCTGGTACAATTTATTATGTGGACTTTGCCTGTCTCACCCATTCACTTGTTCTTGAAACTTGTTATCCTTGCTTTGTGGTTGCTCCTGTGGGGCTCCTAGCTGTATTGTTTTTATTTGTTTTGTTTGTTACTATTCTTTAAAAAAATGAATAAATAAAACTTAAAAAAAAAAAAAAAATAACATTTTTCTTTAGGGGGGAAATGTTTTGTATCTGCCCAGAATGACCTGAACTATTTGAGCCCATGTGCCAGACCCTGCGACAAGAGAGGGTTAAGAAAACTCAGTAAGTAAGTTGTCTTTCTGCACACTAGTGAGGTCATTCCTCAGGCTCTGTAGGCAGCTGTGCTCTTTCTAACCTTTCCTTTCAAGGTCTGAACTTGGTTCATTATATGTCTGTCAGAACTGATTTCTTTCTGATCCAGAAGCAACAGCTCGCAGGAACAGATTAATTGCTCTCTCACCCCAAAGGTGCTTGGCTGTGCTGCGAGGCAGAGGTGATGTCAGTCAAGAGCCGTGTGTCACTGCTATGAATACACATGTAGATGAATGGTTATATGTGCACCAGATGAGCCTCCAATTTGGTACATTCATGCTGAAATACTGAAAATGTTTCTGGCAAAAAGAGCTTATTAAACACCCACATCAATGATATCACTGAAAGGCAACTATCAATCAGCTTCCATTCAGAGCAATAGAATGATCGAGTTAATATATTAGGGAAGTGCCTTTCTTTAAACTTCAAGAACTTTTTCAAGTTGAAATCCACAGTGATCCCTAAGTGTAAGATGAGCAGCAAAATGTGCAATTGCAGACACATTGTTAAATAATGTTAAGTGCAACTACAAAGTTTATTTGGCCGCAGGATACTTTTTTAAATTAATTTTTTATTGAGTTTTACCAAATTTTCCAAAGTTACATAATTAAACAATGGTAATAACGTTATAAATCAAGCAAAGTTACATGTTAAGGAAAGTACATACAAAGATAATTCTTAAATGTAAGAAGTGCTATGGCCTGCCCTTCCAACAGTCAATCTATTACAAACCTATCGAACTGAGCTAGGCCAATACAAGATACAAAAGATGAAATATCCTCTTAAAAACATCCAATTGACATTGATAATAAAGGCAAAAGTGGTGTAAGAAATCCTAATGTTCCCAGGACTACTGGAACAACAGACAAGACACAAACACAAGTATAGACATACGAAAATGAAGAGGGCTGGGGAGACGTATACAAATCCCTACTCCTATAAAGGGGAACATAGGGATCAAAAAAGAAATTATGTAGTCAAGAGGGGAAACCTAAATAAGTTATGGCCAGTAGTGGACCGGAGCATGCTAGTTTTACAACAGCTGGAGGCACCCCGGTTGAGAAACACTGACCTGATCGGTGGGTGTCTTGGCACTGAGACCACCACCAATAAAAAATTTTGACTTGTCTCTGTTTAATTATTATTATTATTTTTTTTTTTTTTTTTATGACAGGGATGCTTTAAGACCTACTTGACTCCTAAAGCTAAAAAAGAGCAATGATTTAGGTTCATAAATTATAAGTTATACTGAGCTGTATATCTACTCAGCTCCTCTTGCTGATAGATCGGACTCTATTTTCATTGTGAAAATAGGGTGAATTTTGTGGCATAGCCCACATTTAGCATATAGCATGTCTTTGTGTATATGTACACTTTTTAGTTTTTATATATAAACTGATTTGTTAGTTGACTTGCTTGCACAGAGTAGATATAAGGGTAGTGGACACATGTATGCTATATAATTGTCACCTTGTTGGGGAGATTTCTTTCCTCAGGTCTAGGGATGTGAACTCAGATAAAGGTCAATGAGTGATTAAGGAAATGTTTGTCTTGAATACTTAAAGTGCCTGTACAGCTCCAATAGGTCTCAGCCAAGCACTCATTCAGTCGACAGCCATTTGTCCTGATTTCTCCATATACATAAACACTTGGCTCAATGAAGAGGGGAGAGCATGTCGCTGTAGACACTTCTGTGTTAAAATTCAACATGGCTGATCCTTCTTGTCTCTGACATAATCTGTTGGTGAATAGTTGGGAGTCACATTATACAGTTAGGCTTTCTGACTTATCCCTAATGTTTATGAGGGCCCTTACGGATTGTTGGTTCTCCTTGAGGAGGTCCGTTTTTTTTTTGGGTCTCTGGTTTAGCTGATAATTTGTCATTTTTCAAGCACTAAAGACACATTTGTATTCTTGAACCCTTAATGGGAATAAATCATTAGATTTTACCATAGATAAAGCTTGGCAACACATTGTCTATGGTAAAATCTTTATCCTCGCCATCTCCAAGGAATGTTTTTGAACCCAGGGATTGTGAGGATATGAAGTTATATAGTTCCCCCCGGCCACCCGGGGGGTATTCCGTCCCTAGACATCTTATCCCCTATCCAAAGGATAGGGGATAAGATGTCAGATCGCCGTGTTCCCACTGCTGGGGACCCCTGGGTTCGCTCTGTGCGTAATGACGGGCGATACGGGGGACGGAGCAGCGTGACGTCATGGCGCCGCCGCCCCTCGTGACATCATGGCCCGTCCCCTTAATATGGGAGGGGGCGTGACAACTGCCACGCCCCCTCCCATAGACTTGTATTGAAAGGGGTGGGCCGTGACATCACGAGGGGCGGAGCCGTGATGTAACGATGCTCCGGCCCCTGTACCGCCCATCATTACGTGCAGAGCGAACTCACTCTGTGCTATAATGATAGCGCAGTGCTGCAGCGGGGATCCCAGGGGTCCCCAGCAGCGGGACCGCGGCGATCTGACATCTTATCCCCTATCCTTTGGATAGGGGATAAGATGTCTAGGGGCGTAATACCCCTTTAGTTACCCGGGCAGGGAGTTATACTTACCAGGTCCCATCGCTCCAGCCGTGGTCCCGCCACTCAGGCTTGATTGACGGCCTGTCATCGTTCTGTTCCCTAAGCAGGTGGAGCAGAGCGGTGATGCGAGCCATCAAAATAAGTTGAGGTTGCGGGACCACGGCTGAAGCGATAGGACCCGGTAAGTATAACTTCCCACCCAGGGAACTTTATAACTTCATATTCTCATCATCCCTGGGGGAAAAAAAGTCCCCCAGGGATGGTGACGATAAAGACTAAACGTCAACAATACTGCAGTAAAATTTGCTAAACCTGGTTGCAGGATGATATTCCGTAATATTTTGTTCATATTATCTAGGGTAGGAACAGGGGAAAGTAGATTGCAGCCTTTAACAGGCCTCCAATATTTTCATTGTTTTATATATATATATATATATATATATATATATATATATATATATATTCTGTTGCTATATATAGATATAGCATTTTAATACAGCTTTTGCCTTAAATACAGATTGAACACATGGGAGAAGTTTTGGCAGCGGTTTTTGGAACCACTTGGGTTTCAGAAGTAAATTAATCCCAGTTCACTGCTTAGTGGGGTTCCAGTATACGTACATGTTATTCAAATCTATACAGTCCTTTTCTGCGGCTGGCAAAAGGAAGTTCTCTTTTAACTTTTCAAAAGATTCCTGTTAAATCAGTGAATAAAACATATCCCAGTGGGCAACTTGGGTTTCTCCATGTGTTGGCCTTCAGTGCGATTTGTCAATGTTTTCAACATGTAGAATTATAATGAAACAACTCTGTTCAGAAGCTGAAATGGAAATTTTCATTTCACGGTTACTTGTGCGTAGAGCGGGTGTGCAAACTTTTATTCGCCCTTACATGACAGATTTACTTGGTCCATAGCTTGTCTCTCTAGTCATTGTTCAATTAAAAAATCATTGCACATTCCACATATGAGGTTTTATAGTAGTCATTACAGTGAAGCCATTGTTATTTTACCATATTTGTGTGTGTGTTGGACATAGTTTCAGGCTGTGTACTGTTGGTTAAGTGATAGATTTTATTACATCACTAAATTTAAACCTCACTAAAATCTAAATTTTCAATAATTTATTCGAAAGCATGGAACACTTGTTCAATGAAAAATTCTAAGGAGTTGTCACAGTAAAGAATAAATAAATAAATAAAAATAGTAGACTAATGGCTCCACACACTGTGGCTACATTTGGAAGCCCCAACTCTCCTAAACAGCTGACCGGCAAGGTTCTGAGTGTTGGAACCCTGCCAAATTAGCTTTTGATGGGCAAGCCATAGAATAGGTAAAACCCCTGCTGCTGTTAGTGGGGGTAAAAAAGGGTTGAAAACTGGCAGGTGGGAATGGGGACAGGGCTGCTGCACAGTAGTGTTGGTTTACTATAGGTGGAGCAATATTTATTGCATTGTATTGGTTTGTTGCTGGTGGAGAAATGTTTAGTACACAAAAGTTCACAATGGCTGTAATCACATGACTGTGCATGTAATGTTGGTGAATCGTGACACATGTGACAGTGACTTGACGGTCACAAAAGTTATCTTTTGATGGGTTTTTGGCTGGAAGTACTACACAATATTGCCAACGTTTATATAAGTGTTGTGACTTTGTCACATGACCAAAGTCTCCATTAGCCCTAACCCTATTGCTGCACTGTGGGAAAGTGTGTGAGGTGTCCCCCCCCCCCCCCCCCCCCTCTCCTCTCCAACCCATTGCCACAAAAACAGCTCTGATCCATAGAGGCCTGGACCCCAAAAGACCTCTGAATGTGTCCTGTGCTATCCGGCAAACAGACTTTTGCCACAGAATGTTTAAACTAAAATGATATAAATCAATAGAACATCTTCAGTAGATTCAAGTTACATTTTACTACCACATGTTAATTTCATGATTTGTGGTGGTTGTTGTCCCAATTGATCACTAGATTCAGTTATTTAGTAATTATCTGTGCATTGCAGGATCTGAAGAGGAGCTTACAGGTGTGCAGTATCCTACACAGGAAATGTACCCTATGCAGGACGATGATCAGCAGGGATGGGTGTCATGGGCTTGGTCTTTTGTCCCAGCCATTGTAAGTTATGATAATGACATTGAAGGAGAAGATGGCTACACAGGATCTGAAGAAGGTGTAACACAGGGCCACCAATCTCAGCAGTCCAAGGACCCAATCATCTCTATAGGTTTCTATTGCACTAAGGCCACTGTAACTTTTAAGGTATGCAACTTACATTACTATTTTTTGATTTGTTTAAAATGTGTTGTTGACGCCGACATGCATGTAGATTAGTTTATTATTGACTGGATGCACTATGCAGGGGTGTCCAAGCTTTTTCTTCAGTGGGTCACTTTATCAGGAATGTATGTGTGCATGGGACGCACTAATATTTCACTGAGGAAAAAATATTTTTTTAGCTGTGTAATGCGCAATAAAACACTGCAGCGAAACAATGCATATTAAAAAAAATATTTAAATGCCCCTAATATTCTGTGCCATCGTGTCCCTAATGGTCTGTGCCCAAATGATCTGTGCCTCTATGCCCCTAATGTACTCTGCCACCAATAAAGTACTTGCCCCTGATAATCTGTGCCAACCTAACCCTGCTCGGATGGCAGGACATGATGGGAGGTAAAGTTTTGCACCATTTGGAGAGACACTGGGGGAGATTTATCAAAGTTGTCTATGTCCCGCATCAATATAGACCAAACTACAGAGGGTTAGTCTGGTCTATTGTGCACCTAATTTATCAAATGGCGCACGGCTCTTGATAAATTCTGTGCACAGACTGCATGATCTATGCTTTAGTCTATATTTAAACCTGCTCCAACATGGTCTGACATTTCGTCGTACTTTCAGCCTATGCGACTTGTCGCTGAAAAGTCGCACTTGATAAATTCAGCACCAATGCATTTTTCAATGCATTTCAGTCTAAAATAGACTTTCATGCATCATGTTCTAAAAATCCTCTAGAGCAAAAGTCGCAGAAAAGTCGCACAGATTTAGACTGCAACTTTCTGTGCGACAAATTTAGACAAGAAAAAACAGTCTAAATCCTTTGATAAATCTCCCCCACTGATTGGGAAATACAGACAATAAATAACCTTTCTCCCTGGTAATAATCACCTATCCTGGCTCTGTGTTCCTCTGGTCAGGTCTGACTGCTATGGGTGCAGGCAGTGCTAATCACTCCCGTACCACACAGAAAAGCTGTGCGCACTTCTGTACCTGCCTCCGCTCAGCTTTTCATTTGTATCAGCGTCTAAAAGGTGCCAATACAATTCATATTAAGAGGTGCTGAAACCACTGGATATCTCGATATAGGAATAGGCCACCCTCAGATTAGTCCACCATCATTTAATGTTTATATTAAATGTAGTATCAGCTAGGAAAGACAAAAGACCACACAGGCCACACAGAACAGTGGCCATTGAAGATGCCTGTTCCCATTTTGATTCTGACTTTTCCCAGCAATAATTCTGATGCTCTTTAACACCTTCTACCCTCAAATGACCTGCAACAAATTAACAAACATTTAGCGGAGGAGAAACCTACATCTGCAATGTGATGTTCAGTATGAGATTCACATGTTACTCTGAGACGGAAAACATTAGCATTCATTGTTCTAGTTTCTTACAAGGAATGTATGGAATTAATTTGTGGTTCATATTTGGTATTAAAAAAGGGTCATATTTCTGCATTAGCATGCTGAGTGGTTGATACCATTCCAAGGAAAGGGGGAAGAAACATGCCAAATTAAACGTAACATTTTCCTAATACTGTTGAAAATTGTTCTTGTAATGTTTGAGTTCTTTTAATCAATTAATTGCTTTTCCTCTGCTATAATTGCTGACAGCTGATGGGGAGGAAGGAGAGAAATTGGGCTATATTTAAGACCCCTCTTCCTTTTTTTCTTCTCAAAGCTGTTCTATGTCATCTCACACTCAAGTATGTGTGTCTTGTCATTGAATGACATTTGTCAAGTCTTAAAATTGTAGTTACCGCAACCTCATATTCCCTAAGAAAAATCCTACATGGACACTTTTTAGCAGTGGACGCAATGTTCCTTTGGGATTTTTTTTCTTTGGGAAGAAATACATTTGCTTTACATATTGACCACACAATACAAATAAATTCATTGTGTAAGGGTGGATTCATACCATCTAAAACAGTGCTTTCCAAACAGTGTGCCTCCAGCTGTTGTAAAACTAAAAGTCCCAGCATACCCGGACAGTTAAAGGCTGATCTAAAAAGTATGCAGACACATCCTTCCTTGTAACTGAAAAATATTCCAGCATCCACAGATGTGCAGATAAAACATATTCATTCTTTATTTTTTTTTTTTTAACTAATCAGGTATATCACAAGTTAAATCGCATCCATGCAATGCATTTCAAGCACCAGTAATGGTAGGACAACACCTTTAATGGACAGTACAGTCTCTATTTGTGACTACCTACAATTTCTCAAAAATATTCTTTTTTTTTTTTTACAGGCTCCAAGAATGGTAGGCCTCCGGTTTGCCACAATGCATGTCTGAATGCAGTTCAGTCAAATGTGCAAAAGAAATGCTAAACTTTTAGGGTTGGGTCACGAACAACATATTTGTAGCTTATCATGCTATGAGAAATCTGCCGGGCAGTGGGAAATACAATGCACATTTTGCCATCAACAAACACACAGGACTTTCCTACCACAGCCCTGTGTGTGCAGTAAGGTTTGGAAGCTTACTGCACACAGGGCTGTGGCGGGGAAGCTCTGTCTGTCTGCTCATAGCAATGTAAGTGCAACGTATTTCCCATTGCAGATTTCTTGCAGCGTGAAATAAGCTGTGTATACGCTATATGTGACCCTACCCTTAAAGAGGGATTCCGCTGCCACAGCATTCGGAACATTTTGTTACAAAATGGAGCGGGCGGCGGGTTACTGATTTCACGGCCACACCCCTTGTGATGTTACGCCACATCCCCTCAATGCATGTCTATGGGAGGGGGCGTGATGTCACGACCCCCCCACCTGCACCAAGCGTTCTAAACAAGTACCGGGTTCTGCACAGAGATCTTCTAGATGTATAGGGGCGGAGTTCCCCTTTAAGGTGATAAAAATGCAGAATTACTTCTTCAGCCGTAGTAGACTCATAGGATGGCCATCGGACACACGCATACATCCTTCTTTCAACTGAAAAATAATCCAACATCCACAGATGTGCCTATAAAACTTCTTTATCCTTTGTTTGATCATCAAGGATGACACAAGTGAAATTGTGTCCATGCGACACGTTTTGAGAGCAAAGAACCAGTATGCTTTTCGATTGCACAACTGTTCCCTCCTCTTATGGTTTCATTGATGACTTGTATCCCCCCCCTCCCCCCTCCCCCCCCAAAAAAAAAAAAAAAATCTGTCAGCATCTGCAGAAGCAAATCTGCAGCAGAAAATAGGCACACGTGAACAGTGCCTTAGGGTACGTTTACACGTACATGATCTGCTGCATATTTCTGCAGCTGCTTTTGCTACCCATTGAAGTTAATGGGTAGCAAAATCAGCTGCACAAAATATGCAGCAGATCCTGTACATGTAAACGAACCCTAAGGCTCTGTTCACATGTGCGTATTTGCTGCTGCAGATTTGCTTCTGCAGATTTTGCTGGCCATTGAAGTAAAATCTGCACCAGCAAATCCACTGCAGATCTGCAGTAAGAATACGCACATATTAACTGACCCTTATGGTGTTTGATGAAATGCTTAGCGGCTTGTTAAACATTTTTTCATTTTCTTTTTATGTTAGATACATTCTCTGCTATGCGCTTCTTCAATTATCGGGCTGTACTGCCAATTGCAATCAAATCACAGCAGATGCATCTCATGCAATATATTGCATACTCGCTGCTAATAAAGCTTTTAATTATATGGCTATTTTGTTTCTCTGTGTCCATAAAGCCGCTAGCCCCCCCCCCCCCCCACCCCCGCTTTTATTTTTTTTGTTCTCATCAAATAACAGAGAATGACATCCTATTTTTGCTCACTGCTTTTTTTTTTTAACCCTCCATCAAAGGGTTAGGGAATAAGATGTTAGATCGCGAGGATCCCGCCACGCCCCCTCCATTCAGGTCTATGGTAGGAGGCGTGATGGCTACGTGCTCAGATAGACATGAATGGATGGGGTGTGACATCATGAACACGAGCTCCACGCTCCTGTGTTCTGGACGCCGCTTCTGCCGGCCCGGAAATCGCGGGGGTTCCCAGCAGCAGGATCCCCGCAATCTAACATCTTATCCCCTATCCTTTTGATAGGGGATAAAATGTTTTGCACTGGAGAACTTCTTTAAGTATTACACTTTTTGGATGGCTAGGATAGCACCTAGTAGCCTTTTAGAATTGTATTACCAGCGGACGGTTTATGGGATACATCTTTTATACATTATAAATTCCTCAGTGTGAATGGGTCTTACGGAAGACCCGTTCACACGGATATTAATGTTCACTGCATGTAATTCCCATAGCGCAATTCTCTGCTGGAATTACGCAGTGTGAACATAAGGGGTTATCTTCTGCAAAGAGTTGTTTCCTCCCACAAAGGCATATATAAGTCTACCAAGGTAGCAGAGCACATATAAAAAGAAAGGGAACAAAAGGGTCAGGTGCTGCTAAGCATTTTCTAGAACACCATAATTCTGGCATAGAGGCCCTCATTTTTTTATTCTAAACCCGACTTGTTTTGTCAGGTTTTTTGGCGCATCTTTGTCTGCGACATGTCGCAGACATCGTGCGCCAGTCTGCGAGACGATGCAACATTTTTTCCCGACGGATCCGATGTGGATTCTCCCAAACCCGAAAAAGGGGCGCAACCCGACATTTCTGAGCTTTCCCATGTATTTATAAAGGTTTCCAACCCGAATTTTTTGAATTGTTGTGGATTTTTTTCCCGACAACTCAGAGGAGTTGGAAACCAAAACCAACAAAACCCACGTGCGACAAACAGGATGCGACATAATAATAAATACCAGGGGAAAAAAGCAAGATAGACTTACAACCCGATTTTCTAAGTAAATGAGGGCCAGAATTTACCGTAGTTTTTTGGTATAGAATTAATCAATAAATTCATGATGAGGGAACAGAGAAGCATGATTGTGCAATAGAGAAACATGTTGGATCTTGCAGGTTTAAACTTTAAAACATATTATACATTTACTGGTTAAATCAATCTAGACAAGAATATGGGGTTTCTACAGTCATGTTATTAGGTTATCAGTAGTCAAAAACCTTTTTTGTATTAATGCTGATTTTTTTTTTGTATGTTTTTATTATCTTCTAGTGGTGTTGCTATGCCGAGCTCACACTTCCACACCTGCAAATAAGTAGGTTATTGGAGTAGGTGTGGTTTCGGTGCAATCCCATTACTTCCCTGTTATTTACTGTGCATTTAATGGAATGTATCATGCATCGAAAAAACGCTTGTGCTCGAATGATGCATAGACGCGACTTTAGTTGTCATACCTGATGATGAAATAAAGAAGTTTAATCTGCATGTCGGCGGATGCTGAATGATGTCTCTGCTATAAAGGAGCACTTGAGTGTTTGCTGGAGAAGTAATGCTGCATATTTAGCACTTTAACAGCGAAGAATTTCTTTTGCACATTGGACTAAACTGTATTCAGACTTATAATGCCTTTCAAAAACAGGTTTATATTTGAGAAATTGAATATAGTTAGTAGTAGAGTCTATTTAGCCAATTAAAGGTGTTGTTCTACTATTACAACTTTGACACTTGTCCCGTACCCTGTGTATAGGACATGATTGCAGGGGGTCTGATCATTGGAATCTCCATGTTCTCAAGAACAGGATTCAAAGTCTCCTGCCAGAACGGATTGGTGGTCATGCATTTGTACTGCAACTCTATTCACTGTCTATGGGGGCTGACAAAGATGGCCAATTAAATCTCTGGTGACCTCCATAAATAATCAATGGAGTGGCAGTGTGCAGGCATGGCCGCCACTCTGTTTTGACAGGAGAGTCTGGTCCCCTTTTTTGAGGGGAGGTGGGTGTACTTGCAGTCAAACACTTATCCCATATCCTGATAAGTTGGTGGTACAACCCCTTTAAAGTACATGGGCCTTCCATAGGTACACCACAGTATATGTCTGCATACTTTTTTGCCTGAATCCTGATATATACGGCTGAAGTACAAACCAAAGGTGGTGTTGCTTTAAAAGCCCAGTCGGCATTCTCCAGCACAGTAAAAGCCAAAGTGAATCTAGCCCATGTCCTATTTATTACAGCCCACTGGCTGCTTACATCTGCCCAACCCTGTTGTACTAACAGGCACTAGATAAAGAGGACATGGGCTGGACTTACCTGGGATCTTGCCCTGGACTTTTGAGCCTCATTTTCAGAATACCAAAAATGCTTATATCTTGGCGCTGGAAAGGATTATAGAGTTAATAATAATCCACGAATACTGATGAGATGACTAGCCCTATTTAGCCATATGCTTATTTACACCCCTGTGTTTATGTTGACAATTCTTTCAGAGTTAAAATGTAAAGCTAATTTGGAAAATAGAAGTTGGTATCTGGTGGGCATTAAACATGTTGCCCCATCAAGAAAACCCTTATCTATGTGTCATATTAGGATGTGTTGACACTATAGAGTTGGGGGTGGGGGGGGGGGTTGTATTCCCTTAGAACTCTCCTCTTTGGCTCTGACTCTGGAGGTCTAGGGACATTGGGCAGCTCTTCTCTTTTTATATGTACATGTAAAACTGAATGATCACCCAGGTGCAACTTTTTGCTGGCAAAATATGGTTTGCCAGGCTTCCCGGGAGTCTTTACCCTATGCCTTAAAGCAGTGGTTCTCAAGCTTTTTTGCCTGAGTACCCTTTGACAGCCAATTCCCCAAAAATTGTACCCCTCATATTAGAGACATTTTGTAATGATTATAATAATTCATATGCTTTATTTTCCTCTAACAGGCCCCCTGTTCCTCTCCCTATCTCCCCAGTCCCCGGATTTTACTAGTGTCGCCTTATCTAACCGGAGTTGTTTACTTTACTTCACTATCTGATCTAGACCACCATTAAGATTTCTCCCACACAAGTCTTCTCCACAGAACCAGCCAAACAAGCATTTTAGGCTCCATTCTGCAGTACAATACCCATCTATTTACAAACTCCCAATGTTTGTCACACACTGTACTAGTACCTGCTTTGCATCCCCATAAAGTTGTTAGGCCCCCTCTGTGCCCCCAAATATAGCTGTAGGCCCCCAAACTACTGTATAGTTGTAGGCCACCATACTGTCCCTCTTTGTTGCTCCACTGCTCCTCTGGTCTGGAGACCTATGGCTCATAGCAGTAGGTCTCCGGTCAGCAGGGGCTGTGGAGCAACAAAGCTGATGGTAGTTACTGCCCACATAAGCCCAGTTCCCGCGCTTCCCCTTTGCTGTCCTCCTGCTCTTCAGTGCAGTGATTTCAGCCTACCATTTCTTTCAAAGTGGTTCAGACCATTAACCAGTGGCTTTGGTTGCCATTACTTATTTTTTTTCTTTCAAGTACCCGCTGGAGAACTGATACTGATACTTGTACCCCAGGTTGAAAACCACTGTCTTAAAACCTACAACCCATTTAATACCACTTTCTCCTCTGGTACATGGGCACTTATGTTCATAATTTTCTGAATCCTTTGAAAACAGTAGGAACATTTTAGTTTTAACAGTGCCACATGTGAGTAAAGCTGAAAAGAAAAAAGCAATGTATGATAAAACAAATTTTAATTCCTATGTTAACCTATAAAGCATAAGCCAAAATGATATCCCCAAAATGTAGCTCTCCTATCAATAATCTTAAGCTGTTGGGGATACTTAAGTGGGAACACATGGCTTGTAGCAAATGGGGAGGCCTCTTGAGTGTTTCTTTTCCATTCTTGTTCTTGCATATATGTATGCCGTTAATGTCATGACAGATCTTGATGTAAATATCTACATGAAGAACTGAATGACTGACTAACGTTTAACCTTTTGTCTGTTACTTAATCTCCTCGGTACATGATTTGCGCGACTGTAGCAAACTTTGAGGGGCTAAGCACCACACAAGTGTTGTTTTTAGATACCCGGCCATTTTTCATCCAATGTATAAATTTAGTGTTGAGAGAAAAGGTGAACGTAAATGAAAGGCTGTGTGTTGACTGGATCTGCTCCTGCCCCACTTTACATTACACTTGGCATATTTAACGTCAGCCTCCTATGCAGCGGTGTGGTTAATGTCTTGCAGCTGTTTCATCGCACCTGTTTCCTGTCCAATAATACACTTTGGCCAATGGCAAACTTTAATTTGTCTTCATCAATGCGGGTTAGTAATGACAGATTGCCACTCTTTAATGCTGGCGTTGGCCTAGAATAAAGGTGTGTGTCATATTGTTTTCCAGCTTACTGAAATGCAAGCCGAGAGCAGCTATTACAGCCCACAGAAGGTGAAATCCAGAGAAGTTATACGCTGGGAGCAGGAAGGCACCACCATTGAGGTAATTTTTTTCACTGTATATTTCTATGCATTGTATGTCCTTTGTACAGAATTTTTCATAATGATGATTAAAAAAAATTAGAATATTTAAATTTAAAGTTTATATAGGGGGCAGATTTATGCAAACTGTTAAAAAGAAAAACTGTCTTTGTTGCCGCTAGCAACCAATTAGCTTAGCATTAATTATTCCAGAAACCTGGTGGTAGATACATCAAGACTGTGCAAAGGAAAAGTTGACTAGTTCCCCATAGCAACCAATCAGATCGCTTCTTTCATTTTCAGAGGCCTTTTCAAAAATGAAAGAAGCGATTTGATTGGCTGCTATTTGCAACTGTTCGACTTTTCCTCTGCACAGCTTTTGATGAATCTCCCCCCTGGTCTCTAAATTCTTGCTATGGCCAACAAGGACAGTTTTTAGGTTTTGTTTTGGCAACTTTGAATTATAAAAGTAATATGTTTATGTATTTTTATGTTTTATCAATATTTATTGTTATTTACAAATATGTAACAAAAATAAACAGGTCCTACATAACAAAAATACATATGAGATAGACACAAACTACGTGGTTTTTCTTTTTTATCCCTGGAGTAGGGTTGATTGGTTGTTGAATGTGTGGCTATTTTACATCTTTTTGTAAAAATGCATAAAAATTTAAAAATAGCACTCTAAATGCTGAGTAGTCATAAAATTTCCAGAAATTATAAGAAAGAAAGAAAGAAAGAAAAATAAAAAATAAAAATAATTAGGAAGGAGTGTTAAGATGCTCACTGGTCCTGGAATCTGCAACCCACAATGCCCATGAGAAGTCTGGAAAATGACGGAATATCCAAGGTTGCCAGACAGTCTAGACGTGAGAATTATCATTTACTTGCTAATATGTATATTTACGATATGTATCCCCTAAATGTTCTTAACCCCTTAAGGACCAGGCCATTTTACACCTTAGGACCAGAGCGTTTTTTGCACATTTGACCACTATCACTTTAAACATTAATAACTCTGGAATGCTTTTAGTTATCATTCTGATTCCGAGATAGTTTTTTCGTGACATATTCTACTTTAACATAGTGGTAAAATGTTGTGGTAACTTGCATCCTTTCTTGGGGAAAAATCCCAAAATTTGATGAAAAATTTGAAGCTCTCTGCTTGTAAGGAAAATGGATATTCCCCCAAAATGTTTTTTTGATTCACATATACAATATGTCTACTTTATGTTTGCATCATAAAATTGACTTGTTTTTACTTTTGGAAGACACCAGAGGGCTTCAAAGTTCAGCAGCAATTTTCCAATTTTTCCCAAAAAATTTTAAACTCACTATTTTTCAGGGACCAGTTCAGGTTTGAAGTGGATTTGAAGGGTCTTCATCTTAGAAATTCCCCACAATATTGCATTTAGGAAGCCCCTATGGTGCCAGAACAGAAAAACAAAAAACAAATGCCATACCATTTTGGAAACTAGACCCCTTGAGGAACATAACAAGGAATTAAGTGAGCCTTAATACCCCACAGATGTTTCACGACTTTTGCATATGTAAAAAAAAAATTTTTTTTCACTTAAATGTTTCCCCCCAAATTTCACATTTTTGCAAGGGTTAATAGCAGAAAATACCCCCCAAAATTTGTAACCCCATCTCTTCTGAGTATTGAGGTACCCCATAAGTTGACCTGAAGTGCACTACGGGCGAACTACAATGCTCAGAAGAGGAGGAGTCATATTTGGCTTTTTGAGAGCAAATTTTGCTTGGGGGGCATGTCGCAATTAGTAAGCCCCTATGGTGCCAGGACAGCAAAAAAAAAAAAAACACATGGCATACCATTTTCACGACTTTTGCATATGTAAAAAATGTTTTTTTCACTAAAATGTGTTTCCCCCCAAATTTCACATTTTTGCAAGGGTTAATAGCAGAAAAGACCCCCCAAAATTTGTAACCCCATCTCTTCTGAGTATGGAAATACCCCATGTGTGGACGTCAAGTGCTCTGCTGGCGCACTACAATGCTACAATGAAGAGAAGGAGCGCCATTGAGCTTTTGGGAAAAAATAGTTTGGAATGGAAGTCAGGGGCCATGTGCGTTTACAAAGCACCCCCCCCCCCCCCCGTGGTGCCAGAACCATTACATTTTTCATTTTCACGGACCACTGTTCCAAAAATCTGTCAGACACCTGTGGGAACAGTGTACCCCTTATTACATTACGTGAGGGGTGTAGTTTCCAACATGGGATCACATGTGGGTATTTATTTGCGTTTATGTCAGAACCGCTGTAAAATCAGCGACCCCTGTGCAAATAACCAATTTAGGCCTCAAATGTACATGGTGCGCTCTCACTCCTGAGCCTTGTTGTGCGCCTGCAGAGCATTTTACGCCTACATATGGGGTATTTCTGTACTCAGGAGAAAGTGCGTTACAAATTTTGGGGGTCTTTTTTTTCCTTTATAACGTTTGTGAAAATAAAAAGTATAGGGCAACACCAACATGTTAGTGTAACATTTTTTATTTTTTTTACACTAACAAGCTGGTGTAGCCCCAACTTTTCCTTTTCATAAGGGGTAAAAGTAGAAAAAGCCCCCCAAAATTTGTAGTGCAATTTCTCCCGAGCACGGAAATACCCCATATGTGGCCCTAAACTGTTTCCTTGAAATACGACAGGGATCCAAAATGAGAGAGCGCCATGCGCATTTGAGGACTACATTGGGAATTGCATAGGGGTGGACATAGGGTATTCTACGCCAGTGTTTCCCAAACAGGGTGCCTCCAGCTGTTGCTTAACTCCTAGCATGCCTAGACAGTCAGTGGCTGTCCGGAAATGCTGGGAGTTGTTGTTTTGCAACAGCTGGAGGCTCCGTTTTGGAAACACTGCCGTACAATACGTTTTTCATTTTTATTGGGGGGGGGGGGGGGGGGGGGGCAGTGTAAGGGGGTGTATATGTAGTGTTTTACCCTTTATTATGTGTTAGTTTGCCGCAGCCCAAACTTGAAGCAGGAAACTTACTGTAAACCTGCCTGTGTGAATGTACCCTGTACGTTCACATGGGTGGGCAAACCTCCAGCTGTTTCAAAACTACAACTCCCAGCATGTACTGACAGACCGTGCATGCTGGGAGTTGTACTTTTGCAACAGCTGGAGACACACTGGTTGGAAAACCTTCAGTTAGGTTCTGTTACCTAACTCGGTATTTTCCAACCAGTCTGCCTCCATCTGTTGCAAAACTACAACTCCCAGCATGTACTGATGCAATAGCTGGAGGTACCCAACTACAACTCCCAGCATGCAGAGACAGCTGGTTGCTGTTTGGACATGCTGGGATTTGCAGTTTTGCAACATCTGGAGGGCTACAGTTTTAGAGAACACTGCAAAGTGATCTCCAAACTGTGGTCCTCCAGCTGTTGCAAAACTACAAATCCCAGCATGCCCACACAGCAAACAGATGTTTGGGCATACTAGGAGTTGTAGTTTTGCAAGATCTGGAGGGCTACAGTTTAGGGACCACTATATAGTGGTCTCAAACTGTAGCCCTCCAGATCTTTCAAAACTACATATTCCAGCATGCCCAAACAGCTGTCTGGGCATGTTGGGAGTTGTAGTTTTGCAACATCTGGAGGGCTACAGTAAGAGACCACTGTATAATGGTCTCAAAACTGTACCCTGCAGATGCAACTCACCGGCTTCCGTCGGATCCAGCCGCACGTCATCACTGCCCGGCGATCTCCGTCGCCCGCAGCCTTCATCGCCCACTCAGATCGGTAAGCGGATCTTCGACGTCGGTCCCTGTCGTTTCCCCGTCCTGCCCCGCCTTTTGTGGGTAGGCAGGACGGGGAAAACTAAATTTAACCCCCCCACCCCCGATCTGCTATTGGTGGTCGCGTCTAGACCACCAATAGCAGGGATAGGAGGGGTGGCACCCCTTCCACCTCACGCCTATCGCTTCAGGGGGATCCTGGGTGTCTAAGACACCCGCGATCCCCCTTACATTCTGGGTCACCGGGTCACTATAGACCCAGAATCGCGCAAATCGCAAGTGTGAATTCACTTGCGATTTGCAGCTATCGCCGACATGGGGGGGTCCTGATGACCCCCCTGGGCATTTGCACGGGATGCCTGCTGAATGATTTCAGCAGACGTCCCGGTCCGATCCCCGCCCGGCGGGGACCAGAACTGCCCATGCCGTAACTGTACGTCCTTGGCCCTTAAGACCATAAGTAACGTTACGTCATGGTTCCTGTAGGGGTTAAAGAGTACCTGTCACCACAAAACCAAAAACTTTTTATATTTTGTTAATCAATGTGTTAGAAACAACTTTCTAATAACTTGTGATTAACAAAAACTTATCTTTTAATTTTTTATTTTTTTATACTTTTAAAAACTGACCACTAAGGGTCTCCCTACATGTCCCGGCAGCTAGGTTTTGAACACATGCTGGCCTGGCAGCAGGAGTCCGAACTCTCAGAACAGCTGGGACACTAAAGCACAGTTCAGCTTCCTGCCTGTCACTCAGAAAGGCTGGAGCAGTGCTCTGCACGGCAGGCCAGACGGCTGCGGTGCCCGCTACATAAAACTCCACTTCTTTGTACTATATGACAATGACAACTATGATAGAATTAAATCTCCCAGCATGCCTGATAACTCAACTCTTCTATACTAGCCCTGACACATGTTACAATCATCCTGTGTCTTACCTCTGACCTCTTGCAGTCACCTGAGGGTCCTGACCCTGCTCACCATATGGCTGGGGCTAGTCTGTTGTCAGTGACATCCGCGGTTCCTTATCGCAAGGGGACCCCGGGGTTTCACTATCTGATTACATGCTGGCAGCAGCGCCTGGCAGCACCAAGCCCCCCCCCCCTGAATACAGGCAGCGCCCAACAGCACCCCCAGGGAATACATGCCGGCTGCAGTGCTCGACTGTAAGACACAAACCCTCAGAAGCCAGTCCCGCAGAACAAGGGCGGAAGTGAGCCCGGGCAGGGTTCAGATGACATCACGCCTGCTGGGCCACTCCCCCTTCCTCTCTCAAAGAAGTGAGGGGATTAAGCAACAAACTGATAATATTAAAGGTAGGAAAAGGGGTTTTATAAAAGAAAAAAAAAATAGGATTAGAGTCAGGAAGAGCCAGTGACACATGGTGAGGGTGGGGGGGGGGGGGGGTTGTTAGGGACAGATGAGTACATGATAGGTACTCTTAAACTCTTTTGTTGGGTGCTCAAAATACTAGGCTGAGAACATAAATCTGTTGTCATTGGACATGGTGAAGATACAACAGTCAGTGACAACAATGTGAATGCATGTATAATTTGACACATGACAACTACAGACTATGAGCTGTTAGTTAATGATGAGGCAAAGACAAATGGTACAAAGGTTAAATTTGGAATGTGAAAAATAGACAATGACCTTATCTGTTGATGTTACAAATTGGGTTTATAAGATTATTCGTGTATTTCTGTGCAGGTTCTTATGAAGGGGGAGCCGTTCTTTGATTGCCAAGTTGGCTTTGTTGGGAGTCAAGCTATGTGCCTTAAAGGAATTATGGGAATCAAAGACTTTGAAGAGAATACAAACAGGGCCGATTCTGTGAGTATTGAAATAATAAAGTGCCACTTTAAAAAACTTAAGACATGTCATAGAGGCATGCCAAAAAAAAAGTGATCAGTCAGTTCTGGTTGCTTTTACTTCTTTTATCACTAGAATAAGCACTCGGCTAACTTCTTCACTCCCTGTCTTGCTGCTCCTTTGCAGGAGATGGGCACCTAAGAATTAGTAAAGAGTCCTTCTCCTAAAGTGAGACAGAGAGAGAAGATGCTTTAACTGAGCACGTCTCCTAGCTTTTCCCGGGGATCAGTGGGGCATTTAGACACGTTAAAAGATTTTTTTCTTTTCCTTAAGCAGCAGTGAGATTTTCACTCTATCTTTGACTTTTCTTCTAATGCATTTATATCACTTTGGATGTTGGCACCTAAAATTTTTGAGTGTTTGTCATTTATTGATCAGACTGGTTATGACACTTAGAAGTCAATCTCTCATCTGTCATGATTTTTCATTAGAGATGAGCGAAGTTACAGTAATTCGATTGGTCACGAACCCCGCGGCTCGTCGTTTGCTGACATTAGCCTCCATAAATTAGTTCAGCTTTCAGGTGCTCCGGTGGGCTGGAGACTCTCTCCTAGGACTGTATCCACCTTTTCCAGCCCACCGGAGCACCTGAAAGCTGAACTAATTTATGCAGGCCAAAGTAAACAAACGCCGAGCCCTGAGGTTTGTGACGAATTGAATCACTGTAACTTGGCTCATCTCTATTTGTAATCCTGGGGTTGGCAAGTAATGGTGGAGGGGAGAACTGATCTCCGGGGCACTAATAGGAAGGAAAGCCATTTGTTGCCTTACTGATGACTGAAATACACCCCTGTGGACATGAACATATAAAAAAAAGTCTGTCTATGGTTGTTATTATAAAGCATATATTTTTTCATCCAGTTTTACATTATATGCACTAATATGCAGAGAGCGTTACCCTGAATTAGAAACTTTTCCTGCACATTAGTTTCTCTCAAATGTTGAAGAATTGAATAAATCTATTTGCAAAACCATAGTAAAGTCATCCTAAGTTGACTGAACAGGTATTGTTTTAGGTTGAGTAAATAGATTGGGGTTTCTGCAATATGTGATTAATAATAATAATGATATGTGGCAATGTTTATAGCATGGGTTAATAAAGAGAAGTGAATGTAAAGCTTTGTGTATATGATATTAAAGTGCTTTTTCTCACCTTTTTTCCTAAGGAGGCCTGTTTTTTCACTTGTGGGGAGAGTTTAAGTAACAAAGGAAATGCTTATCTTACAAACTCACTTTTTGACTACAGAAGCCCAGAAAACAATGGGATACGAGCAGAATTTATTTTAGAGACGTGTTCTCATAAGGTTAGTAAGAAAATAATTACAATAAGTAGAATTAATAATTATACTCACACTTATAGGTGAATTTAGATTATGAGTGTGTTTTTGGGGGGTATCAAAGGAAACCCATGCAAACACGGGGAGAACATACAAACTCCTTTGAGACGTTGTGCTTGGTGGGATTTAAACCTGGGACTGTTGCTAAGCAACAATGCCAAACATTGAGCCACCATGCTTGCCGTAGTAAGTTTAGTAGAAACCTTTCGTACCACTAACTACTCAGGCTATGTTCACATTATGTTAGCATGATTATCTTCCAGCACTGGGGTCCTTGGTTCAAATAAAATTAACATCATCTGCATGGAATTTGTATGTTCTCCCTATGTATGCATTGGCTTTCTCCAGGTACTTTAATTTCTTTACACACTCTAAAAATATAAAGATTAAGAGCCTCAAGGCACATAGGGACCAATATGAGCGATGACAATCTGCTTACACTGCTATCTGATATGTGGGTGCTATCAACACAGGGAGAAAAAGGTATGCAATAGCCTATTAGGCTATATTATTCCATCCATTAGTATGTTAAAAAAAATATGTTTTATATAAGAAAATCCTAAGGATGTCAAATGCCACTGTAGAATATCCTTTAGGGACAATCCCACTTTGGACTCCCTAGTATTTCAAGGATGCCATTTCTTGTTACTTCTGACACAGAGTGCTGTTATTAGCTATCCCATAGAGAGCGAATGGCGTGGCAATGTGCATGCGCAGTGGCTTAAGACCCTGTCCTCAGGCTCATGGAAGGTCCCAACAATCAGGCCCCTTGTGATCATGGAAAAATTCCCTAACCTCTGGATAAGGGGGGGGGGGGAGACATAAGATTATTCGTCACACAACCCTTTTATCATTTTACCCCCGCGATCAGACATCTTATCCCCTACCCTGTGGATGTATTAGGGCCGGAGTACCCCTTTAATGCTGTCACATTACTCAGAGTGCAAATAGGGGCATCCTACCTGGCAGGAACTGTATGTCATTTCATTGAAAATTGCTTTATCCATGGTCTGTTTGAAGTTTCTAATCCTGACTATCCTGCCATATTGTGTCTGAGTGACTCCATGGAAAAGAAACTCCTTGTTTTCAGCTTGGTAATTTTTCACTAATGCCAGCTGGCACTGGCCAAATTGAACATGACAGAGTTCTGACGGTCCCAGACACAAGTGGAATGCGGTGGGAACCCACTCAGCTGAAATGTGCGGTGAACCAAAATTATTCCATTCTGTTCAGGCCTTCATTTTTGTACGTTTTCATGAAAACATGTCTCTTAAAGTATCTAAACTGTCTAGAAATAAACATTTTCATATGTCATGTAACATATTGTTAAGATAAAAAATAAATAATTAAGTTTCTTGTGAATCCACATTATAGGTCCTTTAGTTGTCCTCCTTTGTAAACCTGCTAACAATGATATGGTTAATAGTGTTATCTCATCCTGGAAAGCTGGGTATCCACCACTATGGCCCTGGTATCACTACCACATGAAACAAACTATCTGGATGCTTGAGCAGACTTTGCCATTCACAACAATAACAATATGATATGGTTTATAGTAGGGGTGTAATAAAAAATTGATTCAGTCAAGTATCGCAATATTTCATTAGACGATACTGTATCGATTCAAAATATTTCCAAAACTTTCTTTTCAGGGATGTGGAATTACTATCTCCCGACGCCTGGGACTTGCAGTTATGGGCGCCGGGCAGTTGAATTTTTCTGGCCCTTAGCCCAGCTTCGGGCAAGCAGGGCCAGACCTGACAAGCACGACAGCGCTCAGCAGTCTGTATGGAGGAGGCTCCTGACTTCTGCCCGCTCTGTACTCTGCAGCCCCCGGCTGTTCTCAGTAGCTGGGGGCCGCCGCTAATAACCAGCATGCCGCGATCGCCACGGCTGACGATTAACCCTTTAGATCGCCGCTGTCAAAGCTGACTAAAGGGACATGTGAATGATCCCTGTTGGGCTAGTGGGGTGGAGATCCACTATAGAGGTAGCCGGAGGGCTTACCTCTGCTTCCCTGGTGTCCCGGCTCTGTCATTGATAGAGCCTAGTCCAGCCAGGCTTTATCAATGGATCACAGAGCACACAGATCAATGTAGTTCAATAGAACTCTATTGATCTGTATGAGAAATCTAATGATTCCTCCTTAAAGTCCCCTAAGGGACTAATAAAGTGTAAAAAAAAAAAAAAAAAAAAAAAAAAAAAATGTTTTTAAAAAAGTTTAAAAGACACACATTAACCCCTTCCATATTAAAAATGCAAATCCCCCACTATTCCTATATAAAAACATGTAAACATATTTGGTATCACTGTGTGCGTAATTGTACGACCTATTAAAATATAACATTATGTATCCTGTACAGTAAATGACGTAAATTGAAGGAAAAAAAAATAGAATTGCAATTTTTATAATCTCCCAGAAAAAAAGTTGAGATTAAAAAGTCAGATCAATACCAAAATGGTACCGATACAAAGAACAGATTATAGCATAAAAAATGAGCCCTCATACAGCCTCATGCAAAAAAATTGCAATATATCATCTTTGAGACAGAATCGGGATATATCGTATCGTCGTTATACGTTTATCGTGATAGGTATCGTATCGCCAGGTTCTTGCAATTCACACCCCTAGTTTATAGTGTTATCTCATCCTTGAAAGCTGTGTATCCACCACTATGGTCCTGGTATCACTTTCTCATGAAACAAACTATCTGGATGCTTGAGCAGACTTTGCCATTCAGAAACGTGGGGAAGCAGAAATGGAATAGTTAAACAACTATAAATACATATGTGTGTGTGTGTTTTTTTGTGTATATATATATATATATAAATCATAAAATTTTGCAGTATCTTGTAATACCTTTTTTATTGGACTATTTTATTTATTTATACAGATTCTGCAGCACTTACAATTATGGGGTACAAACAAAGACAAGTATCAGACATAAAATTACCCAATAACTATTCAAACAAGAGGTGTGGACATATATTGAAGATATGTTGAGGCCAATTAAGGAATGTTATAGGCCTGTCTGAAGAGATGTGTTTTAAGGCCACGTTTGAAACTATGGATGTTGTTGTTGAGTCTGAGGGATAGCATTCGAGGGAACCGGTGCAGCACGAGTGAAGTCTTGGAGACGGGAGTGTGAAGTTGGGATTATAGAAGATGTTAGTGTAAGATCATTAGCAGATTGGAGAGAACGTGTAGGATGGTAGACAGAGATGAGAAAAGAGATGTAGGGAGGTGCAGCATTGTGGAGAGCTTTGTGTGTGAGACTGAGGATTTTGTACTGTATTCTGGACTGAATTGGTAACCAGTGTAGTGACTGGCACAGGGAGGAGGCGTCGGTGTAGCGGCTGGAGAGAAAGATGTGTCTGGCTGCGGCATTAAGGATGGACTGGAGAGGAGAGAGTTTGGAGAAAGGAAGGCCTATTAGTAAAGAGTTACAGTAGTCGAGGTGGGAGTGAATCAAAGCAATAATGAGAGTTTTAGCAGTTTCAGTAGTGAGAAACGGGCGGATTCTGGAAATATTTTTGAGATGCAGGTGACAAGAACGTGAAAGAGACTGAATATGGGGAGTGAAAGACAGATCAGAGTCAAGTATAACTCCAAGACAGCGAGCCTGCTGCCCGGGAGTTATGGTAGTACCACATACCGAGATGGAAATGTCAGGGTTAGGTACAGTATCAGTTAATGGAGAAAAGACAAGAAGTTCTGTTTTAGAAAGATTGAGTTTCAAATATAAAGTGGACATGATCTCTGAAACAGCAGAGAGACAATCGCTGGTATTCTGTAGGAGTGCAGGGGTGATGTTGGAGGAAGAGGTATAGAGTTGGGTGTCATCAGCGTAGAGGTGGTACTGGAAACCAAATCTACTGATTGTTTTTCCAATGGGGGATGTGTAGAGTGAAAAGAGTAGAGGACCCAGGACCGATCCCTGGGGAACCCCGACAGCAAGGGGAAGAGGAGAAGTAGTAGAGCCAGAAAACGAGAAGCTAAAGGAGCGGCCAGAGAGATGGGAGGAAAACCAGGCGAGGGCAGAGTCCTTGAGACCGATGGAGCGGAGACTACTGAGGAGGAGTTGGTGATCCACAGTGTCAAAAGCCGCAGACAGGTCCAAGAGAATCAGTAAAGAGATATTGCAATTTGATTTGGCCGTCAGAAGATCGTTAGTGACTTTGGTTAGGGCCGTTTCTGTGGAGTGAAGGGAGCAGAAACCAGACTCTAAGGGGTCAAGGAGAGAGTTCTCGGAGAGATAGCAGATAAGGTGGGAGTAGACCAAGCGTTCCAGGAGTTTGAGATAAAGGGGAGATTTGAGACGGGTCGATAGTTGGCTGCACAGGACGGGTCCAGAGATGGTTTTTTCAATAGTGGGGTTATGATAGTGTTTGAAAGAGGAGGGAAAGACCCCAGAAGAGAGGGAGAGGTTAAAGATTTTAGTTAGGTGATAGCTGATAGCAGGAGAGAGAGACTGGATGAGGTGTGAAGGCATGGGGTCACTAGAGCAGGTAGTGGGGCGGGCGGAGGAGAGGAACCTGGAAACCTTATCCTCCGTTACATGCTCAAAAACTGAGAGTAATGAAGAGGAGATGTGGCTGGGAATTGGATCAGAACTTTTAGGGGACTGGGAGAGGATTTCATCACGAATGTCATGGATTTTAGTTTTGAAGTATTTGGCCAGGTCTTCAGCACAGAGATCAGTGATTGGGGTCTGTACTTTAGGCCGAAGGAGAGAGTTGAACGCGTCAAAAAGGCGTTTTGGGTTGTTAGAGAGAGAGGAGATGAGGGAGGTAAAATATGTTTGTTTGGCGAGGTGAAGAGCGGAGTAATAGGATTTAAGCATGAATTTATAGTACAGATAGTCTGAAGAAGTCTTAGTTTTCCTCGACAGATGTTCAGCACACCTAGAGCATCGCCTGAGAAAGCGGGTTGTTAGCGTGTGCCAGGGTTGCTGCCGTCTGTGTCGGGAGGTTCGTGTTTTAGAGGGTGCCATTTGATCCAGGGTAGACTTTAGGGTGTCATGGTAATGTTTGGCTGCTAGATTAGGGCAGGAGAGAGAAGAGATTGGTGATAGTGAAGATTGTAGAATGTCTATAAATTGACAGGTGTGTTTATGGCACGCAGGTTTCTGTAAGTGTACAAGGTTGGAGTGTCTGGAAGAGGATAGTTACTGATAGAGAAAGAGAGAAGGTTGTGGTCAGAGAGCTCAAAAGGATAATTAGTGAATTTAGAGACAGAGCAAAGTCTAGAGAAGATAAAGTCCGGTGTATTCCCATCCTTGTGTGTGGGAGAGTCAGTAAGCTGTGAAAGGGCAAAGGAGGAGGTGAGAGGCAGAAGAGGAGATTGGGGTATCAATGGGGGATATTAAAATCACCCATGATGAGTGTAGGGGTTTCTGAGGAAAGAAAGTGAGGGAGCCAGGTGGCAAAATGGTCCAGGAACATTTGGGGAGAACCAGGAGGACGATAGATGACCGCCACTCTGAGATACAATGGGCGGAAGAGCCTGAGGGTGTGGACATCAAAAGAGGGAAATGTGAGTGAGGGTAATGGGGGATGACTTGAAAAGTGCATTGTGTGGCTAGAAGCACCCCAACTCCTCCACCATGCCTGGTGTCAGATCTGGGGGTATGGGAAAAGTGAAGGTCACCATAAGATAAAGCAGCGAGAGAAGCAGTGTCAGAAGGTTGTATCCATGTTTCTGTGAGAGCCAGGAGATTAAGAGAATTACCGTATATACTCGAGTATAAGCCGAGTTTTTCAGCACGATTTTTCGTGCTGAAAACACCCCCCTCGGCTTATACTCGAGTGAACTCTCCACCCGCAGTGGTCTTCAACCTGCGGACCTCCAGAGGTTTCAAAACTGCAACTCCCAGCAATCCCGGGCAGCCATCGGCTGTCCGGGCTTGCTGGGAGTTGTAGTTTTGAAACCTCCGGAGGTCCGCAGGTTGAAGACCACTGCGGCCTTTGACATCATCCAGCCCCCTCTCACCCCCCCTTTAGTTCTGTACAGTACTCACCTCCGCTCGGCGCTGGTCCGGTGCTGCAGGGCTGTCCGGAGAGGAGGTGGTCCGGTGGGATAGTGGTTCCGGGCTGCTATCTTCACCGGGGAGGCCTCTTCTAAGCGCTTCGGGCCCGGCCCCAGAATAGTCACGTTGCCTTGACAACGACGCAGAGGTACGTTCATTGCCAACGTACTTCTGCGTCATTGTCAAGGTAACGCCTCTATTCCGGGCCGGAAGCGCAGAGAAGAGGCGCCCCCGGTGAAGATAGCAGCCCGGAACCACTATCCCACCGGACCACCTCCTCTCCGGACAGCCCTGCAGGACTGGACCAGCGCCGAGCGGAGGAGAGTACTGTACAGAACTAAAGGGGGGTGAGAGGGGGCTGGATGATGTCGAAGGCCGCAGTGGTCTTCAACCTGCGGACCTCCGGAGGTTTCAAAACTACAACTCACAGCAAGCCCGGACAGCCGATGGCTGCCCGGGCTTGCTGGGAGTTGTAGTTTTGAAACCTCTGGAGGTCCGCAGGTTGAAGACCACTGAGGGCGGATGATAAGAGGATGATGAAGGGGGGGTGTGGGATGATAAGGGGATGATGAAGGGGGGGGGGATGATGAAGGGGGGTGGGGATGATGAAGGGGGGTGTGTGGGATGATTACAAGGGGATGATGAAGGGGGGTGGGGATGATGACAAGGGGATGATGAAGGGGGGATGTGTGGGATGATGACAAGGGGATGATGAAGGGGGGATGTGTGGGATGATGACAAGGGGATGATGAAGGGGGGATGTGTGGGATGATGACAGGTGATGATGATAAGGGTCTGGATGATGACAGGCGGTGATGATGATGAGGATGTTAATGACGGGGCTGGATGATGACAGGGGGGGATGATGTATTTCCCACCCTAGGCTTATACTCGAGTCAATAACTTTTCCTGGGATTTTGGGTTGAAATTAGGGGTCTCGGCTTATACTCGGGTCGGCTTATACTCGAGTATATACGGTAGTGAGAAATAAGTCATGAATCTGGGTGAGCTTATTGCACACAGATCGAGAGTTTAGAAGAGCGCAGTTAAAGTTTAAAGTGGTTCCGCAAGAGGTAGGTAGTGTAGAGCAGATATTAGTGAAAGGTGGGCCAGGGTTAGGAGCAATGTCCCCAGCAGCTAAAAGCAGAAGAAAGAAGAGGGAGAGCAGATGGCTGGGTTAATTGATAGAGCAACTTCTGTGTTCTACCATGGAATGAGGTGACTCTGGGTGGTTTACGATGGTGAGCAGTGCATGCGAGCAATACATAGGTGAGGGAAGGAGGCATGGACAGATGTATATAGAGTCCACCGGAGAAATCGGTGGGGATAAAAGAGAAAATGTATCGCAATGATGTAAGTAATAAGTGAGTGCATGTTAGTTTTTTGTTTTTTTCTGAAAAAGAGTGACTTACTTTTGTAGTTATAATGTTGAGTTAGTTCTCTTTTGTTCCCTTCTGGTTGAATTCTGGTATAATTCTTGATGTCACACTTAGGAAGCACTTTAGATGGCAGTTTTAGATGGCATATTTGAATGTCTCCAGACTAACAGAATTTTGTAGAGACAAGCTTTCAGATTTGCTTTGGACTTGATAAAGGGAGGAACCCCGAAAGATTGTCTCTACAAAATTCTGTTAGTCCAATAAAAAAGGTATTACAAGATGCTGCAACATTTTATGATTTGCATCACTGGACTAATACGGCTACTCAAATTTACTGTGTATATATATATGTGTACAAAAAATTAAGGGAACACTTAAACAACACAATGTAACTCCAAGTCAATCGCACTTCTGTGAATTCACACTGTCCACTCAGGAAACACTGATTGACAATTAATTTCACATACCGTTGGAACAGACAACAGGTAGAAATTATAGGCAATTAACAAGACACCCCAATAAAGGAGTGGTTCTGCAGGTGGTGACCACAGACCACTTCTAAGTTCCTATGCTTCCTGGCTGATGTATTGGTCACTTTTGAATGCTGGCGGTGCTTTCACTCTAGTGGTAGCATGAGACGGAGTCTACAACCCACACAAGTAGCTCACGTAGTGCAGCTCATCCAGAATGGCACATCAATGCGAGCTGTGGCATGAAGGTTTGCTGTGTCTGTCAGGGAAGTGTCCAGAGCATGGAGGTGCTACCAGGAGACAGGACAGTACATCAGGAGACGTGGAGGAGGCCGTAGGAGGGCAACAACCCAGCAGCAGGACCGCTACCTCTGCCTTTGTGCAAGGAGGAGCAGGAGGAGCCCTACCAGAGCCCTGCAAAATGACCTTCAGCAGGCCACAAATGTACATGTGTCCACTAAAACGGTCAGAAACAGACTTCGTGAGGGTGGTATGAGGGCCCGGCGTCCACAGATGGAGGTTGTACTTACAGCACAACACTGTGCAGGAAGTTTGGAATTTGCCAGAGAACACCAAGATTGGCAAATTTGCCACTGGTGCTCTGTCCTCTTCACAGGTGAAAGCAGGTTCACACTGAGCACATGTGACAGATGTGACTGTCTGGAGATGCTGTGGAGAACGTTCTGCTGCCTTCAACATCCTACAGCTTGACCGGTTTGGCGGTGGGTCAGTAATGGTGTGGGGTGGCATTTCTTTGGGGGCCGTACAGTGTGCTTGACCAGAGGTAGCATGTGCTTGCCAGAGGTAGCCTGACTGCCATTAGGTACCAAGATGAGATCCTCAAAACCCTTGTGAGACCATATGCTGGTGCGGTTGGCCCTGGGTTCCTCCTAATGCAAAGACAATGCTAGACTTCATGTGGCTGCAGTGTCAGCAGTTCCTGCAAGAGGAAGGCATTGATGCTATGGACTGGACTGGCCTGCCCGTTCCCCAGCGAGACATCATGTCTTGCTCCATCCACCAACGCCACATTGCACCACAGACTGTCCAGGAGTTGGCGGCCACCTCATCAGGAGCACGCCCAGTCGTTGTACTGGCACGTGGAGGCCTCACACTACGGAGCCTTATTTTGACTTGTTTTAAGGACATTACATCAAAGTTGGATCAGCCTGTAGTGTGGTTTTCCACTTTGGTTTTGAGTGTGACTCCATATCCAGACCTCCATGGGTTGATAAATTTGATTTCCATTGATAATTTTTGTGCGATTTTGTTGTCAGCACATTCAACTATGTAAAGACGAAAGTATTTCATACGATTAGTTCATTCATTCAGATCTAGGTTGTGTTATCTTAGTGTTCCCTTTATTTTTTTGAGCAATATATATATATATTTGTGCAACAACATGACTCAGTGCCCTAGAGTGTGCTTATATGTTCAGGTTGTTAATAGCAATTATTAAATACAAAACCAGTAATACATTTGTGTAAAAAAAAAAAAAAAAAAAGCTTTGTCTTTTTTTTTTTTTATATATACATGTCCTCTATTTATGATCTGCTCGTGGCTTTGTATTAAGTAATTAAAATGCTGGATGTGTGAATACACCCTAAGCTGGCCTATAATATAGCTAAGTGTCAGCTGCACTCACCTATATTGGCCGGACTGGTCAATCATCTCTTTCCTCTACTGAAGATGTTGCGAGAGAGAAGTATCAGGCATGGATAAGTCACCACAAGAAGAGCCTACCAGCAGCTTTTTTTCCAATCCCCATTGAGAACGCGTGCTTGCTTGTCCAAGTGTGTATGTGGGGTTCAGGAGAATTAGCTGCCGGCTGAACAATCATATGTTTATGGCCAGCTTTAGGCCTCAAACAGTACACAGTGGAATAGACCCTCTAGGGTCTTTTCACACGGCAGAATTTCTGCCTCAAATCAAAGCCCATAGACTTCTATGGGATTCCGCACTCCCATTCACACTTCAAAATTTCCTCTTGTGGAATTCTGCTAGCAGAATTCCTCAAGCAGACATTCTGTTGTGTTAATAGACCCTTAAGATAAATGCACTTGTAGCATAACCAATGCAAATTGATTTGTATAAGGCCCTGCTCTCTGTGATTCTGCCTGCAGCTGTCTTCTATTCTTTTAAATGGGAATTCTGCTGTTCTGTTCACATGTTGGAAGTTTCTGTAGTGGGACTTCTGTCCAGGAGCTGGATTCTGGTGGTAGATTGAACATATATTCTGGCAGAATCCACCAGAGATTTCCCTTTGTCAATATGTCTGCTGTTATGTCCGTGGCAGGTTGCAGCGAGCATAAGTGCTGATTTCTGACCATTTTTAAAGGTGCAGATTTCTTGGTGTGAACAGACACTAAATATGCACATGAAAATCTGCAATGTGTTTTAGTACCAATATCCTCTACATGCTGCTGAGTTTTTCTTGCATAGAAATTGATCTGCGGTATGAATTGTTAAATGAGGTGAATTTTAATTTTTTTGGCACTTTTTCACCACAGATTTCACTGCTTTCTAAATCCACAGGTTATTTGAGCAAACCTTTTGAATCATTTGTCGCATATTTTTAAGAGAAAGAAATTCAGAGAATAGAGCTACAGAAACCTCAACAGAACCCTATTGTACATCCATGGGTTCCGTCAAGTGCCTTTTTAGATCTATGGCTTCTGTTTTAAGCAGATGCCTTAGGGTAGATGTGTACCAGAGGGAAATGCTTTTTAGTATTTGCCCTGTTTATGAATACCAGTAAGTCCACATCTGTTAATAGAATAAAATAAAAAGTAAAAAATAAAAAAAAAACAATCTATTTTAAACCCTCTTCCATGATAAGGATGTCAAGCAGACCTTAACACCCAATTGGAGCTGATTATTAACCAGCCATTATTACCCTATTCGGAAAACGTCCTGCAGATGTATGGATGTTGGTTTTGTTCATGGAGGGCACATAGAAGCTTCATTACCTATCTTGACAAGGTAGGTTCTTAGGATAACATCTGTTCTTTTGTACAGATAAGCTTTGCTGTGTGTTGACATTTGAGCCCAAACATACACTTGTCTCTGATACTTTGTCTGTCCTGTTGTAATCTGGGGACTCTCTTGAGCTGAACTAGAGCCTTGTTTGCTTTGCTTTGATAGGAGACGTACACAGAGATAGCAGGAATGCAGAGGTTCGGGGCACTCTACATGGATTACCTGTACACAATGGAGTGTACTAGTGGCAAAGGTACAAGTTCCTTTCCCTTCTGTTTATCCTCCCTTGAATAACAGAAACAAACACTTCCTTCATTACCACCTGGTCCTTGACAGTCTGTCCTCAATTTTACCTTGGATATTTACCTTTTTAGAGTAACCTCTTCAGTGCTGGAGACACGCCTGGTCTGTCTACGACCAGCGCCAACATTTGGTCATGTTAGCCGGAAGAGGCTGCAAACTTGTCTCCTCTTATCAGCTATGATAATGCACTGAATGTAGATGGAGATTCATCAAAAAACACAAAGGAAATGTGGCCAGTTTGTCCGTTTCTTTCAAAAGAATGTTATCTTCAGATTTTTGGTTCTGTTCACACAGGCATTATGGTTATATGTTATTTTTTTCAATTTCCACTATCCCTACTGTACACACATACACTTACACATATTTCAAAAATGTTACATTTTCATGTATGAAGCCTTTAAAAATCCAAAACCTTTCCCACTTTTGCAAAACTGGAGCACATGATGTAAAGTCCTTTTGAAAATGTAGTGTTTTTATTTTTTTTATTTTTTGTGGCGTAAAAACCACACTATATTTTGAAGTGGAGTAAAAGTATGAATTATGAGGTGCCATCCATCTGTTTTTTCATTTCCTATACAAGTTATAAACAATTTGCAAAGCCAGAAGTCTAGACTCTGTACATTGTGTAGTGGTAATGCTGGGTATTGCAGCTCAGCTCCTATTCTCTTAAATAAATCTGCAGAAAAGAAAAAGGATGACCGAAAGGCAACGCCTTGTGTGTCAACCTAGATATAGGGAGCCCCCACTTGGGCGTTATGTATATACAGGCTCTATAAATTAGCTGCTCACCTTGAGTGTATGAATAATACACATTTCATCCTATATTCTGTTAAATGGGAGCTGAGCTGCAGTAACCCAGCACGGGCACAACACAATGAACGAAGCTGAGGCTTCCGACTTCATACATTGTTTACATTTAGGTGCCATGACTGAAATACAGCTGATCAGCAGGGGTGCTGGGTGTTATGTCAGCACCCTGCTGATCAGGTATTGTTGGCTCCTCCTGTGGATAGGCCACTTTACTATTTTCATTTCAAAAACCCTTTAATTTCTGCACAAAACTACAGCAGCATGACAAAAATGTTGATTTAATATTCTTTTTGCTGGGGCTGCATTTCTCAGTGAGTTTTCTGCTTGAAAATCTAAAAGCAAAATCTGAGGCATGTAAAAGTAGCTGTAAATTATCAATTTTTTTAATGTGCATGGAGGCATCAGTCCTTTTTCGTTAGATTTTTCAGGACCTTTTGTTGCAATATGAGACATTTTGTGTTTTATTTTTCCAGTATCGGTAAACCAGCAAGATTTTCAAGCTACCAAACCAGATGAGAATGGAAGCTTCCAAGAGATGTCCATCAAACGGCTGGTTGTTGGACCCATTGACCTCCGATTTGACAGCAGTTCTGTGCATAGGATCATGAAAATGGTGGCCTGTTCTTTTGATCATGAATATGAGGCATATGGCTCTTCAAGTTCTGGTATGAATAGAACTAATGACTGTGTGTTAAGCCGAACAGAAGATGCATATACATTGTAGCATAAAAGTTAACTTTGTAAACCACTTTGTGTATTCACTGAGGATTTATCTGCTGTTCAAGTCTTCAAGTAATTTATAAAAAAAGATATATATATATATATATATATATATATATATATATATATAATGTTGTTGTTTTATTTATAACATTTTTTTCAATTCAGCCCTCAACAATTAGTGTATTCCTTCATTCATTAAATTACTGTATACTGTACTCGAGTATAAGCCGACCCAAATATAAGCCGAGGCCCCTAATTTTACCCCAAAATCCCAGGAAAAGTTATTGACTCAACTAAAGGCCTATCATCACCGCCTGTCAATCTCTTCATCAGTGGTCTTCAACCTGCGGACCTCCAGATGTTGCAAAACTACAACTCCCAGCATGCCCGGACAGCCATCGGCCATGTGGCCTTGGTCATCATCCAGCTTCCCCCCCCCCCCCCATTTGTTTTGTACTCTCCTCCCCTTGGTGGGAAGTTAGGGTGAGCTAGTCCGGGACATCTATGCTGCAGAAACCGTCCGGTGGGGATGGTTAGTCATTGCGGGCTGTCGTTTTTCACCGGGGGGGGGGGGGCCTCTTCTCCGCTCTTTGGGCCCGGACTAGTGACGTTGCCTTGATGACGACGCACAGGGACGTTGCGCATGAACGGTGAACGCATGAAAATGGACAGCCCACAATGACTAACCATCCCCACCGGACGGTCCCTGCAGCATAGATGGCCCGGACCAGCCGAGGACTAACTTCCCGCCGAGGGGGGGGTGAGTACAAAACAAAAGGTGGGGGGGGGGGCTGGATGATGACCAAGGCCGCAGTGGTCTTCAACCTGCTGACCTCCAGAGGCTTTCCAGGCATGCTGGGAGTTTTAGTTTTGAAACCTGTGGAGGTCCGCAGGTTGAAGACCACTGTGGCCTTCGTCATCATCATCGTCATCATCACCGCCTGTCAATCCCTTCATCAGTGGTCTTCAACCTGCGGACCTCCAGATGTTGCAAAACTACAACTCCAAGCAAGCCTGGACAGCTGATGAAGGGATTGACAGGCGGAGAGTTCACTCGAGTATAAGCCGAGGGGGGCGTTTTCAGCACAAAAAATCGTGCTAAAAAACTCTGCTTATACTCGAGCATATACGGTACGCCATAGTACCTGACTGTGCAGGGAACTACAGTGTGACCACATATAAGTGAATCAGAATCGCTACTGTTTCCTGCACAGGAGGGTGACTGGGAGTGTTGCTGTGCAGGGTGAACGTCAGAATGGGGCACAGTAGTACAACAGCGCTACTGCCCCTTTATTCTCATATAGAGATGCTATATCCTAGTAAATTCCATAAAATTATGAGATAGAAATGCCCCTGTAATTTATTACTCTGCATTGTGAGAAGTCTAGTCAAACTCTATTCATACTGGCACATAGTTCTGTTCTGTCAGTGCACTGTTACTGTTGACAGAATAACATATTCTGCTGTTCTCTTCCTGATAAGACCCTGTTTACGTTTGTGTTAGTGAGTTCCACCAGGATTTCAATCCTTTCTGAAGGCAGAAGTAGCACAGCATGTATCACTATTGTTTACATCAAAAATAGACCTCAGGAAAATCAATAGTTTCTGTTGATGACCTATGTCTTACCCAAATGTAGGTTTGAGCTGCAACATGAGAGACAGTCCAAGGATTAGAGAAGCCCTGTTTTTACAAACTAATTTGTTAAATAGAAATTATAAAAAGAATATTAATAAAATGGATTCCTCTTTTCTAATCTTGGACAACCTCTTTCATACTTTCCTTTTTCAAAGTTGACCAGAATTATCCTCTATTTTTCTTTTCTTGACATAGACAAAATCTTAGTCATATGTCTTTCTCTGGTGTAAATTAATGTTTTTTCTTTAGTTGTACAGGTGGAGTGCAAGACTTTGCCCACCCCTGAGGAAGTAGCATCGTTGGAAGAATACATACCTACGAGACAGACTTGTGTCACCTTATTGAAGTGCACCATTACGATCACGATGGCCGAATTCAATCTTCTTGGGCAGTTATTGCCTGTCATATTGGGGAAAAAAGTAAGGACTTAAAATCTCTATCCAGCAGGCAGTTATTTTCTCTGCTTACTGCTTCCTCTAAGGGTACATTCCCACAACAATTGTGTTGTAGGGCGGTAAAATTTTAAAACCACCCGCACTGCATCCCATTCATTTGAATGAGTCGTACAGAGTCAAATAGTTACTCTGGCCGGCTCATTTTTGAACCGTATCAGTTTTATTGGCAGAATAGAAACTGTGGCAGATCAGTTTTCAGTCCGGCAACAAAATCACATACGGTCCAAAAATGTGCCAATCGAAGTCACTATCGGACTCTGTCCGGCTCATTCAAAGGAATAGGGTGCTATGCGGGTCTGGCGTCCATATGACACAATCGTGGTGTGAATGTATCCTAACAAAGGCATTAAAGGGGCTTTCCGGGACTTAGTGACACCCAGCATGCCACTGATCTACTGTTTGGAAGAGCCTCAGCATAAAAATATACACAGTCTACAGAGCCTGGCCGTGCTGGGTTACTGAAGCTCCGCTTCTATTCATTTCAATGAGCTGCAGTAATTTAGCATGGCAACTACACAATTAATAGAGACACTTGCTTTCAGCTCTGTTCAATGTGTACATGGGAATTAATGGCCTGGGGGTAAAACCTCAATCAATTAGGATGAAAAACCCCTGTAATAAATAAATGGTGAAAAAATCCATTGTCTGTACTTGGTTTACATGCTATAAAATCTGCTCAGGATTAGCGTTTAGTCCACTGCACCATCTGCTCAGGATTAGGTGTAGTCCACTGCACCATCTGCTCAGGATTAGGTGTAGTCCACTGCACCATCTGCTCAGGATTAGGTGTAGTCCAATGCACCATCTGATCAGGATTAGGTCTAGTCCAATGCACCATCTGATCAGGATTAGGTGTAGTCCACTGCACCATCTGCTCAGGATTAGGTGTAGTCCACTGCACCATCTGCTCAGGATTAGGTGTAGTCCACTGCACCATCTGATCAGGATTAGGTGTAGTCCAATGCACCATCTGATCAGGATTAGGTCTAGTCCAATGCACCATCTGATCAGGATTAGGTGTAGTCCACTGCACCATCTGATCAGGATTAGGTGTAGTCCACTGCACCATTTGATCAGGATTAGGTGTAGTCCACTGCACCATCTGATCAGGATTAGGTGTAGTCCACTGCACCATCTGATCAGGATTAGGTGTAGTCCACTGCACCATCTGATCAGGATTAGGTGTAGTCCACTGCACCATCTGATCAGGATTAGGTGTAGTCCACTGCACCATCTGATCAGGATTAGGTGTAGTCCACTGCACCATCTGCTCAGGATTAGGGGTAGTCCACTGCACCATCTGATCAGGATTAGCTGTAGTCCACTGCACCATCTTATCAGGATTAGGTGTAGTCCACTGCACCATCTGATCAGGATTAGGTGTAGTCCACTGCACCATCTGCTCAGGATTAGGGGTAGTCCACTGCGCCATCTGATCAGTATTAGGTGTAGTCCACTGCACCATCTGCTCAGGATTAGCTGTAGTCCACTGCACCATTTGCTCAGGATTAGGTGTAGTCCACTGCACCATTTGCTCAGGATTAGCTGTAGTCCACTGCACCATTTGCTCAGGATTAGGTGTAGTCCACTGCACCATCTGCTCAGGATTAGGTGTAGTCCACACTGCACCACTGGTTTTCTACTGTTCTTAACTTAGTCTGTCGTTCGCCTTATTTTGTAACAATCCAGCATAGCAAACTCCATGGCAATAGAAAGGATATATTAAAGTTTAATATTAATTGACTCTTCATGAAATATTAAAACATTGTATGAAAAATAGCAGCAGTGTTTTGGGCAATTGTGGCCCTTTTCAGGTCATACCTTCCATTTTACCAGTGATGTTAGCCTTACAATTCACTGTGAATTTCCCTGAATGAGCTGTAAAGTTTGTTAAAGGGAAACGTTACAATGTTAAAAATGTATCCTGTTAAATTCATTGTTACTATTTTTCATCTTGCCATTGACAAACTTGACATTGATTTAATCTGTTCCATAAACTCTTTCATATTTCCCCAGTCGCATTTTCTATAATCTGCCTGATTTCCTGTCCTTTTTCATCTTCTCCCAACAGAAACCAATCATCCCTGGTATAATACTATTAGGTGAATTAGGGTATTTACTAGAGACTGTTTGTGATGCATTGCTGAACTGATCTATTATCAAAAGCTGATGCTTTGGGAAGCAAGGGTCGTGTTCAATAGTCCATGTTGAAAGACATGTTTCAGATTTGAAATCCTCATAATTACCGCTAAATTCTTTGTCTTGAAAACTACACAAAGGGGTCATGAGGCGTCTTTTGTTGAATAGTTTAAGGTCTGACGTAAGAGGATACATACCGGCACATTTGTAATAGCACCTGCATTACACAAGCATTCTGCATTTCATCAGGCTGTTGCTGTTTCTGATACAATGCCATCATTTTTACTGGGCCTGAGCAATCTATACTCATTCAGCAGAAGGAAAATTCCTTGTTCCTCTGAAGTTTGAAGAAACATTTAAAAAACAGAGATCATGTGGATTTTTATGTGAAGACTCTTGCTATAAATTATATGTAGCATGAAGTCAGCTGGGTACCATCAGTAGGTTGTAGTTCAGATACTGTTACCATAAGGAATGCTAAAATTTTGTGTTATGTCACAGAACATATATATATATATATTCTGTATATTGGAACTAAACCAAAAAAGAGAGGAAAAAAGGCAAATTGGACATAATGTCACACCAAACTCCTAAAATGGGCTGGACAAAATTATTTGCACCCTTAACATAATATTTGGTTGCACACCCTTTGGAAAAAATAACTGAAATCAGTCGCTTCCTATAACCATCAATAAGCTTCTTGCTCCTCTCAGCCGGAATGATGGACCACTCTTCTTTCCTGCTCCAGGTCTCTCTTATTGGAACAGCAATTTTACGATCTCTCCACAGGTATTCAATGTGATTTAGATCTGGACTCATTGCTGCCAATTCAGAACTCTCCAGCGCTTTGTTGCCATCCATTTCTGGGTGCTTTTTGAGGTATGTTTGGGGTCATTGTCCTGCTGGAAGACCCAAGATCTCGGACGCAAACCCAGCTTTCTGACACTGGGCTGTACAGTGCTACTAAAAATCTGTTGGTAATCCTCAGATTTCATGATGCCTTGCACACATTCAAGGCACCCAGTGCCAGAGGCAGCAAAACAACCCCAAAACATCATTGAACCTCCACCATATTTCACTGTAGGTACTGTGTTCTTTTCTTTGTAGGCCTCATTCCGTTTTCGGTAAACAGTAGAATGATGTGCTTTACCAAAAAGCTCTATCTTGGTCTCATCTGTCCACAAGATGTTTTCCCAGAAGGATTTTGGCTTACTCAAGTTCATTTTGGCAAAATGTGGTCTTGCTTTTTTATGTCTCTGTGTCAGCAGTGGGGTCCTCCTTGGTCTCCTGCCATAGCCTTTCATTTCATTTAAATGTTGACGGATAGTTCGCGCTGACACTGATGCTCCCTGAGCCTGCAGGACAGCTTGAATATCTTTGGAACTTTTTTGGGGGCTGCTTATCAACCATTCGGACTATTCTGCGTTGACTTCTTTCATCAATTTTTCTCTTCCGTCCACGCCCAGGGAGATTAGCTACAGTGCCATGGGTTGCAAACTTCTTGATAATGTTGCGCACTGTGGACAAAGGCAAATCTAGATCTCTGGAGATGGACTTGTAACCTTGAGATTGTTGATATTTTCCCACAATTTTGGTTCTGAAGTCCTCAGACAGTTCTCTTCTCCTCTTTCTGTTGACCGTGCATACAGACACACAATGCAAAGACTGAGTGAACTTTTCTCCTTTTTATCTGCTTTCAGGTGTGATTTTTATATTGCCCACACCTGTTACTTGCCCCAGGTGAGTTTAAAGGAGCATCATATGCTTGAAATAATCTTATTTTTCCACAATTTTAAAAGGGTGCCAATACATTTTGTCCAGGCCATTTTTGGAGTTTGGTGGGACATTATTTCCTATTTGCTTTTTTCCTCCCTTTTTTTTGTTTAGTTCCAATACACACAAATGGAATAAACATGTGTATAGCAAAACATGTCACTGCAATCCTTATCTGTGAGAAATACTTCATTTTCTTGAAAAATTTCAGGGGTGCCAACATTTATGGCCATGACTGTGTGTGTGTGTATATATAGATATATATATATATATATATATATATATATATATTAGATGCAGTGAGATCATCTATTACAAAGAACATCTGGAAATATTAGCGAAGGGTTAGTGAAATTGCTTACATGTCACTGGAATGATTAATTTATCTAATAGCATTCCTGTAGGTAATCAAAGTTGGGGCATGATAAAGTTATAGGAGTTGTAGGGGAGAGTCTGACATATTGAGTTGAAGAATTCTGTTTGATGGGTGTAGCATGAGAAAACATTGTATTTTGGAATGAGAAGCAGTACTGACAAGATGTAGAGAGGTCATGTGCAACGCAGGCTCTGTAACAAGCAAGTAGGTGCGGTAATATGTATTGTTTCTATGTTAAAGGACAGTTTATTCTTTGAGTCCAGTTAAGAGGTCGACCCAGGTGAAAACATTAGTACTATTATTTAGTTATTTATCAGGCCCGGATCTTAATCAGGGCCTGATGAATAAACAATCCAGATCCACAACGAGATGGAGGTAACATTGCTAGTTATAGGTTTCTCTAGTGTATTCTTTAAAGTGGACCTGTCAGCAGAAAAACATGGGTGTAAGTAAGCACATGGCTAAATAAAGCTAGTCATTAGAATTGGTCATACTTTTTTTTTTTTTTTTTTAAGTACCTTCCACCGCCAAGATATAACCCTTTTTGTTGATATGCAAATGAAGCTCAAATGCCTATGGGTATTCCCCAGCATGGCAAGAGCCCATGTAAGTCCAGCCCATGTACTCTAGTGGCTGTCAGTCAAATGGGGTATGCAGATACTAGTGGGCCAATGCGCGGTAATATAGAGGACATGTTCTAGACTTACCTGGGCTCTTGCCATGCTGGGCTTTTGAGTCTCATTTGCGTAGTAACAAAGAAATCTGAAATCATCATGACTAGCCCTCTCTAGCCATTGGCTTATTTACACCCATGTTTTCCCGTGGATGTTATGATATTGATGTTCAGTCACTGGTTGACTCTGTAGTAGCACCTCTGACCTACCGTACTGTGCCACAAGTTAGCATGACCTGCTCCTTGGACACCTATATAGAAAACAATTCACCAGCATGCTCTAACCTTATTTTTAAGGACTTGCTTTATTAGTTATTAGCATGTTTTTCTTTAATGGGTACCTAGCATGTTAAAAATGTAGTTCTTTTTTGCAGACATCATGAGCAAAGTAAGATGATTGATCCATGTATATATTTGGAAAGATGACTTGTAATTTTTTTCATTTAAACCTCTGCTGATTCGAAATGTTATAATTCAGTGGGTGGTCCAACTTAGTGATTGACAGCTCTCTATGTATTCTTACACAGGAAAGACTGTTAATCACAGAGTAGGACCGCCCACTGGACTTCTGAACCCAAAATCTACATTGGTTTAAATGTATAGATGACAAGTTATACAGATTCTCTTCCCACACATATCTATACCAATCTGTTCCGCTCCTCCTCATCCATAACATACTTCCAGCAGATGGGTCTGTATTTTTTTACATGACTGGTTCTCTATAATCCATGTTTATTCTTTTTTTGAATTGACATGTTTGTGGCTTTGGTACTGGTTTCTAGCTTTCCGTAAAGATATAATCTTAAATGAAAACTTTTTCAAGCTACAGTGCTTTTCTGTGAACAAATTAAAGGGGTACTCCAGAGGGATAAATGTCTTCAAATCAACTGGTGCTAGAAAGTTTTACAGATTTATAAATTACTGTTATTTAAAAATCTGTATCCTTCCAGTACTTATCAGCTACTGTATACTACAGAGGAAGTTGTGTAGTTCTTTCCAGTCTGACCATAGTGCTCTCTGCTGCTACCTCTGTCCATGTTAGAAACTGTCTGTAGCAGGAGAGGTTCACTATGGGGATTTTCTCAGGCTATGGACAGTTCCTGATATGTACAGAGGTGGCAGCAGAAAGCACTGTGGTCAGGCTGGAAAAAACTACACAAGTACACAACTTCCTCAGTATACAGCATCTGATAAGTTCTGGAATGATTAAGATTTTTAACTAGAAGTATTTTACGAATCTGTGTAATTTTCTGGCAACAGTTTATTTGATAACTTTTTTTTCCACTTGAGTACCCCTTTAAGTCCTCCGTCACACTTCCGTTTGAAATCAAGGATCAAATACAGAAACATAATACAGTTTCTTTTTTCTAAAAATGTTCTCTCATATTGTATTTTCCTGTATTTTATTCTATGTTGTCCGTTTTCATATTTGTTCAGTTTTTTGTATAAGAATAGATCAGTGTTTCACAAACAGGGAGCCTCCAGCTGTTGCAAAACTAAAACTCCAAGTATGGCAACAGCTGGAGACTCCCTGTTTGTGAAACACTGAAATGGACTATTATTTATTGCTTTGTTTGCTGATATTGTTGCCCTACGTATGTCCTCTTGATTTCTTCATAGACTGTATCACTAAGCAGTATTAATTCAGTGAGTGTTTTTCTTTTTAGCACTCTTGTATCCCTTTAAACACAACAAGTTTTCAGCCAATACGACCTTTGCCGGCCATCACAATACTTGCTGACAAAATCAACATTGAGCATTCGGAGCCAATGTATGCAGAGCAACTGGTCCAGACCGTGAGCAGTCTCATCCAGCCCTCGGACAACCTGCTCCACCATTGCTATGCTCATTGCTACTTGAAGGTACTTTATCTGTTTGCTTTTCACTTTTATTACAGTTGTTAAAATTTAGAAAGAGTTCACATTTAGATTTTTTGACCCCAAAACCTTTTTTTTTTTGTCACCTGTGATTAAGTCACATACTCTGTCTGTAAAACTTGGTTTGTGCACAAAGTATATGAATATTTTTCTGCAGGTCTTAAATGCCTATTTCTTAATAGATACACAGGGAAGATATAAAAAAAAAACTCTTATTTTTGGACAGTGTAAACTTAGACATGACCATTAAAGAATACACCAGATTTTTAAGTCGTTCAGCATATGTAAAAACTTGGCACAGCTTTAGACTGTCTGGTTTGCACCATCAATTGGCTTGCTAAGCTTTAGGCCAAGAGTGTGTGCCAAAGACTGGTGTGCCATTGACGCATTTAAGCTTTCTGGTAAGTCACACTTTCTAATCAAGCATGGAGCAAAAGTGTCTAAATGTAGTGAAAATATGGTTGAAATTTATGGTATTGTGAGTTTTAATTACAAACATGAGGGGGATGGTGCACAACTGTGTCATCCATTATCCAATTTGCATATATATATTATGCATACAAAATTAAATGATAAATAATATTATAATAATAAAAAAAAAAGCCCGAAATGCAGCCCCCTCCAGAACAATCAGCTGATCACCCCAGTCCTGCTATTGATAACCCCGGAAAAAATGGCATTTTCCCTGAGTGGTTTCCATGTAGGTGTATTTCAGCAGTGCATGGCAGCCTGTCAGATGAATACAGAGCAGCTGTCTTTCCAGATTGTAGAGAAAGTTGCAGAGTGGAGGGAGGACTCCCTGTTATTAAAGGAATACTGTTGTGGAATATAGCTTATCCCCTATCTGAAGAATAGGGGATAAGTTATAGATC